>NW_026606166.1:5177500-5532824 GCF_029834395.1 Sorex fumeus | reverse complement strand
GTACTATCAACAAGTACTTCTGTTTTATAGTCTCCAACAATAATTCACTATTTCCTAAGTTTTATTTTTCTAATTTCATATGTAAATATCATCTGTGCCTCCTTAACTTAATAGCTTTAATGTCAGACCAAGAAAATGCTGTGATGTCTCCACGCCACATTGAACTCACATCAGTAGCAAGACATCTTGCCAGGACGAGAAATAACCCTCTTCATGATTCATTACTGCTCTCCACATCCTCTCCACTGGACACGCCCATCATTTTTTCCATCTCCAAAATTTTTTGTGTTATTCACTTTTAAAAGGTAAGTATAATTCCAATGAATTCTTAAATTCTTTTTTTTTTAAATTTTTCCATTATTTTTTTCTTTTTTTATTAGTGAAAAACCATGAGGTACGGTTATAGGCTTACAAATTTTGTGCTTGGGTTTCAGTTATACATTGATCAAGTGCCCATCCCTCCACCAGTGCCCGTCATCCATCCCCACGGGTCCCAGCATCCCCACCCCCCACCCCTCATCCCCCCCCTCCCATCCTGCCTCTGTGGCAGGGTATTCCCCCTCGTCTCTCTCTCTCTTCTTTTGGGTACTGTGTTTTGCAAGAGAGGCTTTGAGTGGCAATCATGTTTGGTCTATCGGCTACTTTTAGCATGCTTCTCCCACCCTGGGAGGGCCCTCACAACACTTGGTACTCTCTTCTCTATCTGAGCTTCCTTTTCACCTAGAGCCTGTGGCTGGCCTTCTTTCATGGAGCAAAATTCCTGGTACTAATCTCAGCCATTCCTGGGTGTTAATCTCCCTTTTTGTTGCTTTACGTTCCCCAGATGAATGCAATCTTTCTGTGTCTATCCTGCTCTTTCTGACTCATTTCGCTTAACATGATACTTTCCATGTAGTACCACTTGTATGTAAATTTCATAACTTCATCTTTTCTAACAGCTACATAGTACTCCATTGTGTAAATGTACCAAAGTTTCTTTAACCAGTCATCTGTTCTTGGGCACTCAGGTTTTTTCCAGATTCTGGCTATTGTAAAGAGTGCTGCAATGAACAAACAATTGCAGATGTCACTTCGACTATACCTTTTTGCCTCTCTGGGATATATTCCCAGGAGTGTTATTGCTGGGTCTTAGCAGTAACTTTAAGGCATAACAGTTTACACTAACAGAAACTTTCTCTTTCTCTCGACTGCTGAGTTGGGAGACCATGAAAGGGAAGACTATAATTCCACTTTATTATTTGGGGGGAATTTTGGGGTCACACCCAGGAGTGCTTGGTTGTTACTCCTACCTCTGTGCTCAGGGTTCACTCCTGGTAGTGTTTGGGGGACCATATGTGGTGCCAGGGTTGAACTGGGATAGCAACGTATAAGAAAAACAACTTACTCCCTATGACTGGGGTAAGCTTACTGACATAAGCTTACTAACAAATTCAAAGTGCCAGGGAAGTCAAAGCAGTAACCTAGCAAATTACCAGATATAGTTTTGCCTGCTCAAAGAGCCAACTAATAAACAAAAACTCCTCTACTTGTCGAAGCTGCCAACACTAGTGATATCTGCCAGAGGAGCACCAATGCATGGCTGAGAGTGGAAAAAGTCAGGGCAGACTTGTTTACTGAATAATTTGGACCCTGGCTCTGTACCTAGTTCTAGCTTCAGCAATATCATTGTTATCTACAATAACAGCTTCAATTAATCTCTTCTCTGATGACTTTCCCTTCTATTCCTTCCTAATAATGCACTCCCCAGCCCATAGCAATGGTCTCCAAACTGCTCTTAATTTTCATTACTTAGATATGTTATACCCCTAAAATCTTCAACTTCAAAGACTTATCCTTACTCTAACCATAATTTTCTTCAATTCCAGTGCACTATTAACTCGCTTACTTCATTTATTTCTCATCTTGTACTTAATTTTTATTTCCACCCCAGAAATACTAACCTTTCTCCCAAGAAGCTGATGAGCTTCTCTTAATTTTTTTCCTCAAAATTCTCTCTAGCCCACCAGAGAGAAAGTACAGGAGCTAAAGCATGCCCCTTGCATCCAGCAACCCTGGGAGCAACCCCATGTGGTTCCCTGAGCACCACCAGGAGTCATGTCTGTGCCCAACCTCCCACCTCACCTCCAAAGCACCCCTGAAAAGGAGATTTAGTCTAGACAACATAACTCATCTATTTTAAATTATGGTCATTAATTCTATTTTGGTTGTAGTAGTTTTGTGATCAATTTTACTATCTAGTAAAGGAAATCTCCTTTTGCTTATCAAAGTTCCATTTTCACACATATTCTTATGCATGTTAAAACCATCTTATAGAAACATTAGGAACACTATGCAAATGACTTGCTGTAATTTAATGTGGAAATTAAGATGAAGATTGCATTGCAACTAAGGATAGTCTAAACAATATTAGTAGCAAACTGATCAGTCAAATGAAATAAAACCAAGTCAGACTCATGGGAGAAGAGGAGCTCACACGCAATGTTCTGGGAACTGGGGATGATGCTGCTTAGGTCCAGAGGCCTAGGGACCACCGCACAGAGCTTCAGCCAGTGGTACTGTGGACCAGGTGCTACTTTAACCTGTGAATGGAAGGTATGCTCTCTAATGCTTTGAGCTAGCTCCTGGCCTTTGAAGTATCCTTAGTACCATATATGAAACTCAACAATATGTCAAAGAGCCAACTTTTTAAAACACTAAACTTTTAGAATGGAACTCACAATATTATTTGGATAAACTTGGAACTAAAACACCTTTAAAAAATAATTTGGGAGGTTCCTCCCAAGAAATATTCAGAAACCTGGGGGCCATTCCCAGTGATCTGTGGCCAGCTCAGATGAGTAGTTCAGTACTTGGCAATGATGCAGCACTGTTCAGACCTGTGTTTCTGGGGGCCACTAAGGCTACAGACAGTGGTGATCCCAGGTCTTGTGTCCCAAGGATGGAACTTGGGTCCTTGAACAGACAGGGCATGTGCCCCGATCCCTGAGCTATTTCCCTGGCCCTAGAAAAACTTCTGAAGATGAAAATGATTTTTAAGGGGGTATGGTGCCGCCAGCAGGTCAATCTGTACCTGTGAGGTGAGCACATCAGCACTTCAGACTTCCAGATACCCCAAAATTGCTGCTGGGCCTTTGGCCAGACCGCAAAAACTTGGGGCAAAGTTTACCAAGAAAGTAAACGGCCAAAAGTTAGGTATGTGGGAGACACACCCACAAACCACCTCCGGCTCAGCTATATAATTGGAGGCATGGCCTCTCTGGTTCCTGATCAAACTGCTTAACGGCCATGATCCCTGAGACTCAGCAACAAATCTCAAAACCCAGCGGCTTTTGGCAGAAATGCATTTGGACTGCACAATAGGTTGCTGTCGCCGGGCCACCCCATGAGGAAAGGGTGCTGTCCCTCTGCCTGCTCACCCTTGGCAACCTGATGGCTGCCATCCTCCAGAAGCCACTAGACAGTCAGGTTTGGACCCACAGGGACGAGACATGCGGGACCTCATGGGATGGAAGTGGAGCCGGCCCTTTCCTCCCTGTTCCAAGGAGACAGCGAGTCTCTGCCCACAAATGGCCTCTCTGGCTCCTGATCAAGCTGCTTAATGGCCATGATCCCAGAGACTCAGGAACAAATCTCGGAACCCAGCAGGCTTTGGCAAGAAATCCCTCCAGATTTAATTGTTGAAATTTCAGAATTTCAAAATCGTCTGGCCACTACTGCAGCCACGCGGCATCATATGTTATTCATAACCAGTAGTAAAAAAAAAATTGTCTACTGTTACCTTTTCAGCAGATCTGAGTGTTGGGGTAAAATCCTAAATAATAATGGTGGGTGTGGTGTTGAAATGTTGAGTGTAATCAAAGTATAGAGTAATTTGGAAATCATCTGCCCCACAGGTAGGAGGAGGGTGTGGGATGGGGGTATACTGGGGATTTTGGTGGTGGATAGTGGGCACTGGTGAAGGTACGGGTGTTTCATTGTATGACCAAGACTTAACCCGAGAGCTTTGTAACTGCTCTCATAGTGATTCAATAAATACAATTATAAAAAAAATGGAAAGAAATAAAGCAAGGCAAAGTTCATGCACAATTCAATCAGCCTAATCAGTGGCTGAATAAATAGCAGTACTCCTATATTAAAAAAATTATTTTTAAAAAGAAATTAGAAATAAAATTGACTTGTATAGCATTTTATAAACATAAAGCCCAATGCTATCATTTTGACTTAATAAAGTGGTATACTTACAACCAAGTAAAATTATATTTTGATAAATATTAAAGCTCTAGAGCAATACAAGAATGACTTATTAGTTACATAAAGTACCAATTGAATTTTAATTTTTCTAGCTAAATGGGGCTGGAGCAATAGCACAGCAGGTAGGGCGTTTGCCTTGCATGCAGCTGACCCGGATGACCCAAGTTTGATCCCTCTGCCCCTCTCGGAGAGGCTGGCAAGCTACTGAGAGTATTTCGCCCTCACTGCAAAGCCTGGCAAGCTACCCATGACATATTCGATATGCCAAACACAGTAACAACAAGTCTCACAATGGAGACGTTACTGGGCCCACTCTAGCAAATCGATGAACAACAGGAGGACAGTCCTACAGTGCAGGCTAAATGATCTGAAAAACTAGATTCCCATGTGAGTTGAAAAAATATACTCATCACTATAAATTCTATAAGTAAAATTTAAAGGAATATTTGACTAACTATAACACACTCGTTAAATTTAGAATATACAAGATATAAGTTTTATATTCCTTTCCTAGTCTTGATTTCATTGTCTTGATTTCAATGTGTTTTCTTTTTTTTTTAAATATTTTTATTAGTGAGACATCATGAGGTACAGTTGCAGACTTACAAATTTTTGTGCTTGGATTTCAATTATACAATGATCAAATACCCATCCCTCCACCAGTGCCCATTTCCCACCACCACGGATCCCAGTATCCCTCCCATCCCCCATCCCCCCCACCCCACCCTGCCTCTGTGGCAGGGCATTCCCTTTTATTCTCTCTCTCTTATTGGGTGTTGTGGTTTGCAAAAGAGGCAATGGGTGACAATCATGTTTGGTCTATAGTGTACTTTCAGCATGCTTCTCCCATCCTGGGAGGATCCTCCCAACACCCTTTATTTGGTGCTCCCTTCTCTATCTGAGCTCCCTTTCCCCCTAGCATGTGTGGTTGGCCTCCAAGCCACGGAGTAAAATTCCTGGTACTAATCTTGTTTCTCAATGCGTTTTCTTTTGAGAAAAAGAAATATGGGAAGTCTCAATAGTCATACAAATTTGATTATTAACTTGTTCCATGCATTTTGTGACATAGTGTCATAAAAAAGAGGTCACAAGCCACTGTAATAACATTTAAACATTACAAAACAAAACAAAAGTAATTACTAAATTTTATACAAACTTGTTTAAAACTGCTAACTAAGGAAAGAAGTTTCATCCTGGCTGCAGGACACAATAAAAATCAAGACAGGCAGAATTCCTTTCCTCTGAAAGCTTACACTCTAGTGAATGAATGGAGCTTACATTCTAGGGAAAGAAAGAGGAAGCAGCTAATTCCTGATAGGTTACTGTAAGTGTGAAGAGGAAAGTGCTGAATGCTGAAACACCATAGTGGCCTCTGCTCTAGTGTCATCTCCAGGAAAGAGTGTAAGGCAGGGTGAGAAAAAAGGGCAGGAAAGTGGTGTGGGGGAAAAAACAACTGCTTTTAGGAAAAAGGAACTGAGGCACAAAGCGACTGAACTGAAAGGTTAGTGGTTACTGATGGGGTGAAACAGGCCAGGTGGGCAGAGTGCATGAGGGGCAGTACCAAGTAACCCAGATGTTTTCCTATAAAAAAGAGGAAATCACTGGTGTAAAGTTAGAGATCATTTTGTATTTTCGATATTTCCATCTTAACTTTTAAATGTAAACTTCCAATTTAAGTACGTCTCCTTAAGAAAATTATTTCTAAATAATTATGTTAAATAGTTCTCGATTTCTGCTCCAAGTACAATTCTCCAAAGACACCCCCATTTGCATACCCTGTGTCCTCTGGAAATGCAGAAATGGTGCCTCCATCAGTCTGACAGGGTTCCTGAGAAGATGAGTCAGAATCTTTTCTATCTTGATTTGTAGCAATAGTGATTATTCGCTGCTGTTGCAAGTCCCACTTTCGAGCTATGTTGTTTATTGTTAACCTTTTCTTCTCCTATGAAAGTTAATTGTGACAAAAATTACATAATGAGACTTCAGTCGCGGCACTGTTCAAAATCACATAGCTTCTATTATTTGGCATACTTTTAAAAGGAAGTTATTCCCTAAAAAAAGTCACCAGATATACATCTTATAACAATGTATAAGTGTTTTTATTTTCTGTTCATTTACACATCTCAAAAGTGGTGTATACTCCTTAATACACAATCACTCCTATTAAAAATATGAAAATTCACAATCTGAAAGTTTCATTTGATAAACATTTGTATAGCCATGAGTTATCTAAAAGTTTTATTTGGCCAATATTCCCATTTTAGTATATTTAAACACAGTACTAATCTTTATTTTCTTACCCAAGAATTGTGAGTAATATGGTGGAATAACCTTGGTGCAGAGAAAGGAGGAGCGGAGATAACAAGAGGGGACTTATAAATATGCCAAGTTCTAGGCATAAATTGCAATGTCTGGAAATAAGATGGGCTGCTAAAGAAAAAAAAAAAGCTGGCTTCACTACCCTCTCCATTATCTTCTTGATTTCTACCCTAGTTTTATTATTTCCCTCTTCTATTTACTTTGGGGCTTATTTGGTTTTTTTTCAGGCTGTGAGACAGATTGCTTATATGAGTTTTATTGCCTGATATAAGCCTGAATCACTATTAACTTCCTCTTCAGTACTGCTTTTGCTGTGTCCAACAAGTTCTGATAATTTGTGTCTTCAGTTTCATTTGAGTACTTTTATTTATTTTTTGATTTACTTTTTGATTCAAAGGTTATTTAAAAGTATATTGTTAAGATGCCAAATGAGAGATTGGCTTTATTTCCTAGATTTATTTTTACAATTAATTTCTATCCTCATGGCATTATATCTGAAAGGAAAATAGTGGATAGGGTTTCTATCATTGTGACTTTCTGTATACTTGCACTGTGCCCCAGCGTGTGGTCTATGTGTAAGGATGCTCCATGTGCACTAGAAAACACTGTGGTTTTGAGTTTTTTTGTTTGTTTTTTAATGGAGGACTGCAGGGATCTATACATGTTGATTAATCATCCCAGTTCCTCCAATTTCTTTTTTAAGGGTCTTGTTTTCTTGGTGATGTTGTGTTGGGTGATCTGTCAATGAGGAGAGTGGGGTGTTAAAATTTTTCCACTACTATTGTATTGCTATCAATGTATTTTCTCAAGTTTATTAGCAACTGCTTTATAAACTTTGCTTACCTTCTTTTGTTGTGTATTTATTGGTAAGATTATAATCCTCCAGGGGTTAGTTAAAACAGCAAATAAGGCACTTGCCTTGTATCTGTGCAGTCAACCCTACTTTGATCCCTAGCACTGCATATGGCCTCCCCAGTCCCACCAGGAGTGACCCCTAAGCATAGAGCCAGGAGTGAGCCTTGAGAACAACTGTGTGTGGCCCAAACCTTTCCCTGACAAGAAATATATACATATGTGTATATATATATGGGAAAAGAGTATAATACTCTTCATCTATTAGTCCCGTAACCAGTATGTAATGTCTGTCCCTATGTTTTATTACCTTCTTTAGTTTCAAAATTATTTTGTCTTATACAGGCATGATCATCCCTTCTTTATTAAGTCTAAAAGTAGTCTGCATGATCATTTTCTACCCATTCATTCTAAGCCTGTTTTTATTGTGAGAGTGTAAGTGTGTGTCTCCCTAGCAGCAAAAAATTGCCTTTTTGTTTTCTGTCTTCTGATAGACTCTGCAACTCCCTTTTGGTGGGAGAGTTCATCCCATTAAAATTTAGTGAAATTATGGATGAAATTTGCTGACACTTATTGGGACTTTGGTTTCTTTTGCCATTTGGACTTAGCTTTTTATATGAAGTCATCTACTATCCCTAGCAGAGTTGATGTAGATGCAAAAAATGCCCTCAAACTATTCTTTTTCTAAGAATATTTTTATCATTCCTTCATATCTGAGGGATAACTTTGCAAGAGGATTCTTGATCCTATATTCTTTTCACTCAGTACTTTGAATATATCATTGTATTTCTCTTCTTGCTTGTAGAGTTTCATTTGAGAAATTCGAAGTTAATCTTATGATTTTCTACTTATATATGAGGCCTTGCTTCTTGTTTGCTCCTTTAAGGAGTTTCTGGTTCTGGTTCTTGACATTCTTATTCCAATGTGTCGTGGTGTTCTGTTTGTTTAGTTGTGTCCTGCTCTCTGGCCTCCTGAGCAATGCACGTCTCCCTCTTCAAATCCAGGACTTTCCCATCTATTAATTCTTTAACCAGCCTTTCTTCCCTTTCCCACTTTGGTCCCCTTCTGGGATTCCCAGAATGCTGAGATGTTTCCTTCTGATACTGTCAACATCATTTCTAAAATTCTCTTTTTTATTTTTTCATCTTACCACTTCTTTATTGATGGATCTGAGATACTCATCTTTCAGGTCACTGATACTGTCAGCTTCATCCTTTTTGCTGCTGAGACATATTACTGTGAGCTTTTACTTCTTTACTGCTACTTGAATGAGGTCATTAATTATTTTTCCACTGCACTCTTATTCATGGATCCTCTCTTCAGTTTTTATCCAGATCATTAAGCATCAAGAGGATAGTTGTCTTCTTTGGGCAGATCAAAAAGTTCTGATGGAGTTGAGGATCTTTCTGGACTTCTGTCATCATCCACTGATGTGATTGCGTTCCTTTGTTTTTCATTGTTTCTGGTACCATGTCATCTGCAGGGTGGGGCTCAGGTCACTAATAACTCTGGGGGCCTCCCTCCCCTTCATTGTAGTTCAGCTCTCTATCTAGTTGTGGTACTGTAGAGACCCCTTTTGTTGCAGCTGCAGGGTAGGGCACTGGCTGCTCTGGGAGTCTGGGAGCATCACCTGCCTGCAAACAGAGGAGGATGAAGGTAGGCTTCTGTTGCATTCCTTCACTGGTCTGGTAGCCCACAGGGGTTTGGAATGCTTGGTGGCAGTGAGAGAAGTAATTGGCCAAGAGTCGGTGGGTGGGACAAGCCTTGTTCACAGTTCCTTGCTGTTTGTCTAGCAACACGCAGGGATCTTGGCTCCAGTGTCAGGGAAAGCTGCTCCTGGCTGAGGAGGGTTGGCAGGGCAGGGGCAGGCATTGGCCAGCATTCCATGTCACTGGTTTCTGACAGCCTGCAGGGATTTGGGCTCTTCTTATGAGTCTTTTTTTAATATTCTTAAAGTCTTTCTAGTTGGATGATTTGCTTGAATTTTTTTTTAGTTGTATAACTTTTTACTCTTCTTAAAAAAAAAAAAAAACACCTGGCATTTTTTCCTGTTTTTTTTCTTTTTGGGTGACACCCAGCGATACACCTGGGCTACTCCTGGCTCTGCACTCAGGAATTACTCCTGGAGGTGCTCGAGGGACCATATGGGATGCTGGGAATCGAACCCAGATCGGCCTGCGCCCTACCCGCTGTGCTATCGCTCCAGCCCCCATTTCTTCAGTTCTTTTCAAAGGCAAAGGCAATATTCTCAGTTGAAAAATCCTCCTAAGAATGTGATTACCTTATGCCATTTTCTTATATTTTCTGTGAGAAGTTCAGTGGGTTTTCTTATAAGAATTCCTACATATGTAATTCATTTTTCTCTAGATATCTATAGTTTTGTTATTAGATTTTTAACACTCTAAACATATTTTGTTACATATCTGCATTAACTTTGTTTAGACCAGTTTGAACTACTTTTATGTTGAATTCCTTCCCAAAGTTAGATAAAGTATCAAATATTATTTCTTCAAATACTGTCTCTTTCTCTATGCTCCTTCTGGAACCCCTATGATACACCATTTTCACATTTACAACTCTTTTTTTCCCATTTCCTTTTATTGTCAGATGTTTTAGGCTCCCATACTTTCCAGCTCATCAACTCTATAACTGTTTTCCTACTAACTGTTAAGTGTCTGATATATTCTTTAGCTCAGTATTGTCTGTTGTTCAAAGTTTCATAAGTTTCTCTGTCTTTCTGTTATAAATCTTCTGTCCTTTCTCTGTTATAAATCTCCTCTTGTCTGTGAATTATTATTCTTATTTCATCTACATAACTGTTGTCTGAAGACAACTTTAGACAAGTTAACCAGGTCCATTACATGTGCACTTTTCCCAAGGTGTTTATTTCACTCTAATATTTGTAGCAAACCCCTTTCTCCTCATTTATTGCTTGTTTATTAAACTTACATGTGTTGAGTTGCACAGCTCTTCCCTTAGTTTGCTGTGTAGACCTAAACAGATTTATAGGCTACAGGATATAACCCAGATTATTTCAGCGGGACACCGTTACCTGTTGCTTTACACATGGACACTTCTGCATCTGTTTAGACGGCTGAGATCTAGTTCCAACACAGACTGAAACTGAGACAATGAAAAGCAGAAAGGTTGCTACTGTAGTGGCAGGATTCAGGCCCCCCAAGTGGCTGCTGGAGCCATGCGGAGGGGGAGTGAGCAGAGACCCTGCACCACCCTCTCCTAAACACATGTTCCGTCTGTGCTTTCCCAGTGACTTCAAGTTATCAAGCTCAGTTCTAGTCCTGGCCTGTAGGTTTCATGGCTCAAATCTTTCATGGCAGTACAGAGACCGGGGGAGCAGACTAGAGCTGCAGTTTTAATAGCACTCCGATGGATCCGGGAGGGTGATTCTCAAGGTACAAAGGAGCCCTCAGTGGAAAGGGAAAAAGCTCCCTTACAAGCCATTTTCCACTCTGGTGCTTTAGGTTGTGATAGGGGCTTTGTCTAACAAGAGGCACAATCCCAGTGGGGCCTCAGTCATGGTACAGCAGCTGATTGCACAGCAGAGTACCAGAGAGGCTAGTCATCTAGTAAGGGTGGTCAGTACCAGCATGCTCCATCGCCCATTGCTAAGCTTCAGCTTCCTGTGCCCCAAAATCACAAGTTTGAATTTTTGGTCCCACCCTGGAGGCCTCCAGAACCCCCTGGTAGCTTCGGCATCCTCAGCAGTGAAAGTGTGGATTGTAGCACAGCGGGTAGGGCGTTCGCCTTACACGCGGCCAACATGGCCGACCCGAGTTCGATTCCTCCGCCCCTCTCGGAGAGCCCGGCAAGCTACCGAGAGTATCTCGCCCACACGGCAGAGCCTGGCAAGCTCCCCGTGACGTATTCGATATGCCAGACACAGTAACAATTGTCACAATAGATATGCTACTGGGCCTGCTCAAGCAAATCCAACAGAAGGACAGTGACAGTGACAGAGATGTCAATTATAACTCAGCTCAAGAAAAAAAAAACCCTACATAACAGAGCTTAAAATATGTAAATTAAGATGGTAATTGATCACAGAGAGTATACATGTCATGAGGATGTGCATATACAAGCTAATGTACCAATTAAAAAAAATAAACTTTTTAACAAAGTTCTTTTCTTGGTGGTGGGGGGACGGGGGGCGGTGGTGGGCATACCCAGCAGTGTTTTGGGATTATTCCTAGCTCTGTACTCAGTGATCACTCCTGGTGGGGCTTGGGGTATCATATGGGGTGCCAGAAATCAAAACTTAGTCAGCCACTTGCAATGCAAACACCCTACTAGTTGTACTATCACTGACTCTAAAATTAAGGACCAGATATGCTTATTTTTGTCTTTTTTGTTTTAAATTCCAGAAGTATACTTTTATTTAAAGATAACAGCATCAAAAGAACTACAATTTACTGATCGGACTGAATACTTTCCAAAGTTTGAAGATCACTTTTCTAGCTTCAGCAAACATACAGATAAAAGTACCTTAAGCAAGGATTGCTTATGACTCTCCCGCTTTTTCTCTTCCTCCTTTTTGGCTACAACAGATGCCATACGCCTTTCTTCTTCCTAAAATAAATTTAGAAAAAAAAACATGTTATTATTTAACCTTTGGGTGGGGGGTTGGCCTGCACCCTCAGTGCTGGAGGCTACTCCTTGTTCGCTGCTTGGGGTCACTCAGGGATTGAACCAGGGTCAGCTACGTACAAGACATATGCCTTAATCCCCGTACTCTCTCTCTGGCCCTATTTAACCTTCTATGTTAAGTATCACTCATTCTAGTTCTCTGGTTTACTTTGTAATACACATACTACTTGCAAATAGAAAATACTACTTTGAAATAGAAAATAGAATCTCAAAAAAATATGTTCTTGGGGCCAGAAATTCAATTATTCAAGCTCATGACTCTGGGGTACAGGAGGCTGAAGGCTTAGCAATGGGCAACTGAACATGCTGGGAACTGAGTATCCTTAGACTATAACTATAACCTGGCACACGGCCAACCCAGGTTCATATCTGATCCCTGGCATCCCATATGTTGCCCTGAACATTCCAGGAGTCCAGAGTTAGGGGTAACCCCTGAGTACTGCCAGGTGTGGCCCAAAACCTAACGCTAGCACTGCAGCACTGTCCTCCCATTGTTCATCGATTTGCTCAAGCAGGCACCAGTAACGTCTCCATTGTGAGACTTGTTGTTATTGTTTTTGGCATATCAAATATGCTACAGGGAGGCAGGACACTCTCACTAGCTTGCCAGGCTCTCCGAGCGGGACAGAGGAACTGAACTGGGGTCGGCTGCATGCAAGGCAAAAGCCCTACCTGCTGTGCTATTGCTCACCATCCAGTTAAAAAAATTAAATTAGCTTTAGCTGTATAGCTGTATTTAAAATTTTAGAATTCCTGGAGTGCATGGCTACACTTGTGGCTGTGCAAAAACTAAAACTAAATAAAAGCATGTTTTTCTTTCCTTCCTGATTCTATAAAAATGGTACATTTTAAAATTCTACATATGCTGGGAGTAAGGTGAACTTAAGTAAATCAAGAAACAAACAAAAAATAAAACAAGAAAAAAAAAGGGGGGGGGGGAGGCAGATTTTATCATTTACTCCAAGCAACTGAATGCCACACAGAAATACTTTTAAAATTTTCTATTTAACTAACAAACTTTTGAAGAGAAAATGGATTTAAATGATACTTAGAACAATTTTCATTTGCTAAATGATGCAATGAGAGTGAAAAAAATTAAAATCTCTGTATATATTAATCAGCAATTCTCCATTAATATCATCATTTCTACAGTTTTTAAGTCAATTTGGCCAATATAGTTTCTTAAATTTTTAAAGCTCTGATAATGCTACAGTTTAGAAAATTTTTTTTAATCATTAATAATCCTTATACCCCAAATCAAAACTTATCATTTTTGTATCTCCATGCAATACTCATTATGAGCAAATATTATTTTATGACACAACTATATGTGCAATTTGGAACATTATTTCCCTTGAAGACTGCCAAATTTTGTGGAGTAAATTATAATTAGGTAATTGAAAATTTTATTAACAAAAGCTTTGTAAGCATCCAAACTGATGTGACAATTTTAAAATCAACTTCTTCATGAAAAATAAGCTTAAAATCGTTTCTGAAATAGGAAACTTGAAAATATGACTTCGCATGTGTGGAGAACCTGAAATGACCAAAAAATCCCCCTGAAATTGAAAATTCAACAGAGGGGGTACGAACAGCAGATTATACATAGCTGAGGAGATTTTCCCAGATGCCCTCCTAGTGCTGTATACCACTCACCACAGCATCTAATTAATTTCACTTTATTCTTCTCTGGCTCCATCTTTTCCCTCTTCAGCCCCAAATAGCTGCATGAAAATATGTAACTACATGAGCTCCACACACATAGTGAATTACTTTTTCAGTAAATATTTAAATAATAAATCATAAATATATGTTTATCTATTTAACATTTTTAGAAAGGTGGAATTACAAAATCAAATGATAGGCTTAGACCTTTGATATGACTGTCAAGATCCCTCAACAAATTTAGTGCTAGAAGTCAACACTTAATTTGAAACACGTTGGCTCCTCTGAGGGGCTTTTGACTAAATACTTCTGTGTCTTCCCACATCCAGCTCACCAAGTGAGGCAACACTTTTGCTCCCTTGAAGTTAGGTGCTGGGCCAAGGACATATGCACAAAAGTTTACATGTTTACAACTGGGTAGAAGCTTTCAAAGACAGATATGATACAGCTCTTCAGCTATTCTCTCTCAACTCTGCTATCGAATCTACAAAACTCCAGCGTATACATTTTGAATGCCTGGGTGTTGAAATGAAGATCATTTGAGTGAAATACCCAGATCATATGAAATAAAGAGTTTTCACAACATAATCTGGCCTATTTGATCCATATAAATGCTGTATTTATATGAATTATATACTTATGAATCAGTATATATGCTATTTATATGAGTTAAGTATATATGAATCAGTATATATGCTGTGTCTATATAAATTAAGGAAAGTCAAAGATGTTATAAAAATGTACTGTAGGGGGTGAGCTATTATCAATGCTTCAGAAAAAAATAAAAGACCTGACCCCATATCTAATTTATTGTGAGAATCAAACCCAGCAGTGCTGGCTGGGGTGGGAGGTTCTTCTTCAGGAGGTTTCAGAGATCACCAGTGTGATTCCTGGCTGCATCAGGGGGCTCTGTGGTGCCCAGGATCAAACTCAGGGCTTCATACATGCAAATTATGCTCTAGTACCTGAGCTACTTGCCTAGCTCCAAGACCTATTTTTTAATGCACGAAGAGAAACCATCACCAAGTTTAAAAGGAACTACAGGATTCCAACTTGTTTTAGATCAATTCCGATTTATTTAGAAATAAATAAATGAATTCTCTGAGAAGTTTCGTCATTGTTCAAGGTCACAGAGCTGGGGACAAAGCCAGGATCAGGATCAGAAGACACTTCTTGTGAGAATTTGCAACAGTTTTTCATAATAAGGCTCTGTTTAAATGCATTTAACCGAGTTCAGAGAGATCAAAAGGTGAGGTAAAAAGTCAATAATAAACTGCCACATAATTTAATTGTTGAAAGGAATGTGGTTTTTTAAATATAAATTTTGATAATTTTTAAATATAAATTTAAAGTGTCTTTAGAGTATAAGAAATAGTTATTCTTAATATTTCAAGACTGAATTAAAGTAACAAGAAGAAATAAACTAAGAAAATTCAGAATGTTGACTCTTAGACTCTTAAAGTAGGAGATTAAATTCTTTTGTTCAGTAAATACTGATTTGATACTGAGTGAAATACATTTCAGAAGTTAAATAAAAAAATACATTGGTGTTCAATTGTTCACTCATCTATGAAATGTGAACCAGAAACAGACTGGTTATTCAAGTAGCCAATTTCAAATAGTACTGGAAAGTGTATGGATCACGTCCTACACATGCTTACAAGATGATTTCATCATACATTCAGGGAGAATTTGAGCTTCTATTAAAGGCAGCAGAATTTTAAAAGGAACACTAACCTAGAAAACTGAACGTATGCCAAGTCAATTCAAATGTTGAGTATTTTAAGGAATCTATTCACTGATGATTTTATTTCGGCCCCAATCAATATAGGATAAATAAACGCTAAACAAAAGTAAACCTCTACTGGCAAAGATTAGCTACAAATCTGTTGGTGAAAAGGAAAAAACTAGAAAATTCTGGCATCTTCATGATAGCAATTTCTGGGAAAAAAGCCACATCTCCTTTATGTAATAAAGAAAGGGACCTAGAAAATAAATTTTCCCTTATTTTAGTCTGTCATTAATACCCAATACATATTAAGAAGTGGATTAATTTAGTAGGTATTTCATAACCTACATTATCTTATGTTAGCAGATCATTAAGGCTCTAAAACAATGCCTATATTATATAAGAAGAGATTTTGCTCCAAAACAAATAATGGTACAAAGAGAGGCAACAATTTATTAAGAGAACTTTTAAAAATAAATGACAATGTGGGTTTTAAAACCCATTATTGGGGCGGTTATGAAAAGCAGTTTTCCTTTACTACATTAAATACTTAAGATTTTTAAATGACAATCTGTTTAGAAAAACAGTCCATATTTTTTCACTCAATCTTATTTTACAGAGAATATTTTAGAAACTGTCTATTTCAAAAACAGCATAGTGCCTGCATTTACAAAATATATTTTAAAAATAAAAGAGAGAAAATTGTCTCTCAGAATTATGTATACAACGGTCTTTGTTCTACCCCTCCCAAAGTGTGTTTTCTCCCAAACCCTCTCTAGCTGTAACAGTATTTGAAGACTATTGTACTGCCATCCTTGTATTTTCTCCTGTCAGTTAATCATGCCAGGATCTCTACAGACACAATTTGTCATCACTCTTTTAAAACTAATAATTCAGATGTAGTCTGACAAAGGATAAAAGGAAATGGGCATTGTCCCCATTTTTCTAAATTCACTATTTCTATAAACATTGTTCTAAATCATATAAACATCTAACAATTACATTATCATAAAATGAACATAGCACTTTCAATGTAAGTCTTTTTCATGCATGATACTGTCTCATAACATGTGTCTCATAACCCATAACATTTGGGCTAAGAATTGTTTTTGTTTGTTGCTATGAAGTCAGGATTTTCAATTCCTATATTTCTATCTTGTTAAATTCTTCTTCATTTGCTAGATAGAAGGTCAGCAAATTTTTTCTGCATTGAGGCAGATAGTAAATCTGTGACCCTTAAGGAGACCCCAAAAATCTTGACTACATATTCTTTACTATTATTTTTCCTACAATGTTTTCAAAATTAAAAAAAAGGCACTCTGAGCTTGAGAGTTCTACAGAAGGAGGCTGCAGAATAGTTTTGAACCATAGGCTGTGTTTTGCCATACCTCATTCTATATTATTGAACAAGTTTTTAGATTCTTATTTAATGCAGCATCTCTAACATCTCCAATTTTTATCATGCCCAAATAAAACTGTGATATATTTATTCATCAAAAATATTCAGTAGAGTGAGTTACAATCACACAATGATAAACACCCATCCCTGCACCAGTGCACATTCCCCACCACCAATCTCCCCAGTATGCCCCTCCTTTCCTACCCTCCCACTGCCTCCATGGCAGACAATATTCCCCATACTCTCTCTCTCTACTTTGGGGCATTATGGTTTGTAACACAGTTAATGAGAGGTTATCATATTTGGTACCTTATCTACTTTCGGCACATATCTCCTATCCCAACCGATCCCTCCAACCATCATTTTCTTAGTGATCCCTTCTGTATTCCAGCTGCCTTCTCCCCCTGCTCATGAGGCAGACCACAATGCCTCTATGAAAAATGTGTAATAATAATTCAAATAAAAGTAATAGCAATTGGAAATTATTAAAAGTGTTAGATTTTATGTGCCAGCATATATGCCTTTATATAATAAAACATTTGTTTATATAAAACATAAAAAAAAATTCAGTAGATTGGGCCCAAGGAAAGAGCCTCATGAAATGCCAATACAAATTTCTCTCTAGGCCAACATTAATCCAGTGTACTTCCGGTGCCACTGAATCACAAATCTACTTACCTGTGTCACCATACAATTACTCAAAGAACTAGCCTAACAGTCTCTGTCAAATGCTTTGCTTAAATACAAAACTGTAACTATGTACAGCACTACTCAGAGAGGATATATTTACAATACCTAAAATATCAAATCAATTTTGGGTGGGCCTGACTTGTTTTCAGTGATCACAAACTAAAACTAGTAATCCTAGTGACTGGTTGCTTAATTACTCACAATTCATCTCTTAATGCAGTTCAGTTTTTTTCATAATCAGCATTAAGCTTGCTACATAAACTGTACACATATATTTCTTTGTTATTAACAGACAAATGAGCTGATATTACTTTTCAGCTACTCTATTATTCTACACTGGTCCTCAGATATAACTTTTAATGGACTAGCAATCTATGTGCTACAAGGACTGCCCTACAGGTCAAATTCATGCTACCAATTGCTTTTCCAAATAGTTTTATTGAAACTGGGTCATGATCACTTTTTCACATATTTTCCCCTCCTGTTTTCATGAGAGAGCAGATTAGTTTTAAAATAATAGAGATTGTATAGCCCCCAATGCCTAAATTATTATACTCCAGCCCTTTACAAAATGCAAAGTTGTTGTATGGGAATTCTGATTCAAATTTATTTATTCAACAATCCTAGGTTTCAATTTTATCTTATTAGTACTACCTCTATCCACTCTTTGATGGGGGTGGCTCCAAGCAGTGCCCCACCATCCTGGATGCCTGAACTGGGCGAGCAGTTCAATACAGACCCAAGGATGTGTGATACTGAGCTCAAGGAGTGCGAGGGCCATGCTGGAGGTACTTCAGGAGCCTCCAAGGTCACACACAGCAATGCTTGGGGGCTCCAGAGCTACACTCCATGATGCTCGGGGGGCCAAGAGATGCTGAGATGAAACCCAAGCTGGTTGCATGTTAGGCATGTGCCCTGACTGCTGGACCATCTCCAGACTGTGCTGTATTTCACTCTTGATGACTAAAAGCCATGTTTCTTAACAAGCATTGTAGCACTGTAGCACTGTCCTCACGTTGCTCGTCAATTTGCTCGAGTGTGCACCAGTAAAGTCTCCATTGTGAGACTTGTTGGTACTGTTTTTGGCATATCAAATATACCACAGGAAGCTTGCCAGGCTCTGCCATGCGGGCGGGATACTCTTGGTAACTTGCTGGGCTCTCCAAGAGGGACGAAGGAATCGAACCCGGGTCGGCCACGTGCAAGGCAAACACCCTATCCACTGTGCTATCACTCCAGTTTCTTAAAAAGCTAATGAAAAATAAAATAGGAATTGACATGAGAAACTCTTATTATCCCTGTCATCATATTAGGTCCTGTCTTTCCTCTGGATCAGAACTCCAGAAGTTCTTAGTCTATAATCAATCAACCTGCTTCTTGGTTCATCACTATGCTACTCACCTCCATTCATCCTCTGGGCTGCTACCCAGAATGTCTTTTACATGGGTAAATATAATGTAATGCTCTTAAGCCTTACAGGAACATTCTTTTATATGCAAGATGAAACTAAGCTTCTCATTATCTCACAAAATGTTCTTCATGCCCTTGCCCTTACCTGCCAGACATAATTTTCCCTCCCAATCTCACCCACATTCACGCAACAGTCAGCCATGCTAAACTGCAATTTGCTGCCATATTCCCTCGGCGCCCTTCTGCTTTGTGCACCCTCTTTCCCTGGAACCCTCCGTGAATACACCTCTCTCTGCCATTCTTCACATCTGACGTCAGGTGTTTCATCCTCTGTAAGTCGTTCTGTGCCTCCAACAGAGGTAGGAGAAGTGATCAGCTTTGTGTGTGAGTATCCATAATACATAGCTATGGATCTAGCATATCTGCCGAACTTGTCATTTTTTACTACCTTCTGGCTTGATATCAATCAAGCAAGTTCACAAGCCTGTGAGCTAGATTCTCAGTAATTCGAGGACACAAATTATGATGCTAATCTTATCTCTTAAGCCTGAGGTGTCTAAGAGTGTCTAAGACACCTAAGTGTCAACGTGTCTAGGAGTACTTCGAGAATTTTTTAATATCTTAAAAATATTTAAAATTATTTTTAAATTATTAAATTTAAAAATTATTAAAGAGTACTTTAATAATTTTTTAATATACCTCTCTTGGTCAAAATAAAGATTGTCACAGCTCTGTTTTCTAAGTTATTATTTTGGGGAGAGATATGTTATTTTTGGTTGGCTCACACCTGCCGACTTGAGGGCCATCAGGGCAGCAGCTGGAGGTGCTTGGGGGACCATGTGGTACCATGGGGTAAGCACATGGAAGGCAAGTGCCTTAATGCATGTACTACCTGTCCTTTCCTGTTTATTAAGTACTCAGAAAATAACTTAATAAGTATTCATATTCTTAGTAGCCAATTGAAAATTAATACTTTGTAATTTGAAAAAATATCCTTTAAATGAGTCTTAAAGGATCATGAATACTTACTAATAGAATGTGTGCACTGCAGTGCATTAAACAAGTTCTAAAATACGGCTATTAGGTTAGGCACTGCATACTCATTTCCTGTTCTGAACATTTTTTGGCATGGTATTTGTTTATACATCATAACACTATAAAGTTATGATAACAGTTGTTACTGTTACTGTGTTTGGCATATCGAATATGTCGCAGGGAGCTTGCCAGGCTTTGCCGTGTGGGCGAGATACTCTCGGTAGCTGGCCGGGCTCTCCAAGAAGAGGGCGGAGGAATCGAACCCAGCTCGGCCAGGCTGGCTGCGTACAAGGCACGCGCCCTTCCGCTGTGCTGTAGCGGGCAATATTGTAGAGGGCAATATAATGTTAGCTAATGTTGATTCATCTCAAGCTAGTAGTTTTCCCAATGTCTCCTAGATATCAAACGTCAATATATTTCTCTGGAAAGTTAAAAACAATCCAACATCCTTTGAGTTTACTTCAGTATCTCTAGCACAGTTTAGGACCCACAGTTCTAGTTCATGGACTTGATTATTTGTGAAATGTATGCCTGCTAAAAGGTTATGATGATAAACTGCATATAAATTTAATCAAGATGGGGTCAGAGAGATTACAGAGGGCACGTGGCTGACCGAGGTTTGATTCCTGGCACTCAACATGGTTCCCTGACCCACATCAGGTGTGATTCCTGAGCCCAATCCAGGAGTAAGCCCTGAGTACCACTCCTAACACAAAACAAATTTAACCAAAGTCACTGTCACTGTCATTATCACTGTCCTCCCATTGTTCATTGATTTGCTGGAGCGGGAACCAGTAACATCTCATAACAAATTGTGAGACTTGTAATCAAAGTATCTTTACGTTTTTATTTTTTATTTTTTTTGGTTTGGGGGCTACACCCGTCAGTCAGTGCTTGAGCACTACTCCCTACTTTATGCTCATGGGAGTACTTAGAGGACTACATAATTGAAGGCTTGGACCAGGTTCTCTGCATGCACAACAGGGACTCAGCCCACTGAGTTATCTCTCTAGCCCTAAGATATTTTTAAAGAGAAAAAAATCGTAGAATAGATGTCACAAATGTTATAGATAGATAGATAGATAGATAGATAGATAGATGGTGAATATTTTAGAAATACAAACCATACAATTTCATTAGCAACTGCTTCTCAATTCTGTGACTGCCAGCAAAACAGCATATAAGTATATAAAGGTGTTTTATATATATATATATATATATATATATATATATATCAATGGATATGACTGAATTCCAAAACCAACTTTACCCCAAAAAAGGAAGTTAGCTGATGAGTGACCCATCATAAAATTCTTTTGAAAATTAAGATTCCTTCCATCTCAAGTTAGAAAAGTTATTTAAAAGGTATGAGATTAAATACCACAAGTCTATACTTATATGAAATAGATGTTTTTAGATGGAATGGGGTTACAAAGGAATAGAACAACTTTGTGCGGAAAAGTCTGGCAGATACCATTTCAAAGTGAACATCATCAATAAAGTGATGAATATAAATTACATATCACTTCATAGAATGCAAAAAAATCAATTCAAATAAAAAATGACTTCTTTGATATTTGTACCAAAAATCTAAGTTAAAATTAATCTTTAGGAACCATTAAAAAAAACTAAATTTAGGGTCATTCTGTAAGATCTCCAATCTTCATAAATGTTGGTGTTATCAAAATCAAGGAAAGACTGAGGAAAAACATTCCCGAAAAGTGGCCATGACAGAGATGTGACGACAAAAATCATCCACATGTATGATTCCAAGCCAGATCATTCTGCTATAATGAATGTCATTAATTAGTGGTATAAAATTTCAATGTTTATTTCCCATTTTTTGTTGTTGTATTAATAGAAAAGAATGTGTTTAATTGCAGGAACTCATACTAGAATGCTGAAAGTTGTTGGGAAATAAAGTTTGCCACCTTCTTTCAAATAATTGAAGAGAAAATACTTTCCTGTACTATACTAAGAGTGCTTTTTACTTTAAGATTGTTTCCATTTTTAAAACCTAATCTCTAAAATTACACAGGAGGGGCTGGAGTGGTAGCAGAGCAGGTAGGGCATTTGCCTTGCACACAGTCCAACCCGGGTTCGATTCCCAGCATCCCATATGGTTCCCCGAGCATGGCCAGGAGTAATTCCTGAGTGCATGAACCAGGAGTCACCCCTGTGCATCGCTGGGTGTGGCCCAAAAAGCAAATAAAGAAATAAATAAAAATAAAATTATACAGCAGGAGAACAGCTGGTAGGACAGTGTTTATTTTTTATTTTTTATTTATTTTATTTATTTACTTTTATTTAGCAAAACTGACCCAATTTCTATCCTAGGTGATCTTCCCTTATTTCCTTTCTAGATAAGCTCAGCTCCTGCAGTGTACAAGGACAATAATCATACACAGCTTTATCCTCATTTATTTAAGCCTTGGAAGCAGGTTAAATTTTACTAAATCCACAGTCTTTATTGACATTTTCAGTACTGCATGAGATAGAGAAAAAAAGGAAACACGTGAGGGACCAGAGAGACATTACAGAGGGTAGGGCACTTGCCTTGCACATGGCCAACCCAGGTTCAGTCCTCAGCATCTCATATGGTCCCCTGTTCACCACCAGAAGTAATTCTTCCGTGCAGATCCAGAAGTAATCTGAGCATCACCAGATAGGCCCCTCTGCCACCCCCCCCCCAAAAAATGCAAAAAAGTTGCATCTGTGTTGGAAAATGGTTTCTGCCTGAAGAATACAAATTGGTTGAGTGACAAAACTAACATAAATTCACTATGAAAAATAAAATGTTTAGTACTGATTTATATGCACGAGTTCAATTCTACCTCCCTCATCTCAGTTCACTTCTAAGCAAATAAAAGTACGAAAGAAACTAAAGAAACAAAAATAAGAATAAAAGTATGAAACTGTGCTGAGAGCACAGATCTGAAGAAACTCAGTAGTTGAAGAACTCTATCTCCATTCTGGAACAAAAAGACAGAGTCCCAGAACCCCAAGTGCTCAGGGAGTCACAACACTGTCGGGTCTTTGCGAGACACATGGATCTCCATAATACTGCTTAGGCAGAAATGCAAGCTGTCCACACTTTGCAGTGAACAAGTGGCAAGTAATAAATCTAGTGGGTCACTCAAAGGGAAATAGCGGATTCTAAAATAGCAAGGTCTAAACATGAGAAAATAAGTGGATGCTCAGATATTTTTCTAGATCCAAGATGATCAAATTGCAATTGCTAATAGGTATCTGATGAGAAAATAAAATAACCAAATAAATTTGGGATGCACTAAGATAATGAAGGCAAATTCCTTTGTCATACTAGTTCTCTAATAGTCTATGAAATATCCACCTAAAATGGGTTATCATAGAGTCTAAGTTCCAATAAAAGGTAAAGACTGTGGGCCCGAAGGATAGGTGAGGTGACGGATGGTGACACACAGAACCCGAGTGTTCAATGGACCGAGAGCCACCTCCCCAGGCCGGACGATGGGCCAAGGACGGGCAATGGAACCAGCAAAACAGGAACAAGGCCCCAGGCTGGTTGAGATAGAGATAGAGAAAAACCTTTATGGTGTGGTGTTAGTCGTTGTTTTGGCCGTAGTCCCAGTCATCAGAGTTCCATCATCCTAGTCTCCTCACAGACCTCAAAGTCTCCAAAGCCTCAGTTCTCCTTGTCTTCAGTGTCTCATCGTCAATCTTCTCACCCTCAACATCTAGTCTTCAGTATCTCTAGTCTTCACTGTCTCCTTCTCAGCATCTACTTCCCAGAGTCCACTCTACCTCCTCCAAGTTTCTCTGCCAGCCACAAGTATCTGTCCGTCAGGAGTCTCTGCCACAAGTCTCTTCCAGTCACAAGTCTTCATCCTTCTCTTTTCCTTCTCACGTCGTTGCCCTCTATCTCAAGTCTACTCTCTTAATCTCTTGTTGTCTTCTCTTTCCCCAAGTCTTCATCTTTCTATCTAAGTCTTCTCTAGTTGTCTTCTTAAGTCTTCTCTTCTGCCCTTAGCCCCTTACAGCATAGTTATATAGCAATTAAGTATGGTGGGGATACAAAAGCAGGGCTGAACATTATCATAACAACAAATACAGGAAAAGGCCATTCCTTCATAGATTAACTCAAGGACAAAATCTTGAGAGATTACTCCAGATTATTAGGAGATCTGCCCAAGGGCAGGATTCCATCCAGGGTATGTTGCTTTCTTCTTTCCTCAGGTAGTAATCCATTTAAAAAGTTATAGTAAATTTACTTCTTATAATATTCCTAGCAATATCGTTTTGTAAGAGCACAGTAAGAGATATATCAAGCTTAGTTTGGTGCTTCCTGGGAACATCTCACTATATATTCCAGACCACAGTCCTCAGGCCAGGTTAGTCTTTCCTAACCCAGCGAGATCCTTATTCCGTCACCTCTTTTGGGGTCATGACAGAGTTTGGCCATGACCATGCTTTTAACTTACAGTTAAGTATTATGGCACTTGGCCTGGCCCATTTCCATGCCAGGGTAGCTCACAGTTTGCCCTGGGTCCATCAATCCCTCATTGGGACCCTGCTCTTGGAGTGCTAGGAACTAAGGGCAATTGAAGCTTAAGTCAAGTAAATATGGATGCCCAGGAGTAAATATTATTTTGGAGTCAATTAACTCCCATGTTATATAGCATAGCATCAACTGTCTTCCTGTGTCTACGCAATAAGGACATTGCTAAATAAATCATACAAATGACATAAAGGGAAAAAGAAAAGCAATTTAGGATTATTAGTGGCTGGTGGAATTGGGTGTGCCTCAGTTGCACTGTTGTGGGAGTGGCTCAATAAACCTTAAGCTTCTTCGGAGCATGGACAACCCAGTGTTATCCAACAATAGAACGTCTGATTTTGATCAGGGTTCATGTCAATACCTCCAGATATAGGAAAAGTGTCACAAAGATGGTGTTAAAGGAGTGCCCTGCTTCAGTCCCAAGAGGAACAACTAACAATGAACCATAATGACGTGATACTGAGCGATTCCCACAGCTGGGAGTGAGACTGAAGCATCCCTTGCCATTGAGAACACAATATAGACTACACCAGGGTGGACAAGGAGGCGATTCATACTTCACTGAACAAAAAGACGGGAGGAGAGAATCACCCAGAAGCTTCAGTGTAGGGAATGAGACACAGGCAGGGGTTTGGGGAAGGGAGAAAAATAACAATGTGGAGACACACATCCTTGGCCCCAGGTGACACCATATGGAGGATCTAAAGAACTCCATTCAGACCAGGGCTCTGGCAAGACGCACAACAAAGCACCCATGTGGACAGCATGGCCCCATGCTATGGGCTCGTTCTGATCAGAAGTTGAGCTTACAAAAGACAGACTGCCCTGCCCAGAGGGGAAAGGGTGTTGCTCCCTTCCGCCCTCCTCCCTCTGGAAAGAAAGATGGAGGCCACACGGGAGCCTTGTGGACAGCAGGTATGAGCCGGGGGTGTGGGGGGGCGACTAAAACCTCATGGGAAGGGGGGCGTTCCGGTCCGTCCTTCATGCCCTACCGAGGTCACCAGTTGCCCCCCGCGAGCGGCTCTCCAGCACAGCCACGGCCCCAGAAGCACAAGGACTTAATGCAGAACCCAGCAGCTTGGAGCAGAAAAGTGAAAGGACTATGCGTTAATCCAGGCCATCATGTCTGTCCGGAGGGGAAAGGGTGTTGCCCCATTCGCCCTTTCCTCCCTGGAAAGAAAGATGGCGGCCGCATGGGAGCCTTGTGGACAGCAGGTATGAGCCGGGGGTGTGGGGGCGACTAAAACCTCATGGGAAGGGGGGCGTTTCGGTCCATCCTTCACGCCCTACCGAGGTCACCAGTTGCCCCCCCCCGCGAGCGGCTCTCCAGCACGGCCACGACTCCAGAGCACAGAAATCAATTTCGTAACTATCTGACTTTCAGTAGAAATACTTCCAGGGTCAATAAGTAAAATAGCAGAAATCCAAAACCAACATTTAATTCTTGAACCCAGCTGTAGAAAGCAAATCACTTCACAGTGCTTTTTCAGCATGTCTGATTTTGGGGGGGGGGGGGGGGGTAAACTCTAAATAATAGTGGTGAATCTTTTAATGAAACAATGAGTCTAATCAAAGCAGACAGAGTGTTAACTAGAATTCATCTGCCTCACAGGGACTGGGAGGGGTGGGGGGTGGGGTCTTACTGGGGTTCTTCATGGTAAAAAATAAGTATTGGTAAAGGGAAATGTGTTTGATATTTGCATGACTGAGACCTAAACCTGAAAGCTTTGTAACCTTTCCCACAGTGATTCAATAAATAAATTGAAAAAAAAAAAAAAAGACAGACTGCCAAGTCTCAGATCTTCCCTCTAACAACATGGGTACCGTCAGTGCCAGAAACACAAAGCAGCCATTCCCCTGCACACTTTCAACACAAGTTGAATACCACTGGCCCATTCTACACCTTACTAACTTAACAACAACAATAGCAAAAATAGGCCTGAGTACCTGTGAAAATAATCAACCCAATCAAAAAGCAAGCATAAAGCCTTAAAAGGTACCTCTCAGATGGCCCAAAGACACATGAGCAAATGCTCAATTTCACAAAAAATAAGAATTTAAAAAAACAAATAAAAGGGTTGGGAATGTAGGTCAGTGGTAGAGCATGTGTCTACCCGGGTTCAACTCCAACACATCAAAAATTTTAAAAATATAAAAAGTAGAGATAAGTACTAGGAGGATTACTCCACAGCTTAGAAGCCAGACTCACATCCTGGGGGAGAAGGCAGCTCAGATAGAGAAGGGACCACCAAGTAAAGGGTGTTAGGAGGGCCTGCTCGGGATGGGAGATGCGGGCTGAAAGTAGACTATAGACTGAACATGATGGCCACTTAATAACTCTTTGCAAACCACAACACCCAAAAGGAGTGAGAGAGCAAAAGGGAAGCCCTGCCACAGAGGCGGGGTAGGGTAGAGAGGACAGGGTGGGGGTGGTGGGAGGGATGCTGGGACCATTGGTGGTGGAAAATGGGCACTGGTGGAGGGATGGGTACTTGACCATTGTATGACTAAAACGCAAGCATGAAAGTTTGTAAGTCTGTATTTGTACCTCATGGTGAGTCACTAATAAAATTTAAAAAAATATATATATATATATGTAAAGCAAAACAGTGCATCCTGTCATATTACTCCCAGGCACTGAACTGAAAGATATGAAAACACAAATTGTATGTGAAACTATGGTTCACAACACACAAAACAATGAATCAATATAAATGCCATGAGCAGATGACTAGGTAGAAAGATTGTGGTGCAAATATACTCAGTGAACTACTACTGTGCTATTTAAAAGATGACATTGTGCCATCAAAAGATGACATTGTACCATCAAAGCAAAAAATTATAAAACTTAAGATAATTATACCTTGAGGAATAATTAAGGAAGTAAAGGACAATTATCAGATAGTTTCACTCACATGTGTAATATAAGGAAACTACAGCGAAAAATGAGCAAACTTTTAGATCCAGTGAAAACTATGGAGATTACTGGGAAAAAAAGGGGGCTGGGTGAGAGGAATGAAAAGAAAGGTCCTCTAAGGTACTGTGGTGGTGCTGTGGCTTTGATAGTGAATGCTGTAAGTCATATAAATATGTATATATATATATATACACACACACACACACACACACACAGAGACACACACACGCACACTGATAAGAGAGAGGCATTATATTGCTGAAATTCTATAATGCGAACTAAAGATACATCAATAAAAAGTGGAGAATTTAAATATACAGATAATCCATAATTCATCAAAATTAAAAAGTATTTCAAGCAAACAATATGTACCCCTATCTCCTACTCCAAACTAAGGAAAACAACCTGGAAAAACTTCATGGCAAGCGCAAAGAGTTCTCACCGTGATTCTCTTCATGTCCAGCTGGCGCAGCTGCATCATATTCTGAAGGATAGTGTGTTTGTACCATGACTCTTGAGCTATTGGATTGCCATCAAAAGTGATGTCTGAGAGAGAAGTGGATTCAGCAAGGCAGCAAACACTCTCAAAACTGCAGGAGTGACAGAAACCACCCAGTTATTAGACCTTCAACAAAAACTGAGACGCAAAGAGAGTCCGTATATATTTCACCCAGTTTCCCTTATTACTACCATCTTGTATACAAGGGTCATAAATCTGTTATATTCAGTAAATTAGTGTCATACATATTTACTAATTAAGCTCAGATTTCATCCAGATTTTCCCTAGTTTTTACCCCGTTTTTAATCTGTCCCAGGATCCTCTCCAGGATACCACTGTGGGTATATCTTTTTGGGTGCCTCTATAGCTGATGTAGTGTATTTTAGAGTTCTTCTATGCTTCTTCCTTCTCCTCTCCTCTCCTTTCTGTGGTGAATTCTTTGGGAAGAAGTAATTATGTGCAGCTGATAGGCTGAGAAAAATTCAGCTTTCTCTCCTTGAAGGCAGAGTAGTTACATATATAATTCTTCTCCATAGGAAATTAATCTTACTTTTTTTTTAATTCCTCATTTATTTTATAGTCTCTAGACCCAGAGACTATAAAACCCAGCTCCTGGAAGCACGCAGCCGCGCAACTTCTTATTATCTCATTCTCACTTTGGACAACCTGGCAGGTTACCGAATGCTACCTGCCCACACGGCAGAGTCTGGGAAACTCCCCGTGGCGTACCCAATATGCCAAATACCAGTAACAATGATGGGTCTCATTCTCCTAACCCTGAAAGAGCCTTGAATATGGCACTTTTTAAAATCACAGGGCTAGGACAAAGGAGACGTTACTGGGGCCTGCTCGAGGCAATCGACGAACAACAGGATGATCGTGATCGTGATTTATTTTATAACTGCATGGATCCATAGAAATTTATATTACGCTTTGTGCTACAATCCAATATTACTTATTGTATTGTTCAAATTGTTTCAAATTTGGGCAGTAGAAACTCACCAAAATCCTGTGTCCCTTAAACATACCCACATTAATGTGGATTTGTTTTAGTGCTTTTGCTGTGGCACTGGAATGTTTTCTAGATTTATATGCAACCAATCTTTGATTGGTGTTTTGTTCAATGCTATTTTGTTGTAATATTGATAAGAAAAAATTCTGTCAGTTACTGAACTGGCTACATGTAATTTCTGCTTATAGTTGCCATTTCCAAGAATCTGCAGTGATGTTAAGTAGAGACTGTATTTACTACTCCAGTTCTAGAGCTGAGTATTTCCCCCAAAGAGCTATTGGGGAATGATATTAGAAACAACAATCTAGAGATTGGGTATAATTTTTGCTACCAGGATCACTCTTTTGGGTTCTCTGTGGGAAGAGCAAGAACATTTGTATGTATATACTAACTTGAGTTCATGATTCAAGCACAATCAAAAGGGACACCAGGGTTAAGAAAGTTATTACAGTCTTTAGAAGCATTATCTGGCAGCCACCCCCCAAATCAGCTGCTACCATGAATATTAAAACTGAAGTCTCTATGTTTTAAATAGTTTTAGTAAAGTTTTTGGCTGGAGCGATAGCACAGCGGGTAGGGCGTTCGCCTTACAAGCGGCCAACATGGCCGACCCGAGTTCGATTCCTCCGCCCCTCTCGGAGAGCCTGGCAAGCTACCAAGAGTATTCGATATGCCAGACACAGTAACAACAAAGTCTCCAATGGAGACGTTACTGGGCCCGCTCGAGCAAATCGACGATCAACGGGAGGGCCTTTACCTTTACCTTTATCACTAATCAAACTAAGCAAGACAAATACAGGCTAATAATGGGTTATATTCTACCTAGCCAAAGAAAATCAAAGTCACATTATTCAAAAGAAAATAAGAATAAAAACTTGGAAATAGAATAGAGCAATACAATTAAACTGGTCTTTAAGAACAGTATAGATTTGTCTGTCTGTCTCTGTCTCTGTCTCTCTCTCTCTCTCTGTCTCTCTCTCTCTCAACTATCCTCCACTTTTCTCCTTCACTCTCCTTCTCCCTCTCAGAACATTCCATTGTTTGTTTTGCCTCTTCAGAGTACCAAGTATAGAAAAGCTTAGGTTCAAGTACTGAAATTTAAGGCATAATTTGACTTTAATATTTTTCGTATTACTCATACATTTGTTCTTCTCATAATAATCTCTTGCCAGTGCCACTTCTGCTTCCTATCTGCAAAGGAACCTACAGAGGAACCATGTGTCCCTGCGACTTAAACTCTTATCTCTACTGGAAAATACCCGAGACCATTTTATGTTTCCATGATAATATAGAAAAATTCCAAGCATACATATAGATATTGAAAAATTCCAGGGCTGGAGCGATAACACAGTGGGTAGGGCGTTTGCCCTGCATGTGGCCAACCCAGGTTCAATTCCCAGCATCCAATATGGTCCCCCAAGCACTGCCAGGAGTAATTCCTGAGTGCAGAGCTAGGAGTAACCCCTGAGCATCACCGGGTGTGTCCCAAAAAGAAAAAAAAAAGAAAGAAAGAGAAAAAAATTCCAAAATCTCAGTAAAATCTCTCCAATTAGAATATTTGCCCTCCTCCATAAGATATTTTAGAAAAAGAGATTCATTCTTCCTTTATCAATAAAAAAACAGATACCCATGATGATCAAACAATAATTTTACTCAATAGTTACTATATGCCTAGCAGGCAGAAACAAAAAGAACAGAATAAATCAAGTGAAGTCATAAAGTCTGAACTACATATAATTAAAAATATAAAATAATTCAAATAATCTATAAGGTAATTATATTTAATTATTAAAGAATGGAGCACAATTCTTTTTTGAAAAAAGAGCATGTGATGAAGTTATTTTCATTTCTGGTAAAAAAAACTAATTTTGAGGACTGAAACTGAGCTCTTGCTGGATAAGGTATACATTTAAAATTGCCCTAAATAGCTCTGTGATCTACAGAAAAATTAGAATCATAGAGCCTTCCACCTTCTCCCTCCCCATAAAGTAAAACTAAGAAATCAAAGAGGGAGGCAGAATATTGGAACTGACTTTTGCCGTGTGGGCATTTATTGGATGTAACTGACTTGAACTTTGGTTTATATGATCTTCAAGGCTAGGGGACAGAAGACAAATCCCTGGCATCATTCAGAGTCTAACTAGAACCTGTTGGCAAACCAGAGACCCAAAGGCTAGACTTCCAATGTAAGGCCAAATTGGTTACACACTTTCCAACCTGCTGTTCTAGAAATATTGCCAAGCTCAAAACCTGGGACTAAAATAGAGAGGAAAATTCTTCCCTGATCATTTGTAACCACAAACCACACTATAGTCTGAACTCACACTAAATGGGTGGTCTAAAATATGTCAAGATGGTTATTACTAGTTTTACTAATAGGCCTAAGGCCAATTATGTCTAGAATTATCTGACAAAAACTAATGAAATTTCCCTGCAAAGGAACATAACTACATACATGATCCCAAAGAATTACCAAAGCCCAGGTACCAAGGAAAACAAAGAGCTCAGAAAGAAATGAAACACTGACCAAAAACCAGCAGGCATGATGCTGACAAAGTCAGATTGCTTAAGACTTCATACAACAGAGTTATCAAACATAGACTAGAGGAAATTATACTGCAGTAAATAAGTTCTGAAAATTAGTAAAGTCCAATGAAGGTACTTGGTTAGCTATTGTTTTCCATTTCCTTTACTGAAGAATTTTAGGTTTTGAAACCAAGTCTGAAATATACCAAATTAGCAAGCTGAGAGGAAAACAACTAAGAATGGAATACAGGGGGCCAGAGCAATAGCACAGCAGTTAGGGCACTTGGCTTGCATGAGAAGATCAACTGGTTTGATTCCCGGCACCCCATATGTTCCCCTGAGCCTGCCAAGAGTGATCCCTGAGCATAGAGCCAGGAGTAAGCCCTGAGTACAACCAGGTGTGGTCCACAAACAAAAAATAAAAAATAAAAATAAATAAATAAAACAAAAAAATGCTGTATACCTGCAGAAAGAGCATCTTCTGGAGAAAGCTGAGGCATGACTGCTCAAGTTATCAGCAGTTCATGTTTAATTTTCTTCCCACAGCTCTTGGGCACTGTCACCTCAGTCATAGCAATAGAGCCCTGTTATCTATTAATAACAGTAAGAGAAGTCTACATTTGGAATACTGTTTAGCCGATGAAGTGGTATCTCTTAGACACCAAGTACGGCTACAAATTTAATTTTTGAAAGTGGAATAAAGAGAAAAACAAATCCATTCAACTGTACAACATAATCACAATAAAAATAATAAGGAACAAACGTAATCAACTTTTAAATATAGTTTTTGAAAATAATATAACTATAGATCAAAAAAAGCCAACATAACCAAATACTGAACTCCCTTCAGTAGTTATTTTCTCTTCCACACAAGACTCAGATAGAAATTCTGAAGCTTTAACTGGAGAATTAGTACAGCAATTAGGGCATTTGAATTGCAGGTGACCAACATGGTTTCAATCCCCAGCACCATATATGTCCCCTGAACACCTCCAGGAGTAATACCTGAGCACATCTGGATATGGCCCCAAATAAAACAAGCAAAACATAGACATAAAATCTAATTCCATTGAGATGACCTAGAAGCAAAGATATGCCAGTAACCATGAGCACACGCAGCATAACAAATCTTGTTTTCTATAACTATCATGTCTACTTAAAAAAAAAATGTTACAACTCCGAGCTTCTCCAGAGTCCAACTCCTGAAGATGGTCCTAGGACATGTGACAGTGCCAGGAAGTAAGGAGGTATCAAAAAGTGCTGAGGATATGTCTCAACAGGAGCCAGGATGACAACTTGGGGAATCTGGGCATCAAAATAATAATAGGTCAATAACAGCACCAAGGTTAAGGCACTTGCCGTGCAAGCAGCCAACCCCCACACAGATGGCCCCAAGCACCTCCAAGAGATATCGCTGAGTACAGAACCAGAAGTAAGCTTGAGCACTGCCAAGTGTGGCCTCCAATTCGATAATATAAACAAAGGACCCTCACTCTTTCCTGACCTGTTTTTTAAAAAAACAAAAAACAAACAAAAAAAACTTCTATAGCCATATAGCCACTACAGAATTAGAAATCTAAAGGCTGAATAAATGCAAATGCCTCTGACAAATAATTTACAGCTTAAAAAAGGATGACTCCAAAAATTCATCATTAATTGGGAGAATGAGATGCATAAGTAAGACACATTAGCTCTACAAGGCATGCAAGGAAGTGAAGTCAGACTTAGGCGAGGTGTGTGTGTGTACTTATACTTAATGTGTTAACAGAAGCTTGAGAAAGATGACCTAGAAGAGAAGAACACAGAAGAACCCTGCTGTGGAAGAAGCAAGCCTGTGATATCTAGGTCAGGCAGACAGATGGTGCAACGTGAGTGTGCACGGGCACATGCAGACACAGAATTAAGAGACCAAAGATGAAAGGCCCAGCGATATCTCCTACATTATTAGGAGCAAAGACATGAGAGCAGGAAGTGAGTTTACTGAATATCTGTTACTATAGTCTGGATCAGTTTCCCTTCTCCTATAACAAAACACTATTTCTGCAGCAAGCCCAATCAGCAAACAGGTCCCAGCCCCACTGTCTTTTTTGGTAGAAAATATATGTCCCAGTTTGGAGCACTCGGGGAGCACTACATGCACTGCCAGAGTGATTAGATCTGACTAGGCTTGAATAACCACAATCAGAATTTTCTGGAGCTCCCAGAATGTAACACACATTTAAATCATTCGGGAATCTGGGAAATGATGCTTCTAAACCAATAGGTCTAGGGAAGGATGTGGAATAGTGGATTTTTTGGGGGGGAGGGGTCTTTTGGGGTCACACCCAGTGATTTACTTCTGGCTTTGCACTCAGGAATTCCTCCTGGCGGTGCTCAGGGGACAATATGGGTTGCTGGGAACTGAATCCGCCACGTGAAAGGCAAACATCCTACCCACTATACTACCACTCCAGCCCCCAAACAGTGGATTTTTAACCAGAATCTTAATTATGTTAATGCTACAGGTCTAGGGTCATGAAGTAAATTTTAATGCCATTCTGGAATGTTCCAGAATACTGGAGAGTCCAGAGCTGCTCAAACAATAGACTGATTTAAGGGCTACTGGATTTTTTTTTAAGTTAGATTCATGTTTCCTCATTATATGACTAAAATTCAATCATAAAAGCTTTGTAACTGTATCTCACAGTGACTGCAAAATTTAAAAAAATAAGATTCGTGTCTCTTTTGTTTTCTGTTTATTTCCTCATGCTTTTGCTGTTATCATTGGATTATACACTCATTAAAAACAGAAGCTAAATATTTATCCTCTGGACAAGGGCAACTGACATTGTCCATTTCTTTTAAGTCATAAGGAGGAAGTTTTATTTGAAGACAATTCCCAGAGACTGGCTTACTTCCAGTGGGTTTCTGGGGGAACAAGCAATGTGAAGCCAGGACAGGGATCCGGATGCCACATGCAAGCAAGTACCTTCAGCCCTGCACGATCTCTTGGGCCCTGGCTGACTGTTTTAAAGTACCCTTGAAGAGACCTTGGAATGTATTAGGTTTCTATCTTTTTATGTGCCAGACTAACCATAATAATGCCTTATGGATTCAACTTGTTCGTAGAATAATTCCAACTGCCTTTTTGTATGCATGTAAGATTTCCTTTAAAAAGGGAAAATACCTTCTTTTAACCAAGATCTCAGTAGAAGTTCTGAATTTTTCAAGATCAATCAATTATTTATCTTCCTGAAAAAGTTGTTTCCGCCTGAGCCATTGCCCTGAGGTGCCACTGTGTGCGCCAGCGTTGGTACCATTGCTGTAAGGCTGTGGTGCTGCTTCACCATGTCCAGGCTAATGTCGAGATCCGGCCACCTCTATCCCAGCTCCCTGCCCCACTCCCACTCAGTCCTCAGTTTACAAGTCTTTGGACCATATTATAAGTGATCTTTGACAGGATATCATATGATATGACTTATCTCTAATAACCTACACACACATGCGTACACACACACACACACTCTGAAAAGATAAACTGTCCACAAGAGAAATGCCCACAGAACAATGCCCTGGGCTCTTTTCCATTCTCTCAGCCATGCAACCCCCAGGGGAACGTTCTCTTCATCCCCATCCTCTTGGTTTCTAATTCTGCCAGAGGTGGATTGAGGGTAAAGTCCAATCCAGGGGACACTACAGCCACAAGCCAACCTGCATTCTACTAGTCTGTACACATTTTTTTCTGATACCTGTATTTTCCTTTGGAGGGGCTGGGGGCCCCCCAAATGGTACTCAAGAAGCCCTGGGGTGACTCCTGTGCCAAACAAGCCATTGGTTTAGTGCTAGAGCCTGGGATGCAGCAGTGCTTGGGGCATGTGGTGCTACCAACTAGTAGGGACTACCCGGCAGATGTTCCATGGCCACTCAGAATACCCCTGGTGATGCTCTGGAGTCTTGAGCACCAAGGATGTTGTTCCAGAGTAACCCTGTACTGTCTCCCTGGCTTCTTTTGATATCTTTCAATTGGCTTAAAATATAAAGCAGAAGAGAAAAAGAATCCTCCTTCAAACACCAAAAGTTAGCTGCATCTACAAAATTGTCTTACAAACTTATTTTAGAAATTAAAATAATTTTTAGATTATAGGCATTTTTCATCACAAAGAAAAAGTATTATTTTAATGATGATAGGGTCTACAATTTCAGAAATGGTCTCAAGGATGACTATTTACAGATGAATTTATTGTGCATGAATATAAAAATGCACTCTAATAGTTCGATTGTACATTTGTAGTGTTCTTTTTATTTTTAACCCACAACAAGATCTATGTTCAACATAATAACTTTTACTAGCCAGGGTTCTTTTGTTTAATTAGTTCCTTTTGAAACTGTAACAATAATTAGAATATCTTAAATTGCAGCTTTTTCTTTTTTTAAGGCACTTCTACAAAAAGGAAAGGCAATATAGGCAAAGGATGGAGTTTCTGGGAAAATGATACTGGAGCACAGTTTAAAGAATCGATAGGAAGCACATTTTTAAATACTCATTTTAAATATCAGGAAGGTTTCTGAAGGAGTACATATCTACCAGTTCAGGAATAGATTAAATCATTGGTCCTTACACCTAGAAATATTGTACTGCTTATTTTAAGGGCTGGAGCGATAGCACAGCGGTAGGGCGTTTGCCTTGCACGCAGCCAATATGGCCGACCCGAGTTCGATTCCTCCGCCCCTCTCGGAGAGCCCGGCAAGCTACCGAGAATATCTCGCCCGCACGGCAGAGCCTGGCAAGCTCCCCGTGACGTATTCAATATGCCAAACACAGTAACAACAAGGTCTCCAATGGAGACGTTACTGGGCCTGCTCGAGCAAATCGATGATCAACGGGAGGGCCTTTACCTTTTACCAATTTTAAGGGAATTTATATCCTTTAAGAACCAGAGAGGTAGGTGGTTGGTAACAATGGCAATATAAATCATGATAATTGGAGATATGGTAGAAGGAACTGGCAATTTTGGCTACCATAGTGTCAGACACATCTCCCTGGTGTAAAAAAACAACTAAACTGTAAGAAACTCATAAAGCAGGGATTGAATCGGTCACACTGTGATTTCTGGAAAAAAGAAACATGTGAAAGTCACTCTCATCCTGCCTTTCTACCGAAGGCATTTTCCAAATAACAGTCCAGGGACGTGATGACAGAAGGGAACAGAGGTCTCACTGGGAGAGGAAACAGCCAGGGATTGGGTTGGCTGAGGATTCTGCAATGTGGAAGGAGGGGTAATGCAGAAGAGCAAAAACACAGCAAAAGAAAATCCAGAAATCTACATGGGGATCACTTAAATATCTGACTGAATATTAGGATTACCAACAGAGTGAGACTCCAGGAAGCTTTGCAAAATATATAATTATGGGGGCGGGGCTGGAAAAGATCTAAGCACACACCGCTGGAGTCCCAACCAGAGCCCAGAGACCTCAGTGACCTGCAGGTTACACTGTGAGGTCTTAAGAGGCTAGAGCTGTGGTGGAGAGACACTATCAGGAAACAACAGCAAGACACTCATATCTCTGGAGCTGTACAAAAATTTAACTCTGACTTGTGCTGACATTTCAAAGGGTAACAGAATCTGTAAACATTGGCTCACATGCTCTGGTTTAATACCCCCAACTGTATCCTCCCCCTAGTCTCTAGAGGAGAAGAGGTGTCACTGTGCAAGCATGAACTCCCTGCATGAACTCCCACATGAGTCATCTGGGCTTCTTCTCTCTTTCCCCCAAATACTTGGTGATGTCTGTTCTTATCACATAACCCCGTGGAGGAAACAGAGCATGGGGAACCAATACAAGATATTCTACAGGTAAGTAATCACTCTGCCTCTTATCTTGTGCCCACGGTCAGAGTGAATAGATACAGATTTGCAACATATTGCTTGGGGTGGGGTAGGGGACACTGAAGAGAAAGTACAATGGGTAGTTTGCTCACCTGCACACAGCCAACCTGGGTTCAACCCTTGGTATTCTGTATGGTCTTCCTTGTACCACCAGAAGTAATTCTTGAGTGCAGAGCCTGGAGAACCCCCTGAACACTGCCAGGTATGGCGCAGAAATGAAAAATAACCAAGAACATATTGTTGAACTGGAGACACACTACGGCTGGTAGTCTGCTTGCTCTGCATGCAGTCATTGGGAGTTTGATCGCTGACACCCCATACGGTCCTTCAAAACTGTGAGGAGTGATCCCTGAGCTCAGAGCCAGGAGTTAGTCCTGGGCACCACTAGGTGTGATATCCCCTTCGCCCCAAAAAATCAAACAAGAACATTTTGCCCTAGATGTAGAATAAACACTGCACATTCCCTTAATAAAACTATTCTACTTCACTGTTACTCTCCTGAAATTATTTTCTGTGAGTGTAGATGAACCTGGAAAACCGGACCAAGATCAGCACTGACTTTCCTTCCCTGCACGGATCAAATCCCTCACGTCAACCCGAGGCTACGGCTACCCAAGATCTTGAATAGTGGGAATCAAGTCCCAGGTAGAGCAAGTGGACTTCAGGTGTAGCCTGATATAGCCTGGCTGGACAATATACACAGCATAAAGGTGCCTGCGGCAGAGGTTTACAAGTTCTGTGTCCCCTGGCGTGTCAAACATGAAAGTGGGCACTGTCTTGCTCTCTTTCTCTCTCTCTCCCCTGTCTTTCCCCTACCCCCTCTCTCTTCCCACAACACCCTCCTCACTCCCCACTTCTCCAACAAATATCATTTTAGATCCATTAAATCTAAAATCAAGAATGACTTCCCTGTCCTTAAAAAATATCCTAACATTAATCTTTAAGATGGGATAAATCAACTCTCTACTATACAAATTAGCTTCATAACAAAACTCAACACTCTATAGATGACAAAACCCAGATTTGCAATACCCACGATTTATAGAGTAGAATTCAAAATTGAGAGACAAGAGAGGAAGCAAAAAATGTAGTCAGCATCAAAGAGAAAAACGACACTAGGAATAGTCAGAGAGATGGCACAGGTGTAGTTAATAGACATTGACTTTAATACAGCTATTACTTATCAGATACTTTTAAAATGATCAGAAGCAAAGCCTCATTTTTTCTTTAATAATATTATTTTTTTTTTTTGGTTTTTGGGCCATACCTTGCAATGCACAGGAGTTACTCCTGGCTCTGTGCTCAGGAATTACTCCAGGTGGTGCTCAGGGGTCAATATGGGATGCTGAGAATCAAACCCTGGTAGGCCCCATGCAAGGCAAATGCCCTTTCTGCTGTACTGCTGCTCCACACTTCCAATGCCCCCCACCCCCATGCCCAAAGAATCAAATACTACCTCCACTGAAATCTTAAACCACTGAAAAAGACCTTTGGGAATGAAGATTTTGTGACAGGAGTTCTAAATAATCCCACCTCACATGAAATAATCTTTATTTAGTTTCCTGTCTTATTTTTTGTAGTTTATACCCTGGGGAACTGCATAATGAATTAGCTGAAAATTGAATTTAAGTTTAGAGAAATAACATGCTGAATACTAAGAAAACATTGGCTTAAAAATATGATTTTACCTATTCATCAGTATAAACTACAACTTGACTACTACATGCATGATGTGACAGATACTGAAATAAGTTAAACATGTTCTAATTAGAAATATATAAATACCCATATTATACCTTATGAGGTCTGACAGAAGTAGTGGAAAAAAAGGAAATAAACTTGTACATTTATAAACCTGAAAAGGGTGTTTGATACACCAAATACTTTTAATTTGTTGCCAGGAATAGTTACCAACTCTCAACTGTGTACGTGTGAAGCCAATCTGAGGGTAGGTGTGCTAACAGCCTGCTCACAGGGGCATTAGTTTAATTTTATTTCAAGCATTCTTCCTTTGAGAAAAACACACAGGCATGCAGACATAAATTATCTTCACGCCAGTGAAAATGAAACCTTGTGACTAAGATAAAACTTTCTGGAAAACTTCCTATTAAATTCTTTATAATGTTACAAAATAAAATTCCTGAGAGTACTTGTACATATTTTCTTACATGCAGAATAAATGCTTTACATGACTATAAATGCTGATTAAGGGTAATAAAGCGAGGCAGTGAGATATTTGAAGTGGTTATCAGCTAGTGTATTTTTCTCTACCTACTTTAAGTGTAACATAAAAGGAAGAAAACAAACAAGACAGAATGTCCCCATTTCCCAGCTGCCTTGTACCTCTGCTCCATTCACCTTTCCTTCTTTTTCATTATCTACCAGTCCTGCTCCAAGAAGTTTGACTCTTTAATGAAACAAAGTCTTGAAAAATGTCACTCTGATGGTTACTATGTCCTCAACAAGAGGCATGAAAAATGGGATAACTCTCAATTGCTTTGGAAAGGTAAAGATTAAAACTGCTGCCTACATAACCACATAAGGTCACATACTTGCCACCATCTTAGCGAAACTCTGCCCCATTTCACCAGGAGAGTCAGGTGCCCTCTGACAACACACAAATGAAGACTGTCACCTCTATTTCTGTCATCCAAGCAATTTTCTCTTGGTAGTAAATTCTATGTGCAAATTTGTAAATTAGAATATAAAGGCAAATGTATTCTGTTTACTTTTAAATACTGCTGTAAAGCAAAACATTTAAGGATTTCACAATTGTATAAAATACTATACATATCTACAAGAAATAAAAAGTTGATTTCTAAGATAATTTATCTCCAGATATTAGTAGAGTGATTAGTAGAGTTTTAAATTTTTACTATGTTAATAGCAGTAATTCTTGTTTAACTTATATCCTCAATAATAATTCTGCCATTTGACAAAATTACATGGTATCATATATACTCTCAGTATTCCATGAGATCAACAAAGATTGTAACAGAAATAAACCATCATTTGACTTCAACACAAAAATAAAATGAGAGGAAATTAAGTAACTAAGTTGTGTCAAACAAGTCTTTATATCAGAATGTACAAAGAGCAGAGTCATCTAACAAAAGAATGTCCTAAAAATAATGAAACATATGAAATCACTTCATTTAAAGCATTTTTATATTTTATAATTATTTCTATTTTGGGGGCTGTAGTGATAGCACAGTGGTAGGGCATTTGCCTTGCGCTGCCAGCCCGGCCGAGCCAGGTTCGATTCCTCCGTCCCTCTCGGAAAGCCTGGCAAGCTACCAAGAGTATTCAACATGCCAAACACAGTAACAAGAAGTCTCACAATGGAGATGTTACTGGGCCCACTCGAGCAAATCGATGGGACAGTGTTTGTGTTTGTTTGTTCTATTTTGGAGCGATAGCACAGCGGTAGGGCATTTGCCTTGCACGCAGCCAACGTGGACGACCCGAGTTCGATTCCTCCGCCCCTCTCGGAGAGCCCGGCGAGCTACCGAGAGTATCTCACCCGCACGGCAGAGCCTGGCAAGCTCCCCGTGACGTATTCGATATGCCAGACACAGTAACAACAAAGTCTCCAATGGAGACGTTACTGGGACCACTCGAGCAAATCGATGATCAACGGGAGGGCCTTTACTTTATTTTTGATCTCTAAAAGAGAAACAGCATGAGTAAAGTAACACTAAAATAAGTTAACGATGGTCTACAGTATAAATTTATATAGAAATCATTTAAGTAAAAGTTCCATGTTTTAAGCAAAATATGTAAATAACTATAACATTAATCATATCAATTCTGAGCACAACAAAACAAATTTATTTTACCTTTAGGGTTTATTTTTCACAAATCTCAGAATAAATCTCATCAATTTTGAACATACTTCCACCTATTTTTTTGTTTGAAAACTGAAAATCTGTAGCTATACTCAACTGTCAGATATGAAAGAGACTCTTATCCGATTTTGAGGGTTGTCTATGGCAAAGAATTAAACTAGCAATAGATGTGGGGGAATTTTAGAACTTGTTTTTATAAGTTATCATTAGATAACAGCAACCAAATGTCTGTCTGAGGATGTACAAAACAGCAACCATCCGTCATATACCTCACGAGGAGTTCACTGGCTAAAGGAGTACTAATAATAAAAGTCCCTTGCTACGTATGTCATTCTTAGATTTAAAACTTGCCTTAATAGGCGTCAAAATAGAGCTGTCAATGTTGACTTCCTCTCTTTCACTCATTTCGAAGAGTCAAATATTATTGGTTATCTGTTAACTTGAACCACAAAGAAATAAAAGTGAGGGCATTCTAACAGCTTGCCGGATACCAGAATTAGGGGAAGTTAATTTCCTTTGAGCCAACATGACATAAGCAATACTTCCAACCCTGAAAAGAATTAAGTGAAGTCCTGTATTTCAAGTATTGGAACATTTTGCGCATTAAGTTCTATAATAACAAGCATATATTCTAAAGATCAGCCAAGTGATTCTTCCTTTAAGTAACTAGTATTAAAATAACTAATTGCAAGCAGTTTAAGTCTCTGATCATTCTTATTAGAAATTATTAAGATTTTATTATTAAGAAATTATTAAGATCATTCTTATGATTTTTTCTTTTTTTTTCTTTTTTGGGTCACACCCAGCAATGCACAGGGGTTACTCCTGGCCCATGCACTCAGGAATTACTCCTGGCGGTGCTCAGGGGACCATATGGGATGCTGAGAATCAAACCCGGGTCGACCACATGCAAGGCAGACGCCCTACCTGCTGTACTATCGCTCCAGCCCATCATTCTTATTATTTCTAATCTAACATATAGATTATAAACTATATATGTAAGACATACATAGTTTTCTGGGTATAAACTAACTCAGGGCTATTTACCAAGCTCACATATGGCTTGAGAAAAACAAATAAACTGTCACTGTCATTGTCCTCCCATTGTTCATCGATTTGCTCGAGCGGACCCAGTAACGTCTCCATTGGAGACTTTGTTGTTACTGTGTCTGGCATATCGAATACGTCACGGGGGGCTTGCCAGGCTCTGCCGTGCGGGTGAGATACTCTCGGCAGCTTGCCGGGCTCTCCGAGAGGGGCGGAGGAATCGAACTCGGGTCGGCCATGTTGGCTGTGTGCAAGGCAAACGCCTTACCCGCTGTGCTATCGCTCCAGCTCATGAATGATTTAAAAATTATAAATTATTTCAGTTACCATTTGATTATAAGGATGCTTTATCCATGATAAATAGGGAAGAAAAGTCACTGTCCAAAGCTTAGAGTTTGGTGACCTTTAGTCAGACTATAATTACTGGAAAAAAAAAAGTCACTTAAGAACTTGTAACAACATTCCTTCTTCACAAAGGAAAAAAAAACTCAGTTCAACATTTTCAGTGAGATCAATAAAGATAAAACAGATTCCGAACAGCATTGTCTCGCTAAAGAATGTAAGGAGGTATGACAGGTGCATAAGCTGGTGTGATGATAAAAAGCAAAATTACTTTTAGTCCTGTTAATGCTTTTAAATCCAATGCCCCACTGACACCATGCTCCTTATTTCTTGTATCTTGGGTCAAACCACAACCATGGCCAGACTTTTGATACTGTCAAACAGGATTGTTTCCTTTATAGATTTTCCCCATATCCACAAATTATGGACAAGATTCTTACTGCCAAATCAATAAACTGACCTTGACTGTCAAGACACCTGCTACAGCTTAAGTTTTTAAACCTACCATGTCCAGGCACTAAACAAAGTTCAACTAATTTAAGTATTTACACGAAAAGGATCCACCAAAAAAAGTTCTTAAATCACATAGAAAAATCTTAGCTATAAATTATTGGAAAAAAATTTATATAAAAATTTATATATCGGCTAGAGAGGCAGTACAGAAGGTAAGGTGCTCGCCTTGCATGTAGCCAACCCAAGATTCAATCCCAGCACCACCAGGAGTGATCCCTGAGCAAAGAGCCAGAAAGTCCTAAGGACAGCCAGATGTGGCCAAAAACAACAACAAAAGAAAACTATTTTAACTAAGAATACACATATCACAAATCACAAATCACAAATCACAAATCATCCTGTTATTCGTCAATTGCCTCGAGCAGGCCCCAGTAACGTCTCCTTCATCCTAGCCCTGAGATTATATTCAAGGCTATTTAGGAGAATGAGACCCATCATTGTTACTGGTATTTGGCATACTGGGTACGCCAAGGGGAGTTTGCCAGACTCTGCCCTGTGGGCAGGCTACATTCGATAGCCTGCAAGTTTGTCCAAAGTAGAAATGAGATAATAAGATGTCATAATAAGATGCCGCACGGCAGCAAATGCGGCCACGTGGTTCCGGAAGCTGGTTTTTATCGTCTCCGAGTCTTGGCCATTGATGGGATTACACAGCGCCAGGGGGCCAGTTGGTGGGTGTGACCCCCAACTGCCATCAACGGCCAAGACTCAGAGACTATAAAAACCAGCTCCCGGAAGAGAACAGTGCAGTCTCCTGCCCCCGTGCCTGGCTGTCCTCGCCAGAGCCCCTTGGAGGGGAGCGGGTTGAGCTTTTCTCCCTGCCCTGACCAGGGCTCCGGCAGTCAAAGACTTCCGGACCAGCCACCACCATGCTGAGACCACTCTCCACACACATGAAGGTACTGGCAGAGGGACAAAGCCACGCGGGTTCCGGGGCCGAGATCTCCAAGAATACACATATATGTGCTAGATATTAAAGAGCCTACAGACATCAGAGTAGACATATTCTTATTTTTCAAGTTTACAGTCTAGCAGGGCAAACAATTTAAAATCAGAGTACAATTAAACAATGAAGGCTGTAATCGTAGTGTAGCTATAGGAAGTTATGAAAGTATGTAGTAAAACTCCACAGTATGTATTTTTCAAAATTCTAAAGCCCAACCCACCCTACCCCACAAAGAAAAATTCATTTACCTTAAAACCCAGATCCCACATATATAGTAAAATAATGTACACAAACACACATAGATATTTAATATATAATTAAAATAGACTTTTTTATAAAATAATATTTGCCCTTAAAATTTAATATAAACTATTTTGTATCCATTTCAAAATTTTCAAGCCTTAGCATGAAACATTAAATTGATTTTATGATCTCTGTATAACCTTGATCTGAAATCTTAAAACACACACACACACACACACACACACACACACACACAGACCACTGGTATTTTAAGTCAGCTGTATCTCTAACTGTCACTGTCACTGTCACCCCATTGTTCATTGATTTGCTTGAGCGGGCCCAGTAAGACTGTGAGACTTGTTAGTGTGTTTAGCATATCGAATATATCACAGGGAGCTTACCAGGCTTTGCCGTGCGGGCGAGATACTCGCGGTAGCTTGCCAGGGCGGAGGTCGAACTTGGGTTGACCATGTTGGCTGCATGCAAGGCGAACGCCCTACCCACTGTGCTATCAAATTCCTGGGACCCACCTATGGATAATGTGTTCTGGAAAACTGTAGGCTCTTCTGATAATTCTTAGTCTTATCAGAGTTTGAAATACCTTGGTGTCAATTAAATGCAAAATCTAATAGCAAGAGTTTTCAGACAGAGAAGACAGAAGAATATTATTGTTAGAAGTCATAGAAAATGCAAAACCTGAAACGGGAATGGAGTGTGATATGTTCAAGGAAGTTCACAAGAGCAAGAAAGTCTGGGGCCATACATGGAAGCCTGTCTCATGAGCTGGGGGAGAAGGCAGCTGGAATAGAGAAGGGATCACTAAGACAATGATGGTTGGAGGGATCATTTAGAATGGAAGATGTGCGCTGAAAGTAAAGGACCAAATATGATAACCTCTCAGTATCTGTACTATAAACCATAATTCCCAAAGTATAGAGAGTATGAGAGAAATTGTCTGCCAGAGAGGTAGGGGGAAGGGTGGAGAGGGGGGCATACTGGGGACATTGGTGGTGAAGAATGTACACTGGTGGATGGATGGGTGTTTGATCATCGTATGATTGATACTCAAACATGAAAGTTTTGTAACTATATCTCACAGTGATTCAATTAAAATAAATAAATATTTTTTTAAATGCTCAAAGTCATTCACTGCAAAAAAAAAAAAAGAAAGTCTGGGGCATTGTGGAAAGGCAATGAGGATGAAAAGGTGTTCTGGGTTGGAGAGATAGAATGTAACAGGTAGGACACTTGCCTGGTATGCTACCGACTTTGGTCCTATCCCCAGCACCATATAGAGTCCCCAGAGCACTCCAAGGAGTGATCTCTCTCTGAGCACAGAGCCTGCAGTAAGCCTAGAGCAAGATCCCTCTTCTCATTTGCTCCATGCTACTTCAATAATAACACAGAGATGTTAATAATATACAAGTCTTTCAAGAAAGGAAATTTAGACAAATAGCTAAATATTAAAGACACAGTGCTGAGTGAAATGAGCCAGTCACAAATAGACAAATATTATATACTTCCATTTACATGAAGCATAGAAGGGTCAAATTCATGGAAAGAGAAAGCAGAATGATGGCTACCCTTTGGGAGACTTTGGGAAAGGAGGAATGGTGAGCTGTTACTTAATGGGCATAGAGTTTCAGTTTTGGAGATGAACGTCCTGGAGCCTGGCCACATGACAATGTTAATGCACTATAAATACTGAACTGTAAGCTTAAAAATGATCACTGTCCATTTCCTGTTACATATGCATTTTACCATGGTTGAGATGATAACACGTAAGTCCTCAGCCAATATTTTATTCCTTTCCTAAGGATGCTATATTTCCTTCAATTCTAGAAGCATTAGCAGCTATTCCCTCTAAGGTTCTCAAGGCACATTTTCCCAATGTTTAAAAAGAAACAAAAATATTGTAGATACTTATTAATGCAGGTGCCCAGGGATTATTCCCTGGAAATTATCAAATTCCCAAACACTGCAGGGAGCAATACCAGAGCACTGAGCATGAGTAGCCCCCAAGTACCTCCAGGTGGGATATCTTAATGCAGTGGTCTCCGAGTGTAGCATCAAGTTGCATGTCTGAATCCTGAGAAGCATCTAAAAAATGAATATCCCTGTCACTAATACAAATCTACAGGAACTGACCAATCCAACAGTGAAACTGTGACTATGTAGTTTTGAAAGCTTTTGAAGATATTTTTCTATGTAGCCTACTTGGTAAAATCATTCAAATGAAGGGCAGTTATGAAAAATGGTGCCTATACATATTTTTTTTTTGCTTTTTGGGTCACACCCGGTGATGCACAGGGGTTCTGCACTCAGGAATCACCCCTGGCAGTGCTCAGGGGATGATATGGGATGCTGGGAATCGAACCTGGGTTGGACGCATGCAAGGCAAACGCCCTACCTGCTGTGCTATTGCTTCAGCCCCTGTACATATATTCTTAACTCCCTCCAGTCTCTCAAACTCGCTTATGAAATGTCTAAACATAAGAATACAAAAATATCCTTTGCCAGTATTGGAAAATAAGAAAACTTTCATCAAAATATAAGAAAACTAAGGAATTTCTGGAAGACTTATATAAAGCAAATGGAATCAGTAAAATCTCACATTTCTAAAGGACCCAAAGTGAATAGTAGTATTATTATTTTTTGAACAGTATTATTACACTGGAATTAAGCAGTCTATTAGGACCTCAAAATATTCTTAGATCTGAGCCTGCAATTGTTGGCAGCAGATGTAGGTCAGGTGCCCAGGAATTACTGACAGCTTTGGTAACAATTTTGGAGCCTCTAAGTCTCAGAGGGGAAGGTTCCTGAATTATCTCCAGGTTGAAAATAAAAGGGAAGGGCAGTTTTTAGATAAGTTCTGTGGTCAAGATGAAAAGGAGCCCACTTCTTCCCAAAAGGTAAGCTTCTTGGGTACATCCTAAAGAAAGTCTGAGCAAACTGCCTTCTATTTCCCTCTCCCTACACTAAATCCCTCTAGCAGAGACCCTGTACTCATAATTTGTATTCAGTTGATTTTTTAAAATTTAAGTTGTAAAAACAAATCCATCCAGACTCTCTTTTATAAATATGACTTTCCAGCCAAAAATCACATTTATAAATGAGAATCTAGGTAGTACTAACTCTGAGGGGTAAGTACTAACTAGGAATTAAAGAAAATTATCAAAAATAACAAAATACTGATGGAAAAAAATGTGTAATCACACGATTTGGAAATTAAGATGAGAGACAATTAAAAAAAGCAAAACTAATCAAACAGCATCTTAGTAGGAAAACTGAATAGAAGGATGATCTGTCTATAGAATGAATCCAATATTACAAATCCCCTTGATCAATTATAGAATATTTATCTTAGGAGGAATGTCATAAAATACATATTTGGCACATCCTTCCAGCATTATGTGGGTTAGAGAAGGGCTCAGAATTAGTACAGAGACAGGGGGAACAACTGGGCAAGGATACCACCGCAAATCCCTGGAAGGTGGATCTGAGTTCTTGCATCAGCTTTGCCAGGTTGTACACCCCCATCTAGAATGTCAAAGTCATTAAACTATGGACTCCTCTTCACTTAGACCTTAGCCCAGGGACCATCTTCCTTTGGAAATTCTTCCTTGACTTCCCTTCCCTGGGCTGATTTTTATTTGCTAATATCCCACACACCATACAGTTAAGTTTAACTCACTGTTATAGTCTGTGTGTCTTAATTGTTCATAATACTATGGATGCTCTGGAGGTAGGCTTTAACTAGAAGCACTGGTTCTACTCAGATACAAAAAAAAATGATATAGGTTTTGAATCTCTACATATTTATCTTGCACGTTTATTATTAAAACTTACTGCATGGTTGTACTACCAACATGAAAACATACAATAAAGATTCTATTCGTTAAATTCATAGTTTCTATAGGTTCACCATTAAATGTAGGTACTGACTCAGATCATCTTAAAACTCTCTGAATTCAATAGGCTTCCATGAGATACAGCTTGTAAAAGTTAATGGTTAACTTAGAGGTTAGCTAACACTTAATCTCTAAGATTCTACTGAGTTGGTCAAACTACAATACAACTGTCAATAAATTTTTGTCTCCCCACAATGAACATTCAGCTAGATATTTTCATTTTTTGGGTACCACCTGATAGTTTTCCAGAGTGAGTCCTAAAATCTGACTTTCAGCTTTATACTGATAATTCTACTCTCCTTTACCTATTTGCTACTTCTGGGGCATTGAACTACAATGTATTGTGCCATGTCTATGTCAGGCATGAATACCCCCCAAAAGATACCAGAATTATCACTAAATATCATCTGATATCCAGTTGACTGAAATATTTTGAGCAATGTTCACAGAAATGCTTTTAAGTCTTGCTCATCAGTCCCTTCCCTGGCCCCCAACACAATATATTTTCTGCACTATACCCTGGGCCTCACACATCACCATAAACAGCAGATGATGTACTTAGTGCCAAGAGCAGATCAGCTCACTTAAGGAAGTAAAAGGCTAGGCCTAAGTAGAAACACAGAAAGCTACTGGTAAAAATAGTAAGTAAAGTAAAGTAAAGGCCCTCCCGTTGATCGTGGATTTGCTCGAGCGGGCCCAGTAACGTCTCCATTGGAGACTTTGTTGTTACTGTGTCTGGCATATCGAATACTCTCGGTAGCTTGCCGGGCTCTCCGAGAGGGGCGGAGGAATCGAACTCGGGTCGGCCATGTTGGCCCCTTGTAAGGCGAATGCCCTACCCGCTGTGCTATCGCTCCAGCCCGGTAAAAATAAATAAATAAATTAAATCTCTGGAACTGTTGACTCATTTCTATTTCAATGTCTTAAGAAATCATATATTTTAAAGAGCTAAAAATGTTTGTTTTCTATTGCCAGGACCAAACCTAAGACCTCACACATGCAAGACATATGTTCTACCACTGAGCTATATCCCTAGTCTTCCAAGAAACTTACAAAAGTCCCAATCACAGCTTTATAATTTCATAAGTCAATGAAATTCTTTTCCAGGTTGAAAAGAAAATGTGGTCAAAATCAACTCCCTACTGAACCTGAAGTTCAGAAGTTCAGGTATCCTGAGTATCCAAAATCTCATCACCCTAGTCACCAGAATTTTTATTTCTCTTTAACTTACTCTATATATAGTCAGAGAGACAGTACAGCATACAAAGCATTTATCTTGGATGCCCTGACCCAGGTTTGATCTCCCACGCCACCCAGGGTCCCCAAACCCACCAGAGTGACCTCTGAGCACCACCGCTGAGTGTGCTCCCCAAAATTAATAAAATACTCTCCATAAACAAGACAAAAAGCAAAAGTAATGAGATCCGCCACAAGTTGGGAAAATCTGAGTTTTAATTACTTTAATAGCTATTATTTTGAGACATGACATATAATATCTGAGAATAAGAAATTATCTTCTCAAAACAATGCTAATGGTCTTTTGGAAGAAATTCCCTAAAGAATATTGAGTGTCCCCTTCCACTGTCAATGAAAAGAAATCCTACCTCCCAAATAAGACTGAAAGGCATATGGAACATCATTAAATATAAATTGAAAAAGAACATTAAAAGTTTTTCAGAAAACTTTAACATTTTTTTTTTCACAAAAGAGAAAAAAGAGAGAATGATTAAGGTATCTTCTTTGTAACAATGCTGGTTTTAAAAGCAGGGATATGGGGTTAACACTTACATGGAGAAGAATTAAGATCAAGGAGAAACCTATAAAAACTAGGCTGGATTTTAATTGTCTGTACCTAGGTTTCCTGCAGAGATATATTCTAAACGCTGTTACACTTAATTCTTACTCTGATTAAGAGATGTTCAAAGAACAGCCTCAAAGTGAAATTCAAGAAGTGAGGGGTAATTGTAAAGCCCAGTCCAGCTAATGGAGGGCTAAGGAGGAAAAGAAAGAATAAAGGAAGGAGTGATGGTCTTTTGCACTGAAAAGTCCAAGGACTTGCATCAGTCCCAGTTCTGAAATCTTGCACAATGGCACTGAAGGAGACATCATCATTGCATAAAGGATCATCTGTACCAAATCTTTGAAAAGCAAAATTTATACATTCATATATTTGAATACACAGTTTTCTGGAACCATTAAAACGAAGTTTATCACACTAGAAAATTGTTATGGTCTAATTTACAGCAAATTGCTCAGGGACAAATACAGCCGTTATGCTGAAACTGCTGAGTAGCTCTGCAGTCTGTAGATGGTAATGTATGAAAAACACTCTCATTCACCTGATGTGCAGTTGAGTGTCACACAAAGGACAGCACAGTTTATGTTGAAATTTCCACTTTAACGTGCTGTACAAACGAGCAACTCTAAGACGCAGTTAAATAAAAAGCACATGTCATCATTTTAGCAGTAGAACTACTAACAATATAAAGAGCTCTGATTTTCCACAAAGAACTTTGTCTTTTTTGCTATCATCTTTTTAATTTAAAATCTTACATGTCAATGAAATCCTCTTAGGTACTCACACTCTTAATTGAAAGCATCAACACTCACACGATCAAGTTATTAATAAATGACAAGTTGGGAGCTTCTACTTACGTAGCTATATTGTTGAAGCTGAGAAACAGACGCTGGAGGCAGGGCAAATTATCCACATCTCTCTAGAAAAAAAACACATACAAACAGAAGGAAAAAATTTACCAGCTTAAAGAAAAATGATCTTCTTGTTCAGCTGGTGGATTATATAGTCATTTCTATTCACTGTAACCTTGCTAGACCATTGATTTCTACTGGACTCTGAGCTCCATTCTTCTCCACTGCAGAGTAAATGGGAGGGTTTCAGTGCATCTGCAGAACAAGCTGCAACATTCACAAGGTAATAAGCACTGAGGAGAACGGGGAAGGATGCTGCCGCTAGCCTCTTAAGGCAGGCTTTTGGGAAAGAAGCCAAAATGCTACTTCAGCATTTCAACAGTAGCACAACGATAGTTGGACCAAACATTTGTTTCAGATCACTTTTCAGAGGAAGCTGTTACAATTCTTTACATTTTAAATTTATCTCATTATCTTTCCAAACAGTGGTGCAGATTTCAAAGCTATTTTACTGAACTCTTCTCAGCATTGAGATGTTTTAAGCTACTTACATTCACTGTTTTTCTGTTAAAAGTTAAGCCATGCACTGTCAAGCCCCACCCAAAACTGAAACAAAGGGAAAAAAAGATCTTCTGAGTGTCTCTGAAGGGCACTGGAAGGACATTTTTTAACCTAAGGCAAGAATCAGAGGTTCTTCAATTGGATCTCTGCCCTATTCCACTGAGCAAAACAAACTGCTGCTGTTTAAAAATATGTAATCTATATCAAATATTGGGCTGGAGCGATAGCACAGCAGGTAGGGCGTTTGCCTTACAAGCAGCAGACCTGGCCGACCCAGGTTCAATTCCTCACCCCCTCTTGGAGAGCCCGGCAAGCTACCTAGAGTATCTCCCCACAGGGCAAAGCCAGGCAAGTTACCCCTGACGAATTCGATATGCCAAACACAGTAACAACAAGTCTCACGACGAAGACGTTACTGGGCCTGCTCGAGCAAATCGATGAACAATGGGAGGACACTGGACAGTGGACAGCGGATATCAAATATTAGGCATTTTGGGCCCAAGTGGTTTTTGGTATTTTTAAATCACAAAATAAATAGAAGGCTAATTTTCCTAAGGAAAAAGATATAAATCCTCGGCAAGTATGACATGTACTGGAGTAATAAAATCTAACGAGGAAGCTTACTCATCACCTGGTCTACAGCCTCATCATGCAAGTGAGGAAAATTAAACAGCTGAGACATTCTAGGCAGCGGCTACAGTGGTTCCCAGAAAAATGACCCAGGATGTCCATTATCTGGGCTTCCGGCATCCTACTCATTAAAATACCATACCCTGGCACTTCCCATTTATTCTCAATCATGATTCTAATTTATTTACTATATGTGGTGTTGGGGCTTGAACCCGGGAACTCACACACGCGAAGTGTGAAAACACAGTCCAACCCCACACTTCTCATTTTGAAGGACAGTGTTCTTTACTGTTGTCTGGGTCAAATATCACTACTACCTCTTACATATTATTGAGGGCAAAATTTCAAATCAGATCATCATGACTTTTTTGACTATTTCTCTGAGTTTCAGATTTCTTCCTTTCTTTACAAACTATCACTTTCATCGGGTAGGTCCGCTTTGGCAGCAGTTATGCTGGAAGTTTATACATCAAAACTATACACCTCAACATGATTGTAACCCTGTTGCCTATCCTATAAGAACAAGGACATTTAATTTTAAAAAATTAAAAAATAATGACACAAATCACTGTTTTCTAAAATACCAGTAAGAATCCAGGACATGGAGCTGGGTCAGGAGAAGATATGAGTTGTGAGTGGGACTGGGGCATGTGGGCAGCCAGCTGGAACTCAGGCCTGCTGCTTGGAGACCCTGCTGCCAGGGTTACTCAAAGAGAGAGTCAGGCAGAAAAGCCTAATACAAGAGGGCCCAGCACCAGCACAGCGACGCAGAGCCCAGACATCACACCTAATAATGACAACCATAAGGACTTCAAACCAGAGAGCCCCAGGAGAAGAAAGCCAAAACAGAGGCATTGCTGCCAACCTGTCCACGAACCCCTGCCCCCAACCTCATACTGACTGCAATCAGGACTCTGGAGGATAAATGTTCTGCTGAACCCTATCAGGTGTTTCCCCCTTCTTCTTAGGGCTGTCCCACAAACCAAAGGGCAAGAGGAACTGTCGCAAATGCCAAGGGGAGACGGAGAAACCCATGCACAGACCCTAGATGAGAGAGGGAGAGAGGGGGTCTGGGGAAAGAGAGTGAGCAAGCAAGCAAGAGACAGAGAGAATGAAAGACAGACAGACAGAGAAAGAGAGAGAGAGAGAGAGAGAGAGAGAGAGAGAGAGAGAGAGAGAGAGAGAGAGGGCACTTAGAGGCAGTGGACAGAGCCTGGTGAGTAGCAAGGGGAACCAGAGAGCCAGGGTATTTTATGGCAGGTCACTACAGGCAGGCAGATGCAGGGACTGTCCCATGGGTAGCTTTAAAGAAGCTGCCCCCAAAGGAACTCTCATCCACTACTGGTAGGAATGTAGTCTGGTTCAAACCTATCGAAGAAAGTACAGATTTCTCAGCAAACTAAGACCCGAGCTACCACATGACTCAGCAATTCCACTGTGTGGTGATTTCTCGGTGAACTATGAACTGAGCTGCCAGACAACCCAGCAATTCCACTTCTGGGTATCTACCTCCAGGGTACCTACAACTCCACCTTCAAGTATCTACCTACAAGATACCATAACATTATTTTGGAAAAATAGACACACTATTATTCACTGCAGTAGTTAGTACAAAGTCTCATTCAAACTAGGGTGTCCAACAACAGATGAGAGGATCATGAGGCGTGGTGCATTGTACATACACACAATAGAATACAGGGAAGCTGCAAGGAATGATGAAATCATGCATTTGCTGCAACTTGCACAGGACTGGAAAATACCATGCTAACTGAAATAAGTCGGAAGAAGGATAAACACAGGATGCTCTCACTTATCTGTGGTATACAGACTAACCGAACACAAAAATGCAATGTATTAAAGGGGGGGTAGCCTAAATTACCTTGATCCCAGAGTATAAGAAGGAGGACAAAGGAGGAAAGTAAGCAAGGGGGGAAATAAGAAGAGGCAGATAGGAAGAAAAGGGCGAGGATGGGTGGCAGGGGTCAAAGACTTCAGGCACATCAGTGGTGTGCAGGAGCAGTATAGCTCCATACCCAAAGCACACAGTCAACAACACTGAAAACATGAGATCCAAAATATAACAACTACTACAAAAATTAAACTAAAAAATGTACTGTCGGGGCTGGAGTGACAGTACAGCAGGTACAGTGTTTGCCTTGCATGCGACCAACCCGGGTTCAATTCCTGGCGCACCAATTGGTCCCCCAGCACCGCCAGGAGTGATTCCTGAGTGCAGAGCCAGGAGTAACCCCTGAGCACCAATGGGTGTGACCCGAAAAGCAAAAATAGATAGATAAAATCCGCCAAGCTTTAAAAATAAAAGTACTGTCAAGGGGGCAGGCTGGAGGAGGGGGTTGAGGGGCAGTGTGAGAAGGAACCTGGGAACACTGGTAAAGGGAAGTTGATGCTGGTGGTGGGTTTGGTGATAGATTATTGTATATCTAAAAAACAACTCTCAATACACTTAAAAATCATGGTCCTTTAATAAAATTTTCTAATAAATATAGTAAAAAGTGAAGAAAAATAAAAGAAATTGGTCCAATTGGCAGTAGGGGGTGGGGTGGAGTGAGAGGATGAGTATTAGAGTAGAGTGCCCTGTGGTTAAGAACACACGTAGAACTAGATATTTTAGGGGCTACAACGGCAACTTTGAATTAAACACTGAAGAGATTCAAACTGATTTTTCTCGAGCAGGGGTGGTGAGTCTGGTAGTGACTTGGAAGCAACCTAACATTAAATGAAAAACAAAGAAATTTCACTTAGCTTCTATTTTATTTTAACAAAATATTTCCTTTAATACATTATTTCAATAAAACAAATTATGTTAACAAAATAATTGCAATAAATTTTAAGTTACAGAATATTTTAAGTCACTGTCACTGTCCTCCCGTTGTTCATCGATTTGCTCGAGTGGGCCCAGTAACATTGTGAGACTTGTTACTGTGTTTGGCATATTGAATACGCCACAGGTAGCTTGCCAGGCTTTGCCATGCAGGCGAGACACTCTCGGTAGCTTGCCGGGCTCTCTGAGAGGGGCGGAGGAATCGAACTTGGGTCAGCCATGTTGGCTGTTTGCAAGGCAAACGCCCTACCACTGTGCTATCGCTCCATCTCATATATATATATATATATATATATATATATATATATACATATATATCCATCCCTTGGCTTTCCTCTGAATCAAAGCATTTAAAAAAATTGGGGGGAGGGGGGTTTCATTACACTCCAGCCTTCAGAAACCACAGACACTTCTCAATACAAATAATATGAAGTCAAATTACATCAGAAGCTGACTAAATTACAATTCTTTGTATTTTTCATTTATGAAGCAAAAATTTATGAGAAGTCATTATCAATTTTTCAAAATCATTAGTTGTTACTTATTACCTTGTAGAGCTTTAAAACTCATAATAAAATGAAAAAATAAGTCAGAATTCATTTATATTCGTCTCTAAAATCACTTTGATTGCTTTTCCAAAACTTTAAAAATCATAATTAACCACAACCATTTTTGTTGTCCCAAATTTCATTTCTATAAGAAAACTGTAACTCCTATTTAATTTTTTTATTAATTCTGACATACACTTTGTAATGAATTTCTATCACTATGACTGACAAATTGAAACCATTACATTATATAAATTCTCTACATGTTACTTAGTTGCAGAAAATAGAAAATCTTATTGAATGCTACTCAAAGGTGGTTCCACTAATGTGAGACAGTAAGAAACCAATGATAGAACTACTTAGGACCCAGGAAGTGGTTTCACTACCAGAGGAAGATAAACAGAATGGCAAGCATGACATCTGTAAAGCAGCCTCAAGATCAAACAGTATACGTTTAGAGACAAGAAGACAAAGACTCTAGGGAGGGCATCTTAAAGCATAGAAAATGAAACAGACCATCTGACATCTTTGCCCACCTAGAATGGAATTTCTAAGTTGCTGGGAAGTTTGTTCACTGATGCTACTAAAATAGAACTTTCAATAGATGAGATGAGCCAGTTACTAAAATGCCAGAGAAAACACAAATGTAATTCCACATTCACTTTGAAAGGTTCACCTTTCTGTGTTGACCAATTCTAATCTGTTACGTCACAAATTCATCACTAAATCAAGCCCTTACATTGAAAGATCCGCCTAAGAACTCTCAAAAATAATATGCCTTTTGCCCTCTACAACACGACTAAGACAATATCAAGGTTGTCTGTTCTTTTTGCAAGTCACAGACTATGCTTTGCTGTAACAGTAGCTTATAGTGATATTTGGAGGAAACCAGGAAACAAAAATCTGAAAGCTAAATCCTTACACTTTGAAAATAAAATGTTAGCACAGATCTTATTTTCAAGCAATAATTCTCCCAGTGATTCTTTTCTAGAGGAAACTAATTCATGGTGAAAGAATGGGTTTTTTCTATTTTCTATTTGGGTTTTTTTTTCTATTTTCCTCTGAATCACTCCTATGACTATACCTGCAATGAAAAAAATAACACATTTACATACAAAGGACTCTTTATTGCTCATTTGTTACTAATATGCTTGCTCATAGTCTTAAGTGCATTGCATTTGACAAAACTCAAGGAAGATAGTTCAAAATGTTAGAGCACATGGACAAGACACAAACAACAGCAAAACACAAATCCAATAACCACCTTCAGGAACATTTCTTGAATGTTCAAAACAATTTTTATATACATACATAACATTATTTTTAAAGCATTTAAATAAAATGGCTTATAAGATTATTGAGAGAATTGTCTTTCAATATAATAAGTATCTGCTACCTAGAAATATACTTGTATTACTCTGATCAGATACTGTTTCCCATATTCCTAAACTTTAAAAGCAATGAAATGATTCAGCAATATGACTAAGTATAGAACATCTATTACCTAAGCTATTTTTAGAAACAGCCTCCTGCAGCAGAATCAGAAAAAAAAAGTGAAGAAATAGAAGTTTTGACCAGTGTCAAATACAGTAGCAATGACTATCATAAAATCAAAGCTACTCTGATTTTTCTTATTTATTCTGTTATATAAAAAAGCATATGGGGTAATTTGTTTAATTTTGACAACTGGAAATATCTATTAACAAAGCATAAAGTACATTTTCAAAAAAGCAAAGAAAAAAAACAGGCTTACTTGTTACTATTGTTCTTGTTCCTTTTTTTTTGGTTTGGTGGTATTCAGGGCTTACTCCTGGCTCTGCACTCAGGGATCACTCTTAGCAGGCTCAATGGGACCACTATAGGGTGCCAGAGATTGAACCCAGTTGAACTATACGCAATGCAAATAACCTACTTGCTGTACTACTGCTCCAGTTCCTCTTATATTTTTAAATGGTGTATTAAAGTAATTAAAAATAACTATGTGTCGCCATCACTTTGTGATACAGACACATATTATATGAAGAAGAATATGTCTAAACCATCACATCAAGAACCCTGATTGTACATGTCAATGCCAGTGTAAACAGTCTTGCTCTGTTATAGGCTTCAATATAGATATATGCATTTTATACTCGTTAATTATCCATTTCATGGCAATGGATATTTGAGAGTCTAGATGCAAGATATTTTTCTACTCTAATTTTCTTTTACAGTGTTGTAAACTTCCTGAAGGAAAAAATTAAGAGGAACTAAACATCAGAATTTAAAGCAGAAATTGACACAACAAACTTTCAGTGTTTTAACTGAGGAGACACAGATTTAGCAGGATGAAAGAAAAGGAAACATTCAATTTCATAATCTTTTCTCATTTTAATATGCAGTTCAAAAACACACTACCAGAATGATCTAATAGGACTCCATAAAAACGCTCCCTAATATCCATGCTTCTGAAATTTCTGGCAAAACATCCTATAAATATACAAACTAAACTCGAGCTTTATAGCAATTTAATCCAAACTATTAACCTGTGGAGAAACATAGCATGAGCAACACTCAGCAAAGTACTTTTTTGCAGCAAATATACAACTGCCAAAATATTAAGAAAACTACATAACCTGATAAAGACTTTCGACTACCAATGCTTAAGATTATCAGAAATAAAAGACATCAAAACCTAATACTATAAATAAATGTGCCAATTAGCAGGGGGAAAGTCATTCAGAATCTCTAGAAACACATTTTTTAACGTATTTTTCTTTGTTTTTGTTCGCTGCGTGCAAGGCAAACGCCCTACCGCTGTGCTGGAGTGATAGCACAGCGGGTAGGGCGTTCGCCTTACAAGCGGCCAACATGGCCGACCCGAGTTCGATTCCTCCGCCCCTCTCGGAGAGCCCGGCAAGCTACCGAGAGTATTCGATATGCCAGACACAGTAACAACAAAGTCTCCAAAGGAGACGTTACTGGGCCCGCTCGAGCAAATCGACGATCAATGGGAGGGCCTTTACCTTTCCCTTTCCCTTCTTTGTTTTTGGTTTTGGGCTACTCAGGGCTCAGTAACTGCTCCTGGCAGTGCTAGGGTACCATGATGGGGCTGCAGATCCCACGTGAATCTCCTGCATGTGAAGCATGCACTCAAGCCCAAAAATTTATAATCACCATTAAAAATTCAATGAACAGACTAAAAGCCAGATCTCACAAAAAAGAAAGGGAGAATTAGAGCACTGAAACAGAACAAAAGAAGCAGAATGAATGAAGAAATATAGCAAAGAATGATAGAAATTTCCAAGAACAGTCTAGACCTAGAAGATCCATACTATATCTACGCAGGTGCTTAAATACTAGCAGTCAAGTATTGGAGAAACAGTGCAGGGACTAAGGCCTTGCATGCAGCAAATCTTTTTGCAATCTCTGACAATGCATATTTTTTTCAAAGCATGGCAGGAATACCCCTTGAGATCAGAGTCAGGAGTAAAGCCCTGAACTCTGTTGGATGTGCCCTCCATTCCCAAAAAATAAATAAATAAAATATTTGTTTTAAAAAATAAGAATAATAGCCCCCGGTCCCTTCCTGCCTTGATAATTCAAAGCACCACAGGTATCTAGCTTTGAACTGCAGGTAGATGACACAGAACACTGGGAAGGGAAGCCCCCTACACCTCAAGCAGAAAGAATTTTTGTAATGGTAGAACGTAGGGCCAGGGAGAGAGTATATAAGTGAAAACACTTGCCCTCCCTGAAGGCCAAACCAGTTTGAACCCTGGCACTTAGAGAATGTTAGAGTAGTCCTGAATACCACCACGGGTGGGCCAAACGCCCCTCCCCTCAAATGGGAGGAGGCAATACTTTAAAATATTAAGACTCAGAACATTTTATTAATAAAAAGGTATGAATCTATTAGGGAATACAAATATTAGGTATGATTAGACAAATACAACATTTAGTCAAATCTAGGATATCATCTTACAATTATTTTATGGGCTGGAGTTATAGCACAGCGAAAGGGAGTTTGCCTTGCACGCAGCCAGCCTGGCAGAGCCGGGTTCGATTCCTCCACCTCCCTCAGAGAGCCTGGCAAGCTACCGAAAGTATTCAATATGCCAAACACAGTAACAAGAAGTCTCACAATGGAGATGTTACTGGGCCTGCTCGAGAAAAATCGATGAATAACGGGAGGACAGGACAGTTTATAATTTGGCATTTTTATTTCATTATTGAAAGACCTCTCTTTGTTTATTAGTGTTTTAACCAAATAATCATTCTTATGTAAATAAGTTAAAGTAAAAAGTAAATCAAGTAAAATTAATTCATTAAATAAATTCACAAATATACTCATTTACTATAAAGCTAGAATAAGTAGTGTCATTTGAGCATAATTACAAATAAAAAGAACAGAAAGAGGGGCTGGAGCAATAGCACAGCGGGGAGGGCGTTTGCCTTGCACGCGCCTGACCCAGGTTCAATTCCCAGCATCCTATATGGTCCCCTGAGCACTGCCAGGGGTAATTCCTGAGCGCAGAGCCAGGAGTAATCCCTGTGAATCACCGAGTGTGACCCAAAAAGCAAAAAAAAAAGAAAGAACAGAAAGATTAGAAAATATTCATCTGGAGTTGGCCCCCACAAGTGGCTCTCCAGCACGGCCATGGCTGCAGAAGCACAAGGACTTTTTTTTTTCTTTTCATTTCTCTTTTCATTAATTTCTGTAGTAACAATATTATAGATTTTCCGGGTGCAACTTAGCAATTTTATATGCAGGTATAGGATTCACAGAACCATTAAAATTTAGGTCCGTACCATCTGTCTCTCTACCCACTCCTCTATCCCAGTGTCTTTTCCCTTCAGTAACTATCATAGTTTTCACCAAGTCTAGGAGTTTTGTTTTCTGCCAGTTCCTTTGCCTTATTCATTTATATTCTGCTGATACATGGAACCGTCAAGTAATTGTTTTTCAGTCAAAACCCAAAAGGAGAGAGAGAACAAAAAGGAATGCCCTGCCACATAGGCAGGGTGGGATGGGGGGGATGGGGGGCGGGAGGGATACTGGGACCCATGGTGGTGGAAAATGGGCACTGGTGGAGGGATGGGTATTTGATCATTGTATAATTGAAACCCAAGCGCAAAAACTTGTAAGTCTACAACTGAACCTCATGGTGTTTCACTAATAAAAATTTTTTAAAACATTTTAAAAAAATTAAAATCCTATAATATACAGCAATACCACTCCCAGATATTTAGTCAAAGGATATGAAAACACTAATCAAGAAAGAAATTTGCATTTTATATTCATAGAACTATTACTAATAACCATACATGAGGTCAACTAAATGATTATTAGCAGGTAACTGGCTGATAATGTAGATTTACTCAATGGAATACTTCTGTTACAATAAGGAATAAAACTATGTTATTTGGAAAAAAATGAAAGGAGCTTGAGTATGTTAAGTAAAATAAAAAAAGAAACTGAAAGACAGAAGCACAAGGACTTAATGCAGAGCCCGGCAGCTTGCGGCAGAAAAGTGAATGGACTATGCATTAATCCACGGTACCATGCCTGCCCGGGAGGGAAGGGGTGTCACTCCCTTCTGCCTTTTTCACCCTGGGCAGCAAGATGACGGCCTCCTCGGAGCTTTCTGGAAAGCCAGGTATGAGTCAGCGGTGACAGGGCAACTGCAGTCTCATGGGAAGGGGAGGCGGTACTGGCTAATCCTTCACGCCCTACCGAAGTCATGAGTTGTCCCCCACGAGCGGCTCTCCGGCACGGACATGGCTCCAGAGCCACAGAAACCAATCTCGTAATTATCTGGCTCTTGGCAGAAATACCTTCAGCCTTAATAAGTAAAATATCAGAAATCCAAAATCGTGCGGCCGCAACATCATATGGTTCTCATAACTAACTGTAGAAAACAAATTATTTCACAATGCCTTTTTAGCAGTTCTGAATGTTAGGTGTAAAATCTAAACAATAATGGTGCATCTTTTGTCAATATAATGAATGTAATCAAAGTAGATAGAGTGTTAAGTAGAATTCATCTGTCTCACAGGCATTGGGAGGGGTGAGAGGGCGGGTATATTGGGAGTTCTTGGTGGTGAAAAATAAGTACTGGTGAAGGGAAATGTGTTTTATGATTGCATGACCGAGACTTAAACCTGGAAGTTTAAGCTTTGTAACTTTTCCCACAGTGATTTAATAAATAAACATAAAAAAGAAAAAAGAAAAGAAAAAAAAAGAAAGAAAATATTCATCTGATATAACTCAATTTCAACAAGCCCAACAAGAATTTTTCACTTTTATTGTCAACAGGATTTTCTTCCAAGTTACTGACATCCATTTTGTGTTTTGATATTGAGAATAATATCTTAATTATTATTTATTTTTAAGCCTGCTCGGATCAGGGCTGAGCATCCTCCACCCAGATCCTCCATATTCCAGTAGGCAGGGGTCACACCCACCAACTCGCCCCCTGGCGCCGTGTGATCCCATCAACGGCCAAGACCCAGAGACTATAAAACCCAGATCCCAGAAGCATGCGGCCGCATTTGCGGCCGTGCAACATCTTATTATCTCATTTTTACTTTGGAAAAACTGTGAAGCTACCAAATGTAACCTGCCCACATGGCAGAGTCTGGCAAACTCCCTGTGGCGTAACCAATATGCCAAATACCAGTAACAATGATGGGTCTCATTCTCCTAACCCTGAAAGAGCCTTGAATCTCTGAGCTAGGATGAAGGAGACGTTACTGGTGCCTGCTCGAGGCAATCGATGAACAACAGGATGGTCATGATCGTGATTGTGATTAAGAATAAAATAACATCAGATGTTCTGAATGTCTGCATCACCCCCAGATTCTAGCACCCAAAGACTATTAGGAGAAGATGTTGGATCCCTTCATCAGTGCATTAGTGCCCTCCAAAAGAGATCCTGGAGAGCTTTCTAGCCCCCAGCATCATGTATGGAGAAAGTGCCATCTAGGGGGGGTCTCAATAGACTGTTACCACGTTGGCATCCTACCCTGGACGTCCCAGACTCCAGAACTGTAAGATAAATTTCTGTTGTTAAAAGGCTATACCCTATCTGTGGTCTTTTGTTCAAGCAATCCAAACAGACTAGAATACCAGTATAGATTATTCACAAAACTTCTTGCTTTGAAATTTCTTTCATCTGTTTAAAGAGTTTGGTCAAAATTCTGTTGACAATAAAAGCGAAAAATTCTTGTTGGGCTTGTTGAAATTGAGTTATAATCAGGTGAATATTTTTCTAATCTTTGTTTTTATTTGTAATTATGCTCAAAACACACTACTTACTCTAGCTTTAAAATCAGTGGGTATATTTTTGTTTTTTAATTGAATCACAGTGACAAACACATTTACAAAGTTGTTCAAGTTGTTCATAAATGGGTTTCAATCATACAATGTTACGCCGCCTGCTCTTTCACCAGTGTACTGCGGTCCCCTCATCCTCCTCCCCTCTGCTACCCTGCACGATTCTCCTCTCTCCTCTCCTTTCTCTCCTCTATCTGTCCTCTCTCACAGGGAATTTAGCACAGTGGTAGGGCGTTTGCCTTGCACGCAGCCAACATGGCCGACCCGAGTTCAATTTCTCCGCCCCTCTCGGAGAGCCCGGCAAGCTACCGAGAGGATCTTGCCCGCACTGCAGAGCCTGGCAAGCTCCCCGTGACGTACTCGATATGCCAGACACAGTAACAACAAAGTCTCCAATGGAGACGTTACTGGGCCTGCTCAAGCAAATCGATGATCAACGGGAGGGCCTTTACCTTTACCTTTAGTAACTCATTTAATGAAAAATGTTTCACTAATACAAAATAGCAAATTTTATTTCCATGGTTTTAAAAAAAACTTTCATTTCAGTGCCAAATCATGGTATAAATCTCCTAAAACAAATTTTAAACAGTGTTTAAATTCAAAACATGAAGTACCAACAACTGGTACTATAATATAAATATCTATAAATATCTGTATGTAAGATATCTATATTATATAAATATATTTATAAATATGTACCATAACATAATAGACTATAAATTACCTGTAACAAAATGCACATCTATATACTCAGTCATAGATGTTTATGTGTGTGTGTGTGTGTGTGTGAGGCAATGCAATTGCTATTGCCTGTTCAATAGTAATTTTTAGATACAAAGATTTAACATATCGAGAATTCAGAATTACTGAAAATATTTTTTAATTTTTATTTTTTTATTTTTAAAATTTTTATTTTTTAAAATTCTATTTTTTTAATTAAAAAAATTTTTTTAAAAAGTACGTCTCAAGCTTGTGGTATAATATGAGAATAGTTTCATATCACAATGAGTCTAAAGGACATAAAAAAGAAATCTAGGGCTAGTTCAGTTGGCTGGAGTTCATGTTTTGCAGGCAGGAGACTAGTTTCTTCCCTGATACTGCATGCTCCCCTGAGCTCTACTAGGAGCAGTCCCCTAGTACAGAGTTGGTAGCAGCCCCTGTGACCCGTGGACAGGACACAAAAACAAAGAAAGAAATCTCATGATCTCAAAAGCAACTTAAGGTAGAAAAAGACTATCTACAAGAAATGCAAGTGAGAAGTTTAACAACAAAAAAATAACTAAATGGGGTATGGTGCTGCCAGCAGGTCAATCTGTACCTGTAAGGCCAGTGCATCAGCAGCCTGATGGTGCCTTCAGACTTCTAAATACCTCAAAATTGCTGCTGTGCCTTTGGCCAGACCCCAAAAACTTGGGGCCAAGTTTACCAAGAAAGCAAATGGCCAAAAGTTAGGTATGTGGGAGACACACCCACAAGCCACCTCCAGCTCAGTTATATAATTGGAGGCAAGGCCTCTCTGGCTCCTGATCAAACTGCTTAACAGCCATGATCCAAGAGACTCAGAAACAAATCTTGGAACCCAGAGGCTTTTGGCAGAAATGCATCCGGTCCCCGCATAAGGTTACCGGCGCTGGGCCACCCAGGGGGGAAAGGGTGCTATCCTTCCACCTGCTCCCCCTTGGCAGCTCAGTGGCTGCCATCCTCCAGAGGCCATTGGACAGTCTGGTCTGGGACCACAGTGACGAGACGCAGGGCCTCACAAGATAGGGGTGGAGCCAGCCCTTTCCTCCCCACCACAACGAGACTCCAAGTCATTGCCCACAAATGGCCTTTCTGGCTCCTGATCAAGCTGCTTAACAGCCATGATCCTAGAGACTCCGGAGCAAATCTCGGAACCCAGCAGGTTTTGGCGGAAATCCCTCCAGATTTAAGTGTTAAAATTTCAGAATTTCAAAATCACACAGCCACTATTGCAGCCACGCGACATCATATGTTATTCATAACCAGCAATGAAAACAAATTGTCTGCAGTTGCCTTTTCAGCAGATCTGAGTGTTGGGGTAAAATCCCAAATAATAATGCTGGGTCTGGGTGTCAAAATATTGAATGTAATCAAAGTAAAGAGAGAGTAATGTTGAAATTATCTGCCCCACAGGTAGCGGAAGGATATGGAATAGGGGTTTTACTGGGGTTTTTAGTGGTGGAAAATGGGCACTGGTGAAGGTATGGGTGTTTCATCAATGTATGACCGAGACTTAAACCCAAAAGCTTTGTAACTGCTCTCATGGTGATTCAATAAATAAATTTGTAAAAAAGAAAAAAATAAAAGTAAGGTGGAGTTAATGCCCAATTCAATCAGCCTAATCAATGGCTGAATAAAGAGCAATACTCCTACATTAAAATAAAAATAACTAAATATGAACTTCAAATATGAGAGGAAAATAACTGTTAACCAAGTCAAATCATCAATCTTGAATAAAAGCAAAATAAACACAATATAAAGCAAAAAATGACAGCACCTTTTAAAAACTTTAAATGGAACGGCTGTGATGTACATTAACCCTGTAATAGAAGTGAAGTGTGTATTTTAAAATGTTCAGGCAGGGGCCAGAGCACTAGTATAATAGGTAGGGCGTCTGTCTGCCTCGCACCCAGCAGAACCTATTTGATCCCCAGCATCCCAGGAGTGACCCAAGAGCAGAAACAAGAATAAACCCTGAGCACCACTAGGTATGGCCCCAAAACTAAAAAAAATTAAAATATTTAAATAAATAAGAAAAAAGTTAGTAAATTACAAAGAAAGCTTCATCGACCCAAATGAGGGCCAAGAAAAAAAAAATCCAAGAAGAGGATCAATGGAATCACTTTAAGTATATTAACGTGATTCAATCTAAATATACAGTAAGCACAGCTAGTATGAGACACAAAAGTCTGGTTAAAAGACAGAATTTCAGGTTGTAATTTAGAAAAGGAATTGTACATACTTACAAGAAAATATTTTAAAAAATACTTAATATGATTCACTGAGAACTTAGCATAGCTTCTGTTGCAAAAGAATAACGTGAATCCACTCATGAGTAAACATCATTAGACAAGTTCAAATTGAAAACATTCTACAAAATAAACTAAAATATAATAAACAATTTGCTCGAGCGGGCCCAGTAACGTCTCCATTGGAGACTTTGTTGTTACTGTGTCTGGCATATCGAATACTCTCGGTAGCTTGCCGGGCTCTCCGAGAGGGGCGGAGGAATCGAACTCGGGTCGGCCATGTTGGCCGCTTGAAAGGCAAACGCCCTACCGCTGTGCTGGGCTGGAGCGATAGCACAGCGGGTAGGGCGTTCGCCTTACAAGCGGCCAACATGGCCGACCCGAGTTCGATTCCTCCGCCCCTCTCGGAGAGCCCGGCAAGCTACCGAGAGTATTCGATATGCCAGACACAGTAACAACAAAGTCTCCAATGGAGACGTTACTGGGCCCGCTCGAGCAAATCGACGATCAACGGGAGGGCCTTTACCTTTTACCTATAATAAACAATTATTCTCCTAAAATGTCAATATTTGAGAATTACCAAGACAGATTCTTTCATTCATAGATTTAAGAATTCTAAGATGCACTATCAACCAATTCAGTGCATAAAACTGGATTTTCTTTGGCTACAAAAGACATGAGTAACCCATGTCAAAGTCAAAGTCATACTGAGAAGTAAGAAATTGACAAGTATGCAATTGTTCAACTTGAACTATACTACAAAGACCAGAGTCCTTAAAATATTCTGAGGAAAATATCAGCAGAATGCTCCAAGCTTTGGAGTTCAAATATGTTTTCAATTATATGATTCCATTGGTAACAGCAACAAAAACCAAAAATTAAAAAGGGGCTATATCAAATCAAAATGTTTCTGCATGGCAAAAGAAACATGTACTAAAATGAAAAGACGTCCAACTGAATGGGAGAAAATATTTATGCTCAATAAGGGGTTAATATTTAGGATATATGAAGCACTCACTGAGATTAACAACAATAAAAATCCAAAAACTCTATCAACAAATGGAGAGAGGAAATTCCATTACTTTCTAAAGAAGACATAAGAATGGCCAACAGACACAGAAAAAGTGTACATTATAACTTATCAGGGAACAACAATGAAACACCATCATTTTCATACCAGTGAAAATGACATATATCAAAAAATGAAAACAATTATTTTGGCAGGGATGTGGTGATAAAGGAAGTCTCATTCTCTACTGATGGAGATGTTGACTTCACCCCTGATGAAAAATAGTATAGAAGTGTCTCAATAAGTAAGAATAGAGCTGTAAGACCCAGCAAACTCCCACTTCTTGGTATCCAGAATAAAGAAATACTCATTCAAAGGGACATATGCTGAAATCATGCAATTTACTGCAAGTTGAATAAAAGTTAGCCAAAAGTATGATCTGAGACTGACAGGTATGTAGCCCCCATGCAAGAAAAAAAATACTTTAATTAAAAGGAAAAATGTTGGGGGATGGGGGAGGTGGGACTTTGGGATGGTGGTGGAGGAAATCCTGTAGTCTGGCAATGGGTTTGTAGCAACATTACACATTTTTAAAAAGTAATATTCGTATCATTTAAAATATATATTTTTAGACAACAATTTTTGTTGTTGTTGTTTTTGGCCCACACCCAATGCTCAGGGCTTACTCCTGACTTCCTGACTGTGATCAGGAATCACTCCCGATGGGTGAGGGCTACCATACAGGGTGCCAGGGATCAAACCCTGGTCTCCTACATGTAAGACAAACACCCTACCTTCTGCATTATTGCTCCAGCTGAAACAAATAACATTTTTTATTTTATTTTATCTCTTTGGTTTGGGGTCACACCCAGCAATGCTGAGGGTTTATGCCTGATTCTGCAGTCAGGAATTAACTCCTGGTAGCGCCAGGGGAACCATACGGGATGCCGGGGACTGAACCAAGGTCAGCAGCACACAAGGCAAGCTTAACCCACTGTATTATCTCTCTGGCCCACAAATAACATTTACAGAAGTCACATATACAAACACTTAATAAAATTATAGAAACACATATACAAAGTAGAAATGCTTGTTTGAACTACTTATACCCATATAAGTAGATATTCAATAAGTGGGTCTCCAGAAACTGGAAGAAACCTGAATGCCCAAGAACAGATGACTGGTTAAAGAAACTTTGGTACATCTACACAATGGAGTACTATGTGGCTCTTAGAAAAGATGAAGTCATGAAATTTACATACAAGTGGTACAACATGGAAAGTATCATGCTAAGCGAAATGAGTCAGAAAGAGAGGGATAGACATAGAAAGATTGCATTCATCTGGGGGATATAAAGTAACAAAGTATGAGATTAATACCCAGGGATGGCTGAGATCAGCACCAGGAGGATTACTCCATAACTTAGAGGCCAGCCGGGTATCCTAGAGGAAAGGGCTATTCAGATAGAGAAGGGAGCACCAAATAAAGGATGTTTGGAGGATCCTCCCAGGAGGGGAGATGCATGTCGAAAGTAGACTATGGACTGAACATGTTTGCCACTCAATGCCTCTTTTGCAGACCACAACACCCAAAAGGAGAGAGAGGACACAGGGGATTGCCCTGCCACAGAGACGGGGGGATGGGGGGATGGGGGTGGGAGGGATATTATCCATGGTGGTGGAAAATGGGCACTGGTGGAGGGATGGGTATCTGATCATTGTATAATTGAAACCAAGGCACAAAAAATTGTAAATCTACAACTTTAAAAAAAATAAAATAAAATAAAGGGGGAAAAAAAAAAAAATAAGTGGGTCTCAATGTAAACTATTTATTCTATACATTATGACAAAAAAAATAATCAAGCCAAAGACTCAGAGAATACTACAAAAGACATGCACAAAAATATTGTGATATCTTTTAATAACTAAAAAAATGGAAGCTGTCCATTCTTAAGAGAACAAATATCAAATTATAGCCAATCAATGGAATTAGTGAACCAAATTATAGGTAATTGACACATATAAATCTCAAAGCATGAGATTAATAAAAATAACGTACATAAGATATGTACATTGTGATGGCATCATTTATAGAATACACATAAGTCATTGCTTCGTATTATTTAAAATCAGACACTTACATGGATAAAAGAAACAGATTAACATGAAAATAAGTTCCAAATTCACAACTGTGGTTACCTCTACAAAAAAAGGGAGAGAGGGTCCACAGGAAAGAGTCCTACGGGACCTTCCCTATGTTTGAGGGTTTTCAGTTTTTAAATTGATAAATACACAAATGTTAGTAATATTATTTACTATATTTTAGGGGCCCAGTAACGTCTCCATTGGAGACTTTGTTGTTACTGTGTCTGGCATATCGAATACTCTCGGTAGCTTGCCGGGCTCTCCGAGAGGGGCAGAGGAATCGAACTCGGGTCGGCCATGTTGGCCGTGTGTAAGGCGAACGCCCTACCCGCTGTGCTATCGCTCCAGCCCAGGGAACTGCCTGAAATGTTCCAAAAAATTTTTGAAAGGAAGGATCTCACATAAATAAAAAATATTGGGTAATTTTGAAAGTTTTTGACTCAAAAATATGGGTTAATTTCAAGAGTGGCCGAGATTAGTACCAGGAGGTTTGCTCCATGGCTTGAAGACCAGCCACACATGCTAGGGGAAAAGGGAGCTCAGATAGAGAAGGGAGCACCAAATAAAGGGTGTTGGGAGGATCCCCCCAGGATGGGAGAAGCATGCCTAAAGTAGACTATAGACCAAACATGATTGCCACTCAATGCCTCTTTTGCAAACCACAACACCCAAGAAGAGAGAGAAAACAAAAGGGAATGCCCTGCCACAGAGGCAGGGGGGGATGGGGGGGATGGGGAGGAGGGATACTGGGACCCGTGGTGGTGGAAAATGGGCACTGGTGGAGGGACGGGTATTTGATCATTGTATAATTGAAATCCAAGTACAAAAATCTGTAAGTCTACAACTGTACTTCATGGTGTTTCACTAAGAAAAATTTAAAAAAATATATGGGTTAATTTAACTACAATAAACAAACAACTTTTCTACATCACAAACATCAGAGAAGGTATCTGATAAAAATGAACTTGGTTATGCATTTGTGTCACTTCCATCCCAAGTTTTAACGGGATATATATATATATGAATAAATTCACATAAATACTAAAATCAGGAACAATCACTAACGTAGTATTTTTTTGAGTATTTTTTCTGATTTACATGATAGTCTTATACATTCAACATATCAACACCACACCTTTCACCAAAATGTCAGCTTTCTCCCATCCCTTTTTTTTTAGTGAATTTCAGGAAGTTGGAAAATGGATGCTACCTTACTGGAAATGATCCTGGACAGAGAAAACTGTAGTTCATAAATAGTGAGATGTCACTGAGCTGCAAATACAGTAATTCTTTCTGACAGAATGCCATCTAACTCTAGGCTCGAAGAGGAAAGACAAAGAACAGGTGTGGACTATGGTTAACTGTGGTTAATCAAGTAGATGCATAATGAAAGACCTGTCTACTAACAGCTATTCCTGGAACACAACAAACCCATCCCACCCACAACCCACTCCCACTCCTGCCAGGGAGAAATAAAGAAGAGACAGAGAGTGAAAAAAAAAAGAAGAATTCAGCTGGAGTCTCAGGACCTGTTTTCTTACAGAATTTCACCTTCACAACTAAATTCTTTCTACCTCTAAATGTCTTAATTTTGGCAATGATAGATTTACTCTGCCTTTTCCTTTTCAACCATTCTGAAAGAACTCTGCCAATACATAGCAATCGACAAATTTATACTCATGAAGTGATTTTTCTAGAGAGAGAGCTTCTGGTTAAAAAAAAAAAAGAAAAAAAAAACATTCAACTGGATGAACCAGCCAAGACAAAACCACTATTTTGTTGTTGTTTTTGTTTGGGGACCACACCTGGAATCTTTACCCAGTCCTGGCTCTGCACTCAAGAGTCTTTCTAGCTGTGCTCAGGGAACATACACGATGCCAGCGACTGAACCTGTGTTGGGCGTGTGCAAGGCAAACGCCTCACCCACTGACGATCTCTCCAGCCCAATCCAAACCACTACTTCACGTGGCCCTTCATTTTAAAAAGGATCTCCAGTCACTCCGAAAAAATAAAGACCATGAAAGAAAAAAAAAAATAAAACAAATAACAATGATAAATAATTCTGGGGAAAAAAATAGATAATAAATAAAACGCAACATCCAGTAAATTTCTTGGATATTTTTAAGGAATGGATGCTTTAGAAAAACAAACAAGAGTCAGATAAAGGTCCAGGAAACAGAACACAGGGATGGAGCACATGCTCTGCACGCTAGAGGACCCAACCTTTGCTGCCACGCGATTCCATTAGTACTACAGGAGTGACCCCGGGCACTGACCCAGAAGCAGGCCCTTAACACCGCCAGGTGTGGCCCCCAAAACAAAAGAGTTAGGGAAAATTTCTCTTTTATCCTTTTATGCATATCCACAAAAATCTTTTAGACTTTCATAAATTAGTACAATTTCTTTTTCTGTAAGATTTTACTCTTTCATAGGCTACACGATATTCATGATTCGACATAATACCCAAAGGAAATTCAATAAACAATTTTCTACATATGCATTACGTACTTTCCAAAAGAGAACAAAATACTGACTGAAATATGCTAGGACCAATAGAGTTCTGCGTCACTCTCTCATTTTTCTGTTGAGAGAGTGGCCCAAACAAATTTCAGTTAAGTACTGGAAATGGTATGCGCATTTGAAAAGACAAGAATTAATCTACTACATTCCTAAGCGTTTAAGACTCTCAATCTGGACATTTTCTAGCATCATAACAAAGTAGGACTAGACATGATCCAGTCAATCCACTCCCTGCTCTCTATCCCGAAAATGGGAAAAAAAAATTCAGAAAGATACTTGCACACATATGTTCACTACAGTGCTGCTCACAATAGCCAAGATTTCAATACAACCCAAGTGCCCAACAACAGATAAGTGGGTAAAAGAAGTTGTGGTATATACATGCCAGGGAATACTGTAGCAGAACAGGAAAAGTTAAAATCTTTTTGTTGTTGCTTTTAGCAAAGATGAAATCTTGCAGTTTTACTAAACATGGACAAACCTACTGGGTGCCACGGTAAAGAAAGAAGACAAATAGCAGATGGCCTCACTTACATGCGATAAATGAGGAAATAAAGCAAAGAAATAGGTAATGGACAGTAACAAGAAGCCTTAGACTTTGACAACAGAACTGAGTTTACCCATCTGGGCCTGGAGGAGGGCCATGACAGAATGGGAAGGAGTAGAGTGGCCGAAAAGGGACGTCAAGACAATGACAGAAAGATATTAGTAAAACTTTGGTGGTGTAGTAGGATTGTATGACTAAAGCATAAATATCAATACTATAGTAAACCATGTAAAAATAAATAAGTAAACCACTATAATGATAAATTAAAATTTGTAGTTCACCTTCAAAATAAATAAACGAAACAAGTGCTTAAATGATATCCCAAGTGCTTTAATGATATCCAGATGAGCCCAATATCATTTTCTAAAGCATGCAAACAAAAACATTTATTTAAAGAACAAATATTGCCACTCAGTGCCTCTTTTGCAAACCACAACACCCAAAAGGAGAGAGAGAAGAGAGGGGAATGCTCTGCCACAGAGGCAGGGTAGGATGGGGGCGGTGGGGGGTGAGAGGGATACTGGGATCCGTGGTGGTGGGAAATGGGCACTGGTGGAGGGATGGGTATTTGATCATTGTACAACTGAAATGCAAGCACAAAATTTGTAAGTCTACAACTGTACCTCATGGTGTCTCACTAATAAAAATTAAAAAAAAAATTGGAAGACTTAAAATAAATAAATAAAGAACTAAAGAACAAATATTTGGGAGTTGGGGGCAAGAGTGATAGTACTGTGAGTAGGATGCTTGCCTTGCTGCATGGCCAACTCAAGTTTTATCTACATATACTACATACCTGAGCCCCACAAGCAATGGTCCCTAAGCACAGAGCCCTAGCACCCTTGGGTGTGGCCCCCAAATTAAAACTAAGTGATAAGCAACAACAACCACATATACTTTATTTATCATGAGAAGTACTTTAGTCTGTATCAAATGACACAGCTAAATGTCATCTATCTAGTGCTCCTCATAAATACAAAATAACTGAGTATCAAGCTATTATTTAGGTGCTAATCTTTTTGGTTTTTTTTTTGTTTTGGGGCCACACCCAGGGATACTCAGGGTTATCCTGGTTCTGTGCTCAATAATTATTCCTTGTGATGCTTGGGGGACAGTATGGGCTGCCAGAGATTGAACCCGGGTTAAATACCCTACCCATAAGGAGTACTATCACTCCAGCCTCTAGATGCTAATCTTAATAAAACTATAAATCTAACAAAGTGAATTTTCAGAGTTCCAGAGTCCCCTCTGTAGTTCTGCCCCAACAATGGTAAATATTCCTCCTGTTTACATGTCAGTTCCTGGCCACAGCCACGTTTATGAAAAGGGCCCTGAAGATAACCTAGTCTAATGCATCATTTAAGAAAGAAGGAAACCCAGGCTTACACAGTGAGAGCGATTTACCAAGGTCCCACAGGAAATAAAGCCCAATCAGGCCTTTGCTGCCCCATGCAGTGAGTACTCATTCCCCTATAGCAGCTGCTGCTTTATATAAAAAATGCAAAGGATATGATATTTACATATGTATTCATATGTAAATAAAGGCCTCTCCTCTCTGGCCTTTTCCCTTTTGGCATAACAATATAGCTTTCAGTCACTAACAACCTTAGTTTTTATTTGGAGAGGGGATTCCCAAGCTTGAAGACCACACCTCACAGAGCTCAGGAGCTCCAAGGACTGTACTGGGAGTGACATTCAAAGAACAAGGCTTGCTGAGGCTTGTACTCATGTCAAACCTAATCACTATTCTGTCTCCTAGCACCCACCTATCTTTTTTATTGTACATCACATAACAAAGCAGAAAGGGATTGAGTATTCATTTACTATAGATGATCTATTAACTGATAATTCTTTTTTTCCATTTTATAGTAATCTTTTAAAGGAGAAAACACTTGATGCCTCCAAATTAAAATATTAGAATGTTTAATGATTATATCTATAATTTAAATTCAGAAAAAAAGATTTTGGGGCATAAAGAAATGTTGCAATATTTATTCCAGCTCCTCAGAAAAAAACTCACAAGGCACTATAAATTCCATTTTAATACTCACCACAAAAGTGATCTGATTGTGTCGCAGATTAAGTTCAGTTAATGAATCCAGTCCATTAAGATTATCAACATGACTTAAAAGGTTCCTGGCAAGATTTAATACTCTCAAATCCCCCAAATGATTGACATTTTCAATTTTGGTAATCTGTTTTTTAAAAAAAGGAAAGTGAGATATAAGTACTCAAAAGCCTATTGTCTCTAAAAACAAATCATCATAACATAAGAAATTCAAAGGCTTGACTGATTTTTGATTGATTGACTTATCATTTGCTCCTGACTCAGACAAATAGGCCTAAGTCTTTCTTTGAAATTTCAGTCAGGTAACTCTTGAAAAATTCAACATAGGTATAATTCCCAAAACATTTCCTAATCTAAGTTTCCTGAGTATTTTTTCTCTCAAGAAAAAAATTAAAGGGTTTCACAATACCTGATTTCCATGAAGGTCTAAGACATCTAAACTTTTTAAATTCTCCAGATTTGAGATTTTCTTTATTCTGAAAAACAGAAGTAAAGTGGAATTTGAGACGTATTCACCTGTATTAGAAATCAAAACATGCTAAAGCGTAATTCTTTTCAATTTATTCTACTTAGTTATATAACTATAAAGATTTATATATATATATATATACACCACCAGATAGAAATAAATAAGCCTATCTATTTCCAATTATGTGTGTGTGTTTCCTAGTGATTTAATTGTAATATTAAAGATGTAGTTCCAGATGACTGGTTAAAGAAACTCTGGTACATCTATACAATGGAGTACTATGTAGCTGTTAGAAAAGATGAAGTCATGAAATTTACATATAAGTGGTACTACATGGAAAGTATCATGCTAAGTGAAATGAGTCAGAAAGAGAGGGATAGACGTAGAAGGATTGAATTCATCTGGGGGACATAAAGTAACAAAATAGAAGATTAATGCCCAAGAATAGCCGAGATAAGTTCCAGGGGGATTACTCCATGGCTTAGAGGCCAGCCGGGCATGCTAGGAGAAAAGGCAGCTCAGATAGAGAAGGGAGCACCAAATAAAGGGTGTTGGGAGGATCCTCCCAGGATGGGAGTTGCATGTTGAAAGTAGACTATAGACCATACATGATTGCCTCTCAATGACTCTTTTGCAGACCACAACACCCAAAAGGAGAGAGAGAACAAAAGGGAACACCCTGCCACAGAGGCAGGGTGGGATGGGGAGGATGGGGGTGGGAGGGATACTGGGATCCATGGTGATGGAAAATGGACACTGGTGGAGGGATGGGTATTTGATCATTGTATAATCGAAACCCAAGCACAAAAATTTGTAAGTCTACAACTGAACCTCATGGTGTTTCTCTAATAAAAATTAAAAAAAAAAAGATCTAGTTCCCAGGGGGCAGGCCCAGGGAGATATCCGAGAAGGGTAAGGACATGTTTGCATGCTGGAGGCCCAGGGTCAATTCCCTAAGTCCCACACAGCAGCACTGGGTGTTCCCAAAACAAAACAAAAGAATAAAAAAGCTGTACTTCCACTGGGGGTAACCACTGGGGACAAAATCCCAAAGACAATGTAAAATTCTTATCTTTAGAGGAAAAAGTTCTACTTTTTTCATGTTTTTTTATTGTCATTTTGAGGTGAAAAGGTATTTGAGGCCACATCTGACAGTGCTCAGGAACTACTCTTAGTGATTCTGGGTCACCAGGCAGTGCCAGGGATCAAACCTGAGGATTATGCACGCAAAATATGCAATCCAACCTTACTGTCTACTCTCTGGAACAGATACTCTAAAGACTTTAGAACAAGGCACTTATTTAAGGTAGTCCCCTTTACCTCAGAATATAATTTAAATGCTTTGTGTCAATCCTCAAGGCTCTAAACCATCTAGCTGCAGACTCTTCCTCCAGCCTTATCACCAATGACTCAACCTCATTCTCACTCTGTCCCACACACCTGGCTTTCTGTTCTATCTGCCTTGATGTCCTTCAGAACTTCACATGGTCCATATAACAGACATTCACATGACTCCTGTCTTCACACTGCCCAGGTCTAAACTGAACCATCTTAGAGCAACCTTTCAGAATCCAAACAGTTCTCCCTTCTTCCCCCCATTACTCTCTCCTCTTGAAGACTGGCTTCATAATATTTATGCTTGTCTCAATTTTTTGTATGTGTTTGTGTTTGATGATCTCCTTCCTGAAACCAAAATATGAGCTTCATAAGGACAGAAACGTTGACGTGTTCTAAACTATATTCCTAGCAGTACTTACAGCAGTGCCTGGTACCAAGTCAACTACTAAGAAATATTTGTTTAATGAATGAATGACCAAACTAAAGAAGTGAGTTATATTTACAAGGGTATTCAAAGTGGTATTATTTATTGCAGACAGCAACTGAAACCACCTAAATGTTTTCTACCAGGTCTTCTCTATTTGTGAATATTTATTTGAAATTTTTAATTTCCCACCTTGTGAAATTAAAACATTTCTACGAATTAAAAAGGACAAAACTTTGTCTCAATAATGCTCCCTCATAGTCCATAATGTTTAGATCCTACCCATTCATTCTTATTTTCTAGGCTTACACTTACACCTATCTTCCCTTTACTAATGATAGTAGGAGAAAGTAGGATATTTCGGGGGAGAGACAATGTTTTAAAAATGGGCGCTGGAGAGATAGCACAGCGGGTAGGGCATTTGCCTTGCACACGTCCAACCCGGGTTCAATTCCTAGCGTCCCCTAGGGGATTCCTCTACCCCTCTCGGAGAGCCCGGCAAGCTACCAAGAGTATCTCACCCTCACAGTAAAGCCTGGCAAGCTACCTGTGATGTATTCGATATGCCAAAAACAGTAACAACAAGTCTCACAATGGAGATGTTACTGGTGCCCGCTCGAGCAAATCAATGAACAAGGGAAGGACAGCGTTACAATGCTACCACTGACTAGTAAAGTAAAGGCCCTCCCATTGATCATCGATTTGCTCGAGTGGTCCCAGTAACGTCTCCATTGGAGACTTTGTTGTTACTGTGTCTGGCATATCGAATACATCATGGCGAGCTTGCCAGGCTCTGCCGTGTGGGCGAGATACTCTCGGTAGCTTGCTGGGCTCTCCGAGAGGGGCGGAGGAATCGAACTCGACTAGTAAGAATAAATAGTCTAAGACCCATGTTCTAAGGGGAAAGGGTGGGGAGGGGGGAATAGAACTGGGTCTGGAAATCACACCATACCTAAACTTCATCATTTCATAACATGAAAATCACTTTTTAATTTTACTAGACACTTCAGGGAACTGGAAATTCTATATAGAAAAAAAAATCACTGTCACTGTCACTGTCCTCCCATTGTTCATCGATTTGCTTGAGCGGGCCCAGTAACGTCTCCATTGGAGACTTTGTTGTTACTGTGTCTGGCATATCGAATACTCTTGGTAGCTGGCCGGGCTCTCCGAGAGGGGCGGAGGAATCGAACTCGGGTCGGCCATGTTGGCTGCGTGCAAGGCAAATGCCCTGCCGCTGTGCTATCGCTCCAGCCCAGTAAAAAACAATAGACAGAAAATTCATCAACAGGCCAGAGAGATAGCTCAATTCCTGGGCTCAATTTCTGGCACATTCTTGTCCCCTAAATACTGTTAGGAGCCAGCGCCAAACCAGAAGTAGCTCCTAGGTACTACTGAGTGTGGCCCCAATTTTTTTAAAAATAAGTTAAAAGACTTTTGGGGCCAGGTATGTGGCTCAGCAATAAAGCATTGCTTAAGGCCTGGGTTGGATCTCTAGCACCACACACAAAAAAAAATAAGTCAGGGAAAAAAATCAGAAATTGTATAGCTGTACTACAAAACAAAGACTTAAGAAAGAAACTGAAATCATATAGGATGCAATATTAAGAACAGACAGAGAACACCATCTAAATAAAAAGCTCTCAGTTCTTCAACGATACAAAGCTTAAGTGTCTACTCTACTCTACCCTCAAATACTGAAAATAATACATGTGAATACTGCAGCCTAAAATTTTTTGAAAAACATGCTTTAAATATAGCTTAATAAAAAAAAGTAAGTTAAGGTCATATGTATATTTACTCCATATGTGATGACATGGAGAAAACAACATATGACATGGAAACACAACAAAAATTATTATATTCAATAAATGGGCTGGAGCGATAGCACAGTGGTAGGGCGTTTGCCTTACAAGCGGCCAACATGGCCGACCCGAGTTCGATTCCTCCGCCCCTCTCGGAGAGCCCAGCAAGCTACCGAGAGTGTCTTGCCCGCACGGCAGAGCCTGGCAAGCTACCCATAATGTATTCGATATGCCAAACACGCTAACAACAAAGTCTCCAATGGAGACGTTACTGGGCCCGCTCGAGCAAATCGATGAACAACGGGAGGACCGTGACCATGACTGTAATGTTATTTTGTTTGACTGTCAGATTAAATCTCCTAAAACAAATTATGAATAAATCTTAATTCACCCATAGAATCTTTCAAAAACTTCAGCCTACTGAGTTACCTTCTAAACACCATAGGCCTCAGTATTAGTCCTACATGTGACAAACATAAACTGTTCTACATAAATTACCTGTTTATCAGAGAGAGGGTACAAGAGTTAAGGTATCTGCCTTGCATATGACATAACTGTATGTCAACTGAACATTTCTGGGAGTGATCCCTGAGCACAGAGCCAGGAATAGCCCCTGAACACCACAGGGTGTGACCCCAAAATAAAAATTAAAAACAAGATTACCTGTTTTTCCCCAGCAGAAGGACACGGAGGGATCTCAGAGTAGAAAGTCCACTAATTTCTTCAATCTGGTTATCATATAAATCCAAGAATATTAGTCTCTGTAGATTAGAAATATTTTGGATCCTAGTTATAAAATTGTGTTGAAAGTTCAACAAACGAAGGTGTTCTTCCCCATCGATAATAGGACATACAGTCAGCTTTTGCCTAGAAAATATTATTTAAAGTTAATTAGGTTCTAATTTGACAGCCTGCCACCTCTTATAAATATTACTATTAGGATCTTTAGCCCATGAATAGAAAGGAAATAAAACCTCCATGAATAGCATCCACAAATGAGGCATCCAATATAGAACTGCAAATCATTTACTTAAAATCCAAACACTTCGATAATGGTAATTATTAAACTGACTCTAAGTTTTCATTGTATGAGAAACATCTTCGGTATCAATTATTTCACACTAAGTTGAGATAACATCAGAAAACATCGAATGTAATTGCCTTCTGCAATGGGGGTTAAGATGTCTCAAAGAACCATGCCACAAAATCAGAGAAAAGCACTGGTCAGCAATGTAAAGAGTGTCTGGGCACAAAGCCATCAGAGCAAAACAATATAAAAAAAAGGTCTCTTACAGAATCACAGACTCATGAGTTAAACAATTCCAAAGAAAGATTAAAAATTCAATTATCTTCTTTGTACTTTTTTGTTTTATTTTGCCTTTATATTTTGGAGACACCTGCAGCTATGCTCAGAGGTTACTCCCAACAGGGTGCTCAGGGGACCATGTGGTGCCAGAAATCAAATGAGGGCTTCCCAACATTATATCTACAGGGCTCCTAACAGTCACTTTTATGAAAAAAAAAATTAACATTGAAATCTATTAATGCTAAGATAGTTCTTTAATGTCTCACTTTAAAGCACAGGTGGCAGCCCTATATTGGGGCTATATAAATTTTTAATGTGTTTCCAAATAAACTCCTTTATGATTTATTGTGAAAAAAATATTTGAGTTGCATAACTACTCTGTATACTGATATACTCGGGGTAACAAAATTTCTTCAGGCCATGAGTGAAAATAGTTCAAAAAGCCCTGATTTAATGAACATTTCCTCAGAAGCTTAGATTTTCTAAGACAAGTTTACATCAGCAACACTAACTCTGAACTCTGATGGACACTTATATAACATTGTGGGATAGAATAAAACCTTAATAAATAGAGCTTTATCTTTAGTTTTTTAAGCTAAATGTATTCAAAATTTTATAATATATCACACATGAAGCAAATATATCCAGGGCATATTATGCATTCTACTAGCATAATAAAATATATGACTGATTCTAGTCTGACACTTTTAAGAGTTTTAAAGGAAAAGGTAACTCCAGTGATCCATGTATAAACAATGACAAAAAGGAGATCAGAAATATTTCTTTTCAACAAAAATTCAGCTAATAAAATCTTAAAAGAAAACAAATTAGAACATAAACGAAACTATGAAAGTTATTGGAATCTTCATAAGGAAAAAAAAAAGAACAACACAAGGAAATAAGTCAATGTTAATTGCTGACAACTATGTGTTTTAAAATACAGATGCTTGGGGCTGGAGAAATAGCACAGAAATAGGTGCTTGCCTTGCGCACAGCCAACCTGAGTCTGATTACTCATATGGTCCCCGGGCATTCCATATGGTCCCCAAGAACTACCAGGAGTACTTCCTGAGCATTGACAGGTATGGCCCCCCCCCAAAAAAAAACCACAAAAATAAATAAAATTTAATATAGCTGCTTATGAAATTAGCTGAAAATTCAAGAAAATTTTAAAATATTAGGTTCAAGTCTTCTAATGTATACTTGATAGCACAGCAGGTAGGGCGTTTGCCTTGTACACAGCCAAGCCAGTTTCAATTCTTCCGTCCCTCTCGAAGAGCCCGGCAAGCTACCGAGAGTATCCCACCTACATCGCAGAACCTGACAAGCTCCTCGTGGCGTATTCAATTGCCAAAAACAGTAACAAGTCTCACAATAGAGACGTTACTGGTGCCCGGTCAAGCAAATCCATGAATAATGGGAGGACAGTGCTACATACAGTGCAATGTATACTTAGTACTTAGAATTTATCTTGTTCAAATATGCCACTTCATACATCCTAAATTTAAAATCACAAGTATTATAGTTTAAGATTTATATTTAACCTTAAATTGCCCTTTCCTGTTTGTCTTCTTCTGTTTCTCACAAATTAAATTTACTGACATCCTCAACTCTTAGTGCATTCCATTCTTGAATCAGTCTTAATTTAAATATGAAAAAACTACTGATCCTCCCCTTACATAACCATGATGGCTTGAAAGAAATCCACCTTATCATATTCTGAATTCAGTAACTAAATCTGACTACCCCATAATCCCGTAACACACAGTTGACCAAAATAGCAAATACACACCAACATCCAATGCTCTCCAGGGGAGAAGTTTATGCAATGTCTACAAAATCTCGAGTTCTATTTGTCCAGCCCATTACTAATGTCTACTGGACTACTTTTTTTGAAGAGTTTAAGAGATTTAAAATATTATGGAAAAGGTAGGACAGTAGAGCAGGTAGTTGCCTTGCACATGGCCAACCCAGGTTTGAACCCAGAACCACACATGGTCCCCCAAATCCACAAGGAGTGATCCCTGAGCACTAAGCCAAGTATAAACCCTGAGCACCACCAGGTGTGGTCCATGAAACAAATATAAGGAAAAAGAAAAGGATAAATAGTTGGAGAGATAGTATCCTGGAAGGGAGCTGCTTGCCTGGCATGGGGCTTGCATGTGGCTTGGAATACTACTGCCTCTGTATTTCCTACTTGGCACCAATAGGCTGGTAGGGCTATTACTAAGACCTAGCCTAACTCCCAACATACCCAGAAATCAACCTTTCCAAGCATTTCTTCTCAGGTCCTATTCTTGACTCTCTAGTCTCCATGCACAGCTATATATAGACCTGCCCTTAAGATACTGCTGTGATATCTGGCTCTCAAATAATGATCCTTGAGTCCCAGTCATGCTGACACTTAACTTTCTTGACCTCACACCCTGGTACTATAAAAATTATCCCCAAATTTATGCCATCATTGTGATCCTGCCATTTCACAGCCAGCTTCTGAAAGTGAGTCATTTCCCTTGGTTCTGGCTTTCCTTGGGAAGCAAGTCATACCTGACCAAAGCATGCTCCACCCAAGAGGAATATCCTACCATGGACCAACTTCCCAGCTGTCTGAGTCATCTCAAGCAATAGCACAAGAACCTAACTTTACGGTCACAGTAATACAAACACTGATGCCTATTAATATCAAGTATCATGAAACTGAAGGGCTGAGGTACTATTCTTGGCAGGACTTTTAAGGACTCTGATATATATTTCTCCCCCAAAATTCTTCAAAACATTAAAATAGCATCACATTGAACTTAGTCCTATACTAAGTTCCTCCCCACTTGAGGAATTAATTCCTTTACCTTTTTCTTGTATTTTTTAATAAACTTTTCTACTTTCAAAAAAAATGGTATTAACAAGTTATAAATATTAGGTAGCAAAAACTCTGAAAAACCTAATAGTGCAAAGATACCCTGAGAGCTACTAACCTCTTACATTACTTTATAAAACAATTACGTTATATCCTCCAAAGAGTTTTTTAGCAATTACAGACATAAAATGACAATTTGCTATCAAAATGCACCATTTTAAGCTAACAGTTTGCTTACAATTTTCGACACATATAAAGTGTTTAGCTATTGATATGCACCACCAAGACAGTTTCTCCTGGACAGGGTACAAAGGCAGGGTTAGAATCCTTCATTTTCCTTTCTATTGTAGATAATCGCCTATATTTAAAGATCAGGATCAATAATATAGTCATTGGTTCCAAATTTTTATTATTCTGCTCTGTTGATGCTTTATTCTTGGGCTGAATTAAACTTCTGGTGTTTATAGAGTTTAATATAGGTAGAAGTAGACGGTAAGTCCAGTCAGTAAAATATTTGATATATTAGAGTGTAGTAATCATTAAAAAGTAAAACAATGCTAAGAAGGAAGCAGGGAGACTGTCTGGGAGGAGAAGGTTGAAGCTCTGGATAGGGTGACAGGGGGAGGTCATTCATGAGAGAAATATGCCTGAATAAGGACCGCACTATAGATCTGTGGAGGAGCAGCATTCCAGGCAGAGGGGACAACAAGGGAACAAATGACATAGAAAGCACTGAAATGTCAGCTAGTGTACTCAGGAGCGGCAAGCATTGTGTGGCTGGAGCATAATATATGGAAGAGATATAAGAAAAAGATGGAGTTAGAAAGTTGGTAAGAAATTTGACAGGATAGGGCCTAAGAGCCCCGATCTCATTATAAAGTATTTTCTATCCTAAAATCCAGTATTCGATATGCCAAACACAGTAACAATAAATCTCACAATGATGACGTTACTGGGGCCACTTGAGCAAATCGATGAACAGGAGGACAGTGACAGTGACAGTGAAAATCCATCTTCATCAGTGTCATATTTTAGAATTAGCATGTAACTCTGATAAGAATATAGTCACATTTTTTACATTCCACAAATACAAAATCCCTCCCAAAACCCTTGAAAGGATCAATTTCAAAACTGGTAAAATTACGATATACAGATAGAAGAACCAGAGAGTTAAAGAACAAGAAAAAGGATGGAGGAGACACTTTTTCACGTTTAAAATCTTACACCATGTCTGTATATCATCTAGTTAGAAAAATAAAATAGCATGCAATAAATTGTCCTCACCTTTCTAGAGTCAACCTGTCTGAGTAAAGAATTTTCTCTTCGGAAGAACGTTGAAGAATGGGAAAGGATGGCATTGATGAACTCACCAAATTAATATGATCACCTATTGAAAATGACATACAAATTACTTGATTAAGAAAAAACTTTAAATCTTGGAATTAAAGTCACCTTATATTTGGAGAACTCTGACACCAACAAATATCTTTTCTAGGAAGTATTGTTTCCATCGGTCTTCATATTTGAAATGGCCGGATTTGAGTTTATCTGTTTAATGCTCAGACCTAAATTATGTGTTATATGTATACCAAATATTTTTTTTCCTTTGCCTTACTGACTGGTTGGAAGCACAGGATATTTCAGTGCTATTAACCCTTCAAACTCCTGATCCCTAAATGCTAAATTTTAAATCTCTTATAACTGAGATGATAGTCCCTCATTACCAGATACATTTGGGCCAGCACTATGACAGCCCAGCCGGATTCTGGAGTTTGAAGGTGTCTGAATGGCAGAATCTCCAAATGCTGATAAGGAGCTCATGGCAGGTTTCATTTCCAGCCCACATAGTTCTGTCACATTTGTTGTGGATGAGATGCATGATGACTTATTACGAGGCGAAGGACTTATTACTCTTCCATCTCCTTCAAAATATCAAAAAGTTTATCACAAAGCTACATAATACACGACTTTGCTACAGGAAATATAGAGAGAGCAGTTTTGGAAAGCAAATTGTAACACCACTTTTTCTTTGTAAGAACAGCTACTATTAGTAGAGAGTACTGCAGAGTTTCAAATGAGTGTCAGTAAGTCCTGTACACGTCCAGATGGATTCACAATAGTACAAAACTGCCCCTGAGATATTTACAGCCTTCCAGTTAGATGTTGTTCCTGCCATTAGGTAGCTTTTAATCTAATGAGTAAATACATTAATAAACCATATCGAATAATATGCAAAAATGAAGAGCAGAAAATAATATCAATTTCTACATTCAGATCTAAGTATGCCTATTTATTTTTCACTTAATGCAGATGGTTTATAGATGGGTTTGAAGGGAGGTAGATACCTACAAGGATGCAGACCACAAGGAGAGGCTGAGAAGTTCCAGAGATTAGATAAGATTTGAGAAACAGACCTAAGGTGTGAGTACAAATTCCAAGGGAAATCTACTAAATTTTTCTATGAATAGAGAATACCTGAAAGCAGCAACTAATGTTGAAGGGAGAAAAAGCTATAAAAAAGAACCTAAGGTTACAATTGAATTTTTCTGCTTAAGCTGACCGACAGCAAGATGAAAGCCAAATGTACAAAGTTAATATATATTTGGGAAGCCATCAGACAATGATAACTTAAAAACAAGTTTCACATTGATCATAGTTATAAACCAGTGACATCTGTTAGATTTTCCAGGTCTGCAAAGCATAAAGTGCCACATGCCTAACTTCCTCAACACAATAATCAATTCTCACACTCTTTTCTAATTTTCCAAAATATCAAGATAGTTAACAATGTTTTTCTAGAGTATAAGCATTCAGGAACAACATCATTTTCTGAACTGGTTTTGTGATGTGACTAGCTATAAAAAGAATTTCCAAGAAATGTGATTTAGTAGACTAATTTAAAAGTAGAAAATTAGACTCAAAAAAAAGACTACCGTAAGAATTAAATAAGGAATGATTTACATTAAAGGAAACATTTCACACAACCAAAAATGCTATTTATAGATTATAAATATATTATAATATGATTATAATATAATATGTTCATATATTATGTAATAGAACGAGACTAGCAGGTAAGGCCTTTGCCTTGCACGCGGCCGACCTGGCCGACCCAGCTGACCCAAGTTCAATTCCTCCGCCCCTCTCGGAGAGCTGGGCAAGCTATCAAGGGTATCTTGCCGGCACAGCAAAGCCTGGCAAGCTACCTGTGACGTATACGATATGCCAAACACAGTAACAAGTTTCACAATGGAGATGTTACTGGGCCCACTCGAGCAAATCCATGAACAACAGGAGGACAGTGACAGTGACAGTGATTATTGAATTTAAAAGTAATTTAACAAAATACATGTTGAATACCTAAAATCAGACAACCTTAACTTTTCCTGCCAGCATCCAACATTTTTTTATTTTGTAAGACTTCAAGTCAATCCTAAATTTAAGAGACAAACTTTGAAAGATGTTAAGTAAAGAAGCAAGAGGCCAGAAAGACATTTCAGGGATTTAGGTATTTGACTTGCATGGTTCAATCACCAGGGTCCCTCATGGCTCCCTGAGTAATGCCAGGTATAGCCCTAGAGACCCTTGAGCATGATAGGGCCTGAGTAACATCCCATCCATGAAAGGAAACTGATCTTCGAGTTGGAAAGACAGCTATGAAATAAATCAGATCAGATAAGACAGTGTTTCTCAAAGGATGCTCCACACAAAATATCATTACAATCACCTGAGATATTATAAAAGTACACATTTTCAAATTCTATCCAAGGTCTTAAACAAAATTTGAACAGGAAACGGTCAAAAATAAATGATCCACACTAAAATTTAAGATCATGATATGAAAGTTACAACTATACAAAGGAAGAGAGTTTTCCTTTTCTGCTCCTAATTTCCCCCACTCTATCCAGTGTCTTCATTTCCACTAAATGAAGAGAATGTTCTCATACTCTTATCCTCATTAATAAGCCATTAGCCATTTTAAATTCAGTTTTAATCCTGTTTTAAATACAGTATTTGGAGCATTCTTTCCCATTCTTTTGTGCATAGCCCATCCTAAGCTAAAATATAACAGTTTTTTTTAATAATAGAAATAATCTATTGTATATATAAGCCCAATCTGATTAAAACAAATACAAAATCAATTTGATAACCACTGAGCCACTTTATTTTCAATCTAAGTCTATTTGGATTTAGAGAACAAAAGAAACCAAACAAACCTCAACAACAAAAAAAAACAGGTTAGAGATAGGGCGGGAGAGTGTGAGGATAGGGGTCTGATCCCCACCCAGATGTGCTTAGGGCTCACTTCTGGCTCTGTGCTCAGGAACTACACCTGGCAGTGCTCAGAGGATCATTAGGATACTAATGATTGAACTGGGTCAACTTGTATGCAAGACAAGAGGCTTACCTGCTGTACTATGTCTCCAGCCCCCAAGATTCACAAAATTACCCAAAGAAGATTAAACCATGTATGATTTCTATTCACTGATAATACCTTGTCTGCTAGAGTAGTTTCTTTCAAGGTCATGTTGTAAGAGTCGACCAGGAAATGGTGATGCCTCTTTATTTAGTCTGAATTCAACCTTCAAAAGAAAAAGCATTATTTTAAAATGCAAAAAATAATTTTAGTAACGAAAAAATACATATAATAATTAACACAAGTTAAAACACAGATGAACCTTATATCATACTGAATAAAATACATAATGCCATATAAAACATGATTTCATTAAGTTATGAAATCTGGAGAAGACAAATAGAGACACAAGGCAGATTTATGGTTTTAAGGAGGGGGAATCAGGAATAACTGCTTAATGGATATAGAAATTCCTTTTCAGATGACACAAAAAAGCTTTGGAACTAGATATGGTTGATAAACTGTACACTGTTCTAAGTGTATTTAGTACCACTGATTTGCCAAATTTAAACTAGCTAAAGGTAAATTTTTAAGTTGTATGTTTTATTACACGCATATGTAAAAAGTCCATTTTTTTGAGGTCAGAAGAAACCGTGTTCAATTCTGAGGTACTTACAAGTATCATCCATACCCTTTCTTTTCTTTTAATCTTTACCCAAGTAAAATGATTAAAAGAATTTTTTTCATTATGTAAACAAAAAAATGTAAAATAAGAATGAAATTTTAGTTTTTATCTTTAGAATTATATTGGAGTCTAATTAAAGCATAGGATTATTTTCTACTTAAATGAGATTAACTTTAAATGATTATTTTAAATGAATTAAAAATTACTGATTTTAAATAATGATAGGTAGGATTACTAAGAAAACCAACTTTTCAAAATGAGCCATAAAAAATCTAACGCATATCTTAAAATACTCATTATGCTTCTATTTAATTCATACTATAAATAATATGATATCATTCATATGTAACCTAGCATACATAAGATAAGGCTATTTTTTCAAAAAATATCTACACAAAAGAAAAATGACTAATTTGGGGGAAAAATTAGATGAGGCACAAAGTTCTAAAACAAGTTTTAATGGAAGGACAGGATTTGTCCAGTGAACTTAGCAAAGCTTTGAGGAAACCCATTCTGTCCAATAAAGAGGGTTTTCAATGAATCCAACTAAACACTAATCAAAATGATGAAGGATGATGGAGGGATGAGTGTTTGATCATTGTGTGATTGTAACCCAAACATGAAAGCTTGTAACTATGTCACAGTGATTCAATGAAATTTTAAAAAAAAAAAAAAGATAAAGGAGACTTCTTTCCAACTATTTGTTTTTCAACCACATAATGAAATCAATAATGAAATACTGCATACTCGACTTGTAGTGTATTTCCAACCACCCTACTAAAGGTCTTCCTCCTTATTCTGTCACCTGTAAACTCTAGCCTTTGGATAGAATTCATCTCATGACATCTATTTGACATATCTTAGGGGGAGGGAATGAATTGTAAGGGTTGGAGAGTCCAAACTGTTTAAAGGAAGAACCACTGTATTGTATCCTAAAGAAGTTGTGCTAGATGAATAACATGAGTAATTAGTCAGAAGCTAGAAACTGTGGAAGAGCCCCAGGTTATATGGACAAATATTTTAAGCAAAAGGACTGTCATATTCAAGTAACTTCTAAGTAGCATTAATCTTAATATATTGCCATTGCTAATCTGTGTTTTCTCCCATGATACTAAATAGAATGTGTAGACTATTTCCCCAATTTATCCATTCTAAGATTCCATCAGTAGTACCACATACCATTTTATCCTCTACCAAGAAAGAAAAAAAACTTACCTAGTTAAATTATGATGTGGCATTTATTTGAAGGATTCTTATTTTTTACATGTCAAAAAACCCTCATTTAACAGGTTAAAAAAAATCCAATTTTCACGTGGTTTTTTTTTCCCTTTTGTAGACAAAAAAAATTTAAAATTAACCGTACATCGGAGACCAAAGTAACTATACTGAAAATGCCTGACTCAGATTCTACTCTTAAATTATTCCATTTTTGGAGAATATAAAACAATGTCCCCAATTCAAATATAAATCTGGTGCTGGAGGCATACAGGTAGGGCGTTTGCCTTGTATGCAGTGGACCTGGGATTCCAGCCCAGCATCCCATATGGTCCTCCTAAGCCCATCAGAGGTGATGATCCCTGCTGGCAGAGCCAGGAGTAAGCCCTCAACACCACCAAGTGTGGCCCAAACACCAATTAACCGATTAATTGATTGACTGATTGATTAACAAATCTACTCAAATCTTACTTTGTTTCTTTCAGGAAGCGATGAGGTCTGAATAACAAGATGAAGCCCACAATTCACCTGCAATGTAAGAAAAAATCAAACCATAAAACATGCTCAAAGCTTACATGCCCACACACATCTTTCTCCCCAGAATAGGATCAAAGACAGACGTATCAACAACAACAAAGGAATCCAACACAAGGGCTTGCTATTTTTACTCCCCCCGCTTCTGGCATGTGACTCTTGGGGGAGATGGGCTGAAAAACAATCAAAAGGTTTCGCTGAGGGTTCCAAAATGTCTGCAGCGATTGGAGCTGTGTGCTGGGCAGCTCCTCGCGCTGCTGACACTCGGCGCTCTCGCGGTCAAAATAAACCCCGGAGGGGCTCGCAGAAGGGCAGCGGGAGCGCCGGTGCATTGCAAATCGTTTCCTCGACCGAGCGTAAAGGAAGGAGAGGGCTATGGCTCCGACATCCCAATGAACCGGGGTCTCGCCGAGCCGCCGCAGCCGCGGCCAGACAATAGCTCCAGCGGCCCCAGCATCAAGCCCATCACCTGGCACCGGGGCGCCCGTCGGGGACGACGAGCGCGCAACGGGCAGGAACGAGAGCGGGAAAGCCCCCAACCTACGTTGTTTGCTGAGCGGCCAGAAACGGAGCGGTATTTCCCGGGAATCATGGCAGGAGGCAGTCCAGGCTCGGTTAGAGCGGCCTTGGAAGCGACGCTCCGGCGGAGATTCAGAGGAGCCCGAGAGGGGTCATCGCCCAGGCAACTGGCTCAGGGGTTGCCATGGGAACCACCGCTTCCGGTCTGGTCCTCTCCCGGCCGCCGGCCGAGCGCCTCGTCAGCGCCCCGGGTTTTATGGGGGGAGGGTTCGCGGGAGGTGGGGTGGGGGGCGATGCGGGGGGCCCCGTGCGCCGGCAGCACCTCCCCGTTCTACCTTCCCGGCCTCGCGAGGGCGCAGCGGGAGTGCGGGATGCGCCGGGCGGAGGCCGGGAGGGCACCGCGGGAGCCATGGCAACCGCCACTTCCGGTCCGCCCGGCCTTCCGGCCCGCCCCGCTCCGCCCGCGCCAAATTTGGATCCCGCCGCCGGCGCCGCCCGCGCGGGGAGTAGGGGGGAGAGAGCAAAGAGACGGGTACCCGGCCTTCGGGGGCCCCCCGCGGCACTTCCGGCGGCCGGGAGGCTGGGGGCCGGCCGGCGCGACGCGGCGAGGACGCGGGCGCGGGCTCCGGGAAGCCGCTCCGCCGCCGCCCGAGGGCCGGGGCCGTGCGGATGCGCTGCGGCCGTTCGGGCCGGGGCCGCCGCGCCGACAGGAACCGGGCCGGGGGCCGCTCGGTCATCGGCTAGGCCCGCCGGTCGCCCGCCGCCCGGCACGTCGCTTCGGTTAGCCCGAAGAACCCGCGCCCGAGCTCGTGCTGGCGCCGCGCCCCGGAGCCCACGCAGGGGGCCCCGGTCCAGCCCCCCTCCGGCACCTCGGCAGCGGGAGTCCCTGGCGGGGCGCAGGGGGACCACGTGGCCAGGCGCCCCCAAACTCACTCCACCTCGGAGTTTCCCGTTGCCCCCTCCGTGGGGGTGCGCGTACAGGCGAGCTCCAGAATTCTGCTGAACCGCTTGGCGATGATCTGAGTTCTTTAATCCCTCCCTCTTCAGCACCCATTGCCCTTTCCACGAGAGTCGCCTTCAATCTCGGCCCCCCCCCCCCCCCAGTTGTTAAATATGGGTTTGAGCTGGGTGAATTGCAAGGATGGGAGTTCCTGACATGCGTGGCATACCGCAGTCCACCCGGGGAAAGGTCCGTTATTCCCATCAAAACGGTGAAGGAGGGGCATGTGATGAAGACGGAGCTCGAGATTAACGGTGACTTTTCGCTTCTAAACGACCCTCGACCTCATGACTTCTACTAAGTGATCCTAGTGACCTGAACTGGCCCTCTTGGGAGCATTTGTCGCACTTACTTTACATATTGCCACTGCTGCTTTATTCTCATTTTCCCTCTCCAAAAAGGCACCCCTGTTTTCACTAATATTCTCAAACTTCAGCTCTATCACTATTACTAAGATTAAAGTGTAGTTGTTAATCAGATCTAAAAAGATGTTCATTTCTGGAGATGGAAAGAAGCTTTCACCAAGAAATGAAGGAATTTATAGAATTTTATAATTGAATCCTCAGTACACATCCAATTCAAACACAATTCAAATACAAGGAAGCCACAATAGGAGATGAATAATTTCCTCATAATCTTTATAATCCTTGTTCCAGATCTACTTGCCAGACCAGTACTCTTTTCTACAATTTAGACCTAAAAAGTCATTGGGATAGATTCGTAAAGACCCTCTAATAGCATCCTGCAACTATGTGATAATGGACAAAATTACACAATTTTTAAGTCACTTCCTATTCTATTTGCCTCTACCACGTTGGTCCTAACCAGGTCCACTGTTCTGTTGCTCACAGTGCAGCCGTCACGTTGGTCTTTTCAGTTATTGGACAATACTATATAATCCCCTCTGATCAGTAAGCCTTTGTGGTCTTGTTCCAGGTAGTGCCTTAGAATTATTCCCCTCATCCTCATTCCTGTCTTTAGAAATCAGTTCAAACAGAGCTGGAGAAATAGCTCAAAGGCCTGAATTCATGCCTGGCAAGTACATTGTCCAGGTTTGATTCCTGGCAGTACATGTCCTGTCCACAGCTACACTTGGTCTGACCCTAGTGACCCCTATTTACTGCTGTGCACAGATGTTACCCCAAACACCTGAGCCAACCTTCAACACAGAGTATCAATAGGAGTGGCCCCCAGAACCTTCTAGCACTGCTTGTGAGGCCCCCAAAAGAAAATTGAATCAATACCATGCCCTTCCCCATTGACCTTATGTATTCCTAGTCTCTGTATAATTCACATGTTTCAGTAGTGCTATACTACAGTAGAACTCAGGACAGTTGTTAATAATTGTGTAGTCTGCCCAGTTTGTCCCGAACATTAGAATGTAAGTTCCATATGAGCAGGGATTATATCAGATTTGTTTATAATTGTATCTCTAATACCTAGAGAAATATTTTGGAAATTTAAGGAATTCAATAAATGGTTATAAAATTAAATGACTATAAAACAATTTTTATACTGTCATAATTTTCAGTCCTCTGCCAGTTTTACTTCTCATCAAATTATAATAGCAACAATACACCTTACTTCCTTTGAATCATAATCATCATTGCCTGCAGTCACTGCAATCTTTACTCAAGCACATCTATCTACATCTGTATGTAAATATAAAATTGTATTTTAAATATAGATATCAACATATATCATAATTTATGCCATTTCTGCACAAGTTTACCACCAATTAAAAATAATAAAGGCTAATGAAATAATCGAAAGTTTTGTAATAGAACATCCTTCACTGAGAGCCAGGAAAGACACCAAATATAGCCAATAAGTATACAGAGTCAATATTTCTCATAGTCCATATTATATTAATATGCTTGCTGTATGATTATGGAACAATCTATGGGTTCCAATAATAGTTACTTTACAATTTAACGAATTTTATCTAGTCATTAAGCTACCGAGAGTATTCGATATGCCAGACACAGTAACAACAAAGTCTCCAATGGAGACGTTACTGGGCCCGCTCGAGCAAATCGACGATCAACGGGAGGGCCTTTACCTTTACCTTATTAAAATAAAGAAGTCGGGGGTATGGTGCCGCCAGCAGGTTAATCTGTACCTGTGAGGCAAGTGCATCAGCAGCCTGATGGCGCCTTCAGACTTCTAGATTCCCCAAAACTGCTGCTGTGTGTTTGGCCAAATGCCAAAACCTTGGGAAAAGGTTTACCAAGAAAGTAAACAGCCAAGAAGCTGGAGAGAGAGCACAGCGGGTAAGGCGTTTGCCTTGCATGCAGCCAACTCGGGTTCAATTCCCAGCATTCCATATGGTCCCCTGAGCCCCGCCAGGAGTAATTCCTGAGTGCAGAGCCTGGAGTAACCCCTGTGCATCACTGGGTGTGACCCAAAAAGCAAAAAAATAAAAAAATTTTAAAAAAGGAAAGTAAACAGCCAAAAGTTAGGGAGACACACCCACAAACCATCTCCATCTCAGCTATATAATTGGAGGCATGGCCTCTCTGGTTCCTGATTGAACTGCTTAATGGCCATGATCCCAGAGACTCAGAAACAAATCTCGAAACCTAACGGTTTTTGGCAGAAATGTGTACGGTCTCTGCAGTAGGCTGCCGGTGCTGGGCCACCACAGGTGGGAATATGTTTTGTATCTTAGCCTATTCCCCCTGGCGGCCTCGTGGCCGTCATCCTCCAGAGGCCACTGGACAGTCAGATTTGGGCCCACAGTGACGACATGTGGGGCCTCACAGGATGGGGGTGAAGCCGGTCCTTTCCTCCCCATGCCAATGAAACCCCGAGTTGCCACCCACAAATGGCCTCTCTGGCTCCTGATCAAGTTACTTAATGGCCATGATCCCAGGGACTCAGAAATAAATCTCGAAACCCAGTGACTTTTGGCAGAAATGCTTGTGGGACACACAGTAGGTTACTGTTGCCGAGCCACCCCAGGGGGAAAAGGGTGTTGTCCCTCCGCCTGCTCCCCCTTAGCGGCTCGGTGGCCACCATCCACTAGAGACCACTGGAAAGTCAGGTTTGGGCCCGCAGCGATGAGACACGCGGGGCCTCATGGGATGGGGGTGCAGCCGGCCCTTTCCTTCCCATCCCAACGAGACCCTGAGTCACAGCCCACAAACAGCCTCTCTGGCTCCTGATCAAGCTGCTTAATGGCCATGATCCCAGTCCGAGACTCAGAAACAGATCTCGAAACCTAGCAGGTTTTGGCAGGAAATTTCTCCAGAATTAATTGTTAAAATTTCAAAATTGCTCAGCCACTACTGCAACCTCACGACAACATATATTATTCATGACCAACAGTAGAAAACAATTTGTCTACTGTTGCCTTTTCGGCAGATCTGAGTGTTGGGGTAAAATCCCAAATAATAATGGTGGGGGTGGTGTCGAAATTTGAATGTGATCAAAGTATAGAGAGAGTGGTTTGGAAATCATCTGCCCCACAGGTAGGGGGAGGATGTGGGATGGGGATATACTAGGGTTTTTGGTGGTGGAGAATGGGCACTGGTGAAGGTATGGGTGTTTCATTGTATGACCGAGACTTAGACCCGAAAGCTTTGTAACTGCTCTCACGGTGATTCAATATACAAAATTATTAAAAAATGGGGGGAAAAAAGTAAGGTGGAGTTCATGCAAAATTCAATCAGCCTAATCAGTGGCTGAATAAATAGCAGTACTCCTACATTAAAAAAAAAAGAAGAAGAAGAAGAAAATCTTTCTATTTGCAACAATGAATAGATCCTAAGGGCATTATGCTAAGTGAAAAAAAAATCAGAAAGAAATAGTCTATGACACTGTTCTAGGGGGTTGGTGTTACAAGAAGATAAATATATGTACATGTCCCATGTCTAGAAAGCTTAAGAAAAGTTTAGGGGCTGCCTCCAAAGAAGAAAGTGAGCTGAAGAGCACTGGTATTTTGCTTCATACCGATGTGATAGTTTTTTTTCTTAACTGTTAATTTTACATTATTTTTTAACCAACTGCATTTTTTTAAACTATTGTAGTATAGCAAATGTACAGTAAATGCACAATTCAAGTCATCAAGCTATCACAAACTGAACATGTGTAACCAGTTCTCAGATCACAGAGACAGCATTACTGGCAACCAGGAGTCCCTGTATCACCCAGTCCCAGCACCCACCCTCCTCAAAATGATCAGATTGTTGGAGAGATCATGCCTCATGAGTTCACAAAATATGTGGGTGCTGCAAGACATGTGCATTTAGTGGCCAAGAGCCACCTCCCATCCTCTCCAGGTCTCCCCAGCAAAAAGACAAAAAGATGGGAGACCACAGCCTGATGGTAAAAATGCTCCATTTAAAGCAGAGCAGCCAGCATACTTACAGAACATCTGAAGGGATCAGAGGTATTGGACTGCATGTCCATGTGATTTACAGAGGTAAAACATTCCAGCAGAGGCAATTCTCTGGGGGAGATAAACTCAAGGAGACACTCTGTCTCCCAGGGATATCTATATTGCTTTTCTCTTTCCCTCTAGTCATATATATCAAACAATTAAGTCAAACAATTAGTCAAACAATTCTACTTCTTACCAATACTTGCAATAGTTTGGATAAACACAGTAAGAGATAAAGATCTCAACACTTAGTTCTCTGGGCTCTGAGAGCAAGCAAGGCTTTTACCATAAATCCAATACTAAGCCCTCAGTCAGTTCAGCTTGTCCTTCCCTGTGGGGGTCCTGTCTCTTAAGTCATAACAGCTTGCATCAAGACCATACATTTTTGCTTTCTAGACTTTCTCATTTCAATGTCGGGGTATCTTCGCCACTCACCCCAGGTCCATCCCAGTCCCACAGCAGGACTTCCCTTTTCGGGGGAACTACAGCAAGCAAAGCTGGAGTCAAGTAGTTATGACAGATGCCCAAAAGTAGATATATTTCAGAATCAATCAACCCCCAAATATTAGGAGCATAGCATTAAGGTCTTTCTGTGCGTAAGCAAAGAACGTTGCTCTATATTAAAATATGAAAAGGCTATACGGGGAAATAGAAAAGCAAGTAACTCACTAAAAATACAAAATCCAGAATTACCAGAAAGTTTTGGCTTATAAGTCACCAAAGATTGACTTGGGAACTGTGACAATGAGATGTAAACCACAAAGGAAGGGTCAAAAATAAAATCAGGGATTAGGGGTGCTCGCAAGAGCACAGTAAGCTTCTCTGGGAGGAGGAAAAGGAGAAATTCACTGATGAAGCCTAAAATATTTCGGGTTAATATGCAACAGTACTTGAGTTAAGGCACTTTCCTTACAGGGCCAACTCCAGTTAATTCCCCAACACAGCATATGTTTCCATAGCACCAAGAGTAAGCACTGAGCCAAGAGTGATCACTGAGAAGAAGAATCAGGAGTAAGCCCTGAGCACCACCAGGTGTGATCCCAAAACAAAAAGATCAAGTTTACTTTTTAAAAAATTAAAATTATATAAGTGGTATATAATAAGTCTTTGTGTCTGGTTTCTTAAATTCAACATTGGATTTTTGAGATTCATTTTGATGTACATGGCAGTAATACAATTTCATGATTATAAAAACAGGTCTTTGTATGAATATTCATTTTTTAGACGTTTGTTGCATATAGAATTGTTGCCATTTAGGAACTATTGTCTGTAATGCTACTATAAAAATCTTTCTTCGTGTTTTTTGGTTCATATGTGTACACAGTCATAGCAAGAATTGCTGGGACATGGTATTATATTAAACTTTAATAGCTATTGGTACACAAAAATTTGTTGCATTGCTATATACAAACATGAATTTTAAAATACAGCCCAATTAAAATAGAGTCCAAAACCTTCAAGTACCTAAGAATCAAAAAAGGAGGATAGTACATATATATAAAACTTATTGAAAGAAATTGAAGAGGACACTAGGAAATAAAAAAATATTCCATGTTCATGGATTGGAAGAGTTGCCTTATTAAAATGACCTATACCCAAAGCATTAGATTCAACACAATCCCTACCAACACATAAAATGATATTTTTTGAAGACTTAGGACAAACACTACTAAAAAAATTAATATGAAATCATAAAATTCCCTGAATATCCCAAAACAATTCTGAAAGGAGGGAGGGGAAAGAGTTAAGTTAACAGAGGTATCACATTCCCTGATTATAAATCATACAATGAATATTTATCTAAATAGTATGGTATTGTCATAAAGATGATTCTCAGTCCATTTGAATTGTTGAGAACCCAGAAAAAAGTCCTCAAGTTTAGAGACTGTTAATCTATAACAAAGGAGCTGGATGCATGAAAAATCTTCAACAAATATTATTGGGAAAACTGGATAGCACATGCAAAAATAAAATTGGATCCATATCTTACACTATATACAAAAGGAAATTTAAGTGGATTAAAGTTCTTGATCGGGGACTGAACATGGGAACAGCCACTTGCAAGGCAAGAGCCTACCCATATGCCAAACACAGTAACAAGTGTCACAATGGAGACGTTACTGGGCCCGCTCGAGCAAATCGATGAACAATGGGAGGACAGTGACAGTGACTTGAAAGTTTTTGATATTAAAAAAAGAATCCAAGGCCAGAGAGATAGTAGAGCAGGTTGGTGCTTCTCTTGCATAAAGTTAATCAGGTTCAATCCCTGGAACCCCAGTCCCGTATGCTCCCTAAGCCCTGCCAGGAGTGATCCCTTAGTGCCGAGTCCTGAGCACTGCCTGGTATGTCCCCAAAATGAACAAAACCCCAAGAGTCCCTCCAGAATATAGATCAATGATCTTATTGGCATAGAAAACAAAAAAAAAATTAACAACAAATGAGACTACATAAAATTTAAAAGGCTTTGCACAACAAAAGATATGGGCTAAATAAAATGGAATGAGAGAGAATATTTACACACCACATGTTAAGATTAAGTGCTACTAAGCTCCCACGTGGCCACGATTCAGAGACACACAGATGAGTCTCAGACCTGAGCAACGTGTAGCAGAGATCGCTCTGGACTTTGCAAAAGGCCTTCTCTGCCGGGCTGCTCCAGAGGGGGGCGGGGGTTGTTCCTCCACCAGCCCCCTAAGAGCTCCAGCGGTCACCATTTTCTAGAAGTCAGCAAGAAGCACCAGGTACAAGTTCACAGTGACAGCAAATCCCAAGTCTCCCGGGACAGCGGAGGAGTGGGCCCTCCTTCCTCCTCCACCCCCACCCCATGTGAAGCCAAGATGATGTCACATCTGCCCACTATCTACTTAGCTCCCATGTGGCTACGCTCTAGAGAAACACAAATGAATTTTGGACCCCAGCAACTTGCTGCAACAATTTCTTCAGGTCCCAATTATTAAAATCTTAGAATTCCTTGAGCAAATGGCTGCCCTTGAGGTGACGCGACATCATATTATATCCGTAACAAGCAATACAAAACACGTTGTTTAGCATTGCATTTTTAGCAGATATGAGGGGTGGTAGGACTGGTCTTGAAATATTGAAGGTAGCTAAAGTGGAGAAAGAATATTTTGAAAATTGTCTGCCATGCAGACAGAGGGAGGGGTGGAATGGGGGGTGGGAATCTGGGGATTTTGGTGGTGGAAAGTGTGCACTGGTGAAGGGGTGGGTATTTGATGACCGTATGATCAAAGTTCAAACATGAGATTTTTGTTACTGTAGCTCACGTTGAATTAATAAAAAAAAATTTTAAAAAGATGAAGTGCTACTATTAAATACAAAGCACCCACAAAGCTTAACAACTACAACAAAACAGCTCATAAAAATATGGGGAGAGGAGATAGAACTGGAGAGTATATTTTTAAACAGAATAAAAGGGTAAATGAAAGATGCTTGATGGTTTTGTTTCTCATGTGGCATACGAGAAACATAACAAGGGAATAGACAATATTGAATGATAAACCCTTGCCCTTTGATTATAGAACTGATAGTACCAAGTAGTGGGGGAAGGTGTGAGTGGGAAGGAGAAGGGGAACTAGTACTGATGTAAGGGTGTAAGGACAGTGGCAGAAGGTCTTAGGCACTTGGATGGTGCTAAAGGTGCAGTAATTGTACAGCAAAATCATAGAAGTGAACACTATTGTAACTTATCCCAGCAACTATATTTAAAAAGGGGGTATGGTGCCACCAGCAGGTCTACTTGTACCTGCACAGTGAGTGCATCGGCAAACTGATGGTGCCTTCAGGCTTCATGATACCCCAAAATTGACTCTATTCCTTTGGTCGGACCCCAACAACTTGGAGCCAAGTTTACCAACAAATTAAATGACCAAAAGTTAGGTATGTGGGTGCCACACCCACAAACCACCTCTGGAGCAGCTAGCTATACAAGCTCATTTATTGGCCTTGTTTCAGAGAACAATAAATCAATCTCAGTAGAGATCAAAAGGCACAGTTAAGCTCGAACTTGTGCATAGCTCAACAGACCGAGGTAAATAAGAGAGGGGCAGGTTGGCCTTTGCCTGCTCAAACAGAGCCCCTGGCAGCCGCTTGCTTTCAAAATCCAAAATCAGGCCCATGAACGGCTTCTCTGGATCCTGAAAGGCCATGATCCCAGAGGCACACAAACCAATCTCGGAACCCAGTGGCTTCTGGCAGAAATGCTTCTGGATTGTGAATTAAGCTATTGCCCCGTGCCACTCGGGGTGCGAAAAGGCGCTGTCCCTTTTGCCTTTTCCCCTCGGTGGCAGCATGGTGACCACCATCTTTCAGAGCCTACTGTGATGGGATCTGCGAGGCCTCATGGAATTGGGGGTGGAACCGACATTTCTCCTGTCTCCCCCCCAGACCAGACCCTCAGTTGCCACCCACGAATGGCTCCTTTGGCTCCTGAACAGCCATGATCCCAGAGGCACACAAACCAATCTTGGAACCCAGCAGCTTCTGGCAGAAAGCCCTCCAGACCTAATTACTGAAATTCAGAAATCCAAAAATGTGAAACTGCTGTCGCTGTCGTGGTCACGCAACATCATATGCTCTTCATTATCAGCAATAGAAAACAAATTATCTAATGATGCCTTTTCAGTAGGTCTGATTGTTGGAGAAAAATCCCAAATAATAATGGGGGGTCTTCTGTCGAAAAATTGAATGTAATCAAAGAGAGAGAGTGAAGTGTAAATCATCTGCCACACAGACAGGAGGAGGGGTGTGGGATGGGGGGGTATACTGGGATTCTTGATGATGGAAAATGTGCACTGGTGAAGTGATGGGTGTTTGATCATTGTTTGACCGAGACTTGTTTGACCTGAAAGCTTTGTAACTGTTCTCACGGTGATGCAATTAAAAAAAAATCCAAAATAACCACCATCCCCCTGGCCATATCCACCATCTCAGGATGGACCTCACCAAGATATAATCTGCTGAAAATTTGGGCATGCAGGTTTTGTGACTGAAATCTCCAGGCTTTCTTGGGCTTGGGATGGGCTACCTCCCTCACCTCCCTGTACTTCCAGAAGCCTCGGAAGTCACATCCACATGCCAAAGTGGCCACCCAATTGAAAAGCTACTCCAGTCTTACCATCCCAATAAAAATACCGAATGCCCTGAACAAACACTATGACCTCTTGGCAACTGTATTGCAAACCATAATGTATAAAAGTAAAAGGAGAGAGAGAGATCAAGAAGAAAAGCACCCCCCATAGAGGGAGACTGGGGGTGGGGAGTCGGGGGTTGAAAGATGCTAGTGGGGAAACGAGAGACATTGGTGGTGGGAAATGTACACTGGTGGAAGGATGGGTGCTGGATCATTGTGTAGCTGAAACCCAATTATGAACAGCTTTGTAATGGTCTATCTCACAGATATTCAAAAAATATTTTTTAATTTTTAAAAAATAATGTGGGTCAACATCAGGCCAAAATCCATAAGGTACTTTGAAGACAAAGTCGGCAAACCCTCCACGATATTGAGGCTAACTGTATCTTCAAAGACAACACTCCACTGACCAACCAAGTGGAAACAGAGATAAACAAATGGGACTATCTTAAATTAAGAAACTTCTGCACCTCAAAAGATACTGTGACCAGAATACAAAGACAATCTACAGAATGGGAAAGGATATTCACCCAATACCCATCCAATAAGGGGTTGATATCAAGGATATACAAAGCACTGGTTGAACTCCACAAGAAGAAAATATCCAGCCCCATCAAAAAATGGGATGATGAAATGAACAGAAAATTTCTCAAAGAAGAAATCCGAATGGCAAAAAGGCACATGAGAAAATGCTCTACATCACTAATCATCAGGGAGATGCATATCAAAACAACAAAGAGATATCATCTCACACCACAGAGACTGGCCCACATCCAAAAGAACAAAAGCAACTGTTGTTGGTGTGGATGCGGTGAGAAAGGGACTCTCCTTCACTGCTGGTGGGAATGCCAACTGGTTCAGCCCTTTTGGAAAACAGTATGGACGATTCTCAAAAAACTAGAAATTGAGCTCCCATTTGACCAAGCAATACCACTCCTGGGAATATATCTCAGAAAGGCAAAAAAGTATAGTCGAAATGACATCTGCATTTCTATGTTCATTGCTGCACTGTTTACAATAGCCAAAATCTGGAAAAAAGAAAACCCGAGTGCCCGAGAACAGATGACTGGTTAAAGAAACTTTGGTACATCTACACAATGGAGTACTATGCAGCTGTTAGAAAAGGTGAAGTCATGAAATTTACATACAAGTGGTACTACATGAAAGTATCATGCTAAGTGAAATGAGTCAGAAAGAGAGGGATAGACATAGAAAGATTGCATTCATCTGGGGAACATAAAGTAACAAAACAGTAGACTTACACCCAAAAATAGCCGAGGTAAGTACCAGGAGTTCCACTTCATGGCTTGGAGGCCAGCCGCACATGCTAGGGGAAGAGGCAGCTCATATAGAGAAGGAAGCACCAAGTAAAGGGTGTTGGGAGGATCCTCCCAGGATGGGAGATGCATTCTGAAAGTAGACTATAGACCGAACATGATTGCCACTCAATGCCTCTTTTGCAAACCACAACACCCAAAAGGAGAGAGAGAACAAAAGGGAATGCCCTTCCACAGAGGTAGGGTGGAATGGGGGGTGGAGGGGGGATACTGGGATCATTGGTGGTGGAGAATAGGCACTGATGAAGGGATGAGTATTCGATCATTGTATAACTGAAACCCAAGCACAAAAACTTGTAGTCTGCCACCGTACCTCATGGTGTTTCACTAATAATAAATAAATAAATAAATAAAAACTTAAAAAAAAAAGTAATGTGGAGTGGGGCTGGAGTGATAGCACAGCAGGTAGGGCATTTGCCTTGCACACAGCCAACCGAGTTCGATTCCCAGCATCCCACATGGTCCCCTGAGCACCGTCAGGAGTAATTCCTGAGTGCAGAGCCAGGATTAACCCTTGTGCATCTCCGGGTGTGACCCAAAAAGCAAAAAATAAAAATAAACACCCTACCCACTCTGTTATCACTCCAGCCCCTATTGGTTTTTTAAATGTAGGAGTCCTGTTATTTATTCAGCAATTGCAAACTTAAGCTGATTGATTACATGGTTGTGCTGGAGTTGGTTTGTGGGGGTGACTAACACACAATGATTTACAAAATTACCCATGGTTGATTTTTCAGGCATAAAATATTCCAATACCAATCCCACCACCAGCGTCAATTTCCCTCCACCACTGTTCCTAATTTCCCTCCTTTTCCCCAGCCTGCCACCCTGACAGACACATTTTTAAGTGTGGTAGTTCTTGTCTGGATCTCATGCTTACAACGTGTTGGCACTGTGTTTTAAATACTTACATATCCCACAACTGAGCTCAAGGCCTCAGACTCCTGACCCTTTTACCTCCTGTCCATCTCTCGTTCCTCCTTAATTTCTTTTATTCCCTGCCCTCTCCTTTCTATAATTTAGGGTCAAAGGTAATCCAAGTATCCACTTTTATACCTTGCATGGAATACTTTTTTCATTGCATGTTGTTAATAATTACAACTAAATCATTCAAGCCTTAGGCTTGAGTGATAGTACAGCAGGCAGGGCACTTGTAGATGATCCAGGTTTGATCCTGAGCACCACATATTATCCTCTGAGCACCACCAGGAGTGATCCCTGAGTGCAAAGCAAGGAGTAAGTCCTGACTATTGCAGGTATGGCCCCCCAAAAGAATGAAAATTAATAAAGCATAATTAATATTTCTAAACGTTATGCATTTAAAACTATAATTTCCCTTATAAACATGACATTAACTAAATATCTAAAGTTTTAGATACAGATTATATTTTTAGTCAATATAATTTTTTAAAGAACTTTCCTTAGAGAATGTAAGAGGAGAGAGAGAGAGAGAGAGAGAGAGAGAGAGAGAGAGAGAGAGTTCTAGGGAAAATAGACTTCTAAGAAGGAAAAAAATGAAAATATACATCTCAGATGGAGATGCTGGTTGGTCTCTGGGATGGAGAATGAATCCCGCATGCCATTATAAAGTTGGTTCTATAGTTTGGCTTCTTCCAAACTGCCTTGGTCTGGCATTCTCTGTGTAATAAAAACTTATCTGGATATTGTCACAGGCAAGTCTTGGACTCTTAATGGTCCTTTCATATTCTTAACACAACCTATGAATTTTTTTACTTATTCAAATTTTTAAAATTGAATCACTGTGAGATACACAGTTACAAAATTGCTCATGGTACCACCAGGAGTAATTCCTTTTGTGCATTATGGTTTACAATATAGATACTGGAAGGAAATGTTTGTTCCTTTACTCCTTTCAGCACTCAGTTCTTGTCCAGAGTGATCATTTCCGACTGTTATTGTCATAGTGGTCCCTCCTCTATCCTGACAGCCCTCCCCAACCACCACCGTGAACCAATTCTCTTTGCCTTTTTTTCCTCTTATCCTCTTTCCTCTTTTCTTAAAGCTTCTCCTTTTCTGAAGAGATCCACCATCTCCTTTTCTCGGTATAGAATTTTTAAATTATTATTTAGTATCCTAAGTTTTATTATAATTTTGTCTTTTAGTCTTGGGTTCTATAGAATTACATTTTGAAATGATCAAACATGCAGACAATCTGCAACTTCATGGAGTTTTCTTTACTTCAGGGGTGTCTTCCAAGCAGTGCTCCGGGAGCCCCAGGGCTGCTTCTGATAATTCTGTCCACCAGCTGCAACTATCAAATCTAGGGGCTGAGGATAGTGCTACCTGGGCTCTGCGGGGCTGGGGACCCCAGGAACAGACACCAGGACACCCCATTACTTCCTGAGGCCTCCAGGCTCACCCATAGCAACGCTCTGCAGTCCAGTCCAGGTGGTGACAAGGATGGAACCAGGTCAGGTGAACGCAGAACCTGCCCTCCTAACCCTGCAGTATCTATCTAGGCCTTTATAGATGTTCAGGTGAGAGACTGACATAATATAGGTATGATATTTTCCCCCCTGTTTTTGAAACTTGTATGGGACCTCACATAAGTCAGCTTTTTGCTTTGGTTTGGTTTAAACCACACTCAACTGTGGCTCTATGCTCAGAGATCACTCCTTGAAGAACTGGGGACCATAGGACGTGTGTGGCAATATGCAAAACATGCACATTACCCACTGGTAATGACTGTCTCTCGGGCCCTCGGGCTTTATAAATGCTCCATACCAGCTTGAGAGAAACATGTCCTGCAGTGTACTACAACGTTTTGTATATGTCTACTAACTGTGCTCTTTAAATTTCTTACATTCTCATGAAATGTTGGTCTCATTGTTTAGTTACTAACAAAGGGAAGCTAAAAATCTCTCATCATGATTTTTATTTTACTTAGTCTTCCGATTCTTACAATTTTGGAGTTAAATACTTAAAAATTTTTTTTGTGACAGCAGCAGGGTGTTTGCCTTGCACGCAGCCAGCCTGGCCGAGCCGGGTTCAATTCCTTCACCCTTCTCAGAGAGCCTGGCAAGCTACCGAGAGTATCTCACCTGCACGGCAAAGTCTGGTAAGCTCCCGATGACGTATGCGGTACGCCAAACACAATAACAAGTCTCACGATGGAGATGTTACTGGGCCCACTCGGGCAAGTCGATGAACAATGGGAGGAGAGTGACAGTGACAGTGACAGCTTTTGTTACGGGGGATGGGGCGTGCACCTGGTGGTGCTCAGGGCTCTATGCCACTCCTGGCTGGCCACAGGGGGTCATCTGGAGTGATAGGGATTGAATCCAGGTCAAACCACGTGTAAGGCAAGTGCCCTACCTGCTGCACTATTCTTCTACCCCCTGAAGTGAAATACTTTAGAGAGCTGCACTGTGATATAATACTAATACAGCAACAAGAGCTTTCTTTAACTAGTTTTCGCACAATATACCATTTTACTTTCATTTATTTTCTTTCGATAGCCTTTAACAGTTAAGACATTGCTCTCTTGTATTTGACCATTTGAGGAGAATATTTTTTTGGTTCTGGATGTATTTAAATTTTTCTTTTGGTTTCTCAGTTTACTGTACTATGCAAAGATACAGCTTCCTTTTGTTTTTATTTGTATAAATGCAAAGGGATTTTGTAAATCAGGTTTCTTTCTTTGAAAAAATATAAATATAATATGGGCTTGGGGGAGTGGGTGGGAGGGAGGGATTTGGGCTATGCCCATCAGTGCACTAGGACTACTTTGGGCTCTGTGTCTGTGAAATGTTCCCTGTGGTGCTTGAGGGACTGTGCAGAACCAGGTATCTCTCTGACCCTATAAAATCAGTTCTTAAGCCAGATCTATCCTTTCAGTAAACTCTCAGAAGTTATTAGTTCAAATATTACTTCTGTTCCATTTTCTTGCCTCCTCTGGGGCTACATTAATATTATATGTTTAACATTTTATCTTATTTGCTATATCTTTTATGATCTTTTATGTTTATTTCTAAACCTTTAACTCTGCCTCATTTTAGATATTTTCTCTGGACTTATGTTTGAGTTGATTGGTCATTTCATTTAATTTCATCATCCTGTTATTCGTCGATTGCCTCGAGCAGGCCCCAGTAACGTCTCTTTCATCCTAGCCCTGAGATTATATTCAAGGCTTTTTAGGAGAATGAGATCCATCATTGTTACTAGTATTTGGCATATTTGGTATGCCACGGGGAGTTTGCCAGACTCTGCCCTGTGGGCAGGCTACATTCGATAGCCTGCAAGTTTGTCCAAAGTAGGAATGAGATAATAAGATGTCATAAAAAAAAGATGTCCTGATAAGATGTCACGCGGAGAGTGGTCTCAGCATGGTGGTGGCTGGTCCTGGAGGTCTTCGGCTGCCGTAGCCCTGGTCGGGGCGGGGAGGAAAGCTCAACCCGCTCCCCTCCAAGGGGCCTAGGTGAGGAACAGCCAGGCGCGGGGGCAGGAGACTGCACTGTTCTCGTCCGGGAGCTGGATTTTATAGTCTCTGAGTCTTGGCCGTTGATGGGATTACACGGCGCCAGGGGGCCAGGTGGTGGGTGTGATCCCCGCCGACTGGAATTTGGAGGATCTGGGTGGAGGATGCTCGACTCCAATCCGAGTAGGCTTGGAGGTCTCGGCCCCGGAACCCGTGTGGATTTGTCTCTCTGCCAGTACCTTCATGTGTGCGGAGAGTGGTCTCAGCATGATGGTGGCTAGTCCTGGAGGTCTTCGGCTGCCGTAGCCCTGGTCGGGGCGGGGAGGAAAGCTCAACCCGCTCCCCTCCAAGGGGCCCCGGCAAGGAACAGCCAGACGCGGGTTGATTGGTATCTAACAGGAAATTCTCATTAAATGTTCAAGGAAAAGGCAAGGTTATAATTATATTATACGGTGCCAATTTAAAAAAACACAGAAAACACAAAAGATCTGCCAAAATATAAAGTTACTAACTATGGATCTTACAATTATGACTAATGCTTCATTTCATTTTGCTTTTCTGTATGGTGAAAGGTTTTTCAGTGATGCATGTTATTGTTATGATGGAAACAAAAATTGATTTAAAAAATTAAATTCCTGCTATATCTGGTGACAAAGGATGTGACTCAAAAGTAAAGTGCATATACCCTGTGTATAAGACCAGAGTTTGATCTCCCGTACTGCATAATGAAGGAGAAGGAGAAGAAAGAGATTATATGTTTAGTTTACTCTCTGACAATGCTTAACTTATAAGTAGATATAGGTATTTTTATGGTCATATATATATATTGACAGAAGTCATAATTTTATAAACACAAATAATGATAAGATTTAAAACTTTAATATTAGGTGTAATTATTCATTTGATGGAGACTTTGCACACACACACACACACATACAACAAATTCTCCCCAAAGTTTAATTGGATCTAGAAGTAGTGAAGAACAATATTGCAGAGTTTATAAAATTCAGAAAATAGAGCCTGCTTGCCTGGGTTTAATTTCCAGCTTTAGTTAAGAAGTATTAGCTCAACTCTTCTACTTATAATTTTTGAAAGACACAGTCATACTACATCAGCTTGCCTTTGGTGTCATTCTCCTCTGATTTATATTTTGAGTACATGTGAAAATGAGGTATTACCTTAGTATAGGCAAACCCATGTCCATCCAATGTTGCTTCGGTACTAATTCACTGTGAAGAAGGCCAGTGGCATAAAAGCACTCACATTTCTCTAAAAAGGCCCCCTTGCTGCTTTGTCTGTATGTTTGAATTTATTGATTTAACCTGATCTTTTGCATATGAAAAATATAGGGAAGTATATTTTAAGTCTAACTCTTAATCAATTGTGTTCGCACTTTTGCAGGTATTCAGGCCAAAGTGAAAGCATTTGGAAAATGACTCTGAGGGAGCTATAAAGACAGATGAATTGCAGTCTAAAAGTACCTCTCTCCTTGACAGCTACTCCAATGGACTCACAAACTGATACAGACTGGAGTATCAAGAGTGTTAGAGAGTGATTTGTCTTGCTTAGCTCTGCAGGTGAAGGAAGAGAACTGTTGAAAATGATGCAAATGATTTGCTGTGATGTGAGTTTTCAAATCTTGTGTCACACAATCATCTCTTTTTCCTTGTAAATCTCTCACTTTTAGAGCAGTTGACAGCTGAATTTCAGAAAAATTTGCTTAAGTCCAAGGTAAAAATGTTTCTGTCTGCCATAATAATGAAGAAAATTCTTCCCCAAAGCCTCCCCATGTCCTCCTTTTAGCCTCTTTTCCTTTTGTCCTGTTCAGTAGAAATCAGTTTAAAAACAGAACCAAAAAAGTAACATTTCCAGATCAAAATTAAGCACTGATTACTTAAGTTGTGTCCACAAACAATACATATACAGGTCTCATTGGCAACTCACTAATTAAGATGTCAGTGTTCTTAATAAGAAAAGTAATGACAATAGTAAGCACAGTCAAGTATGATCCCATTAACTGATTTAGCGGTAAAACCAAAACATTAAGTGATTTAGAGTTGGAAAGACAATACAGCAGATAAATTGCTTCCTTTGCATGTGGTTATGTGGATTTAATTCTTGACACCACACAGGGTCCCCTGAGAACTGTTAGGAGTGATCCCTGAGCACAGAGCCAGGAGAAAGACCTAAGCACTGAACGAGGGGGGCCCCCCTTCTTCTCCCCCCAAAATAGTCACCCATGATTATTTATTTTTTATTGTCTACTTATCACTTTCCCATTTCTTATTAAATCTATAGATCAGTCCCTGCTATAAAGCTATGACTCTTATAGAAATTTATAAAGAGAATCATTGTAAATTGAGGTAGAGTTTCTTATACTTTGACCTTGTTAATGAACTGTGTTTGCATCCGTTTCTGTTGCAACCAGTTAAAAGGCTTCACTAGATTAGGATTATTAATATCAAGGCTGGAGAGATGGCTGAGCACACTCTTTGCATGATGAAGACATGGATTTGATCTCCAGCACTTCATGGTCCCTCAAACATAGCCAGGAGCAATACCTGAGGACTACCAGATGTGCCTCCAAAAGCTAGAAAAAAAATATTTCTGCCCTGCAGAAAAAGATATTACATTTCTAACATATCACCATCAAGAAATCAGTTTTCCCTCATCAATGTCACTTTATTGAATTCTACATTTGGGAAATAAGCATATGAAACAGACTTGTCCCATCCCCCATGCACCACAAAGGCTTCTATGACAATTTTGTACCATGAAGTAATTCGTTACAATGGTTTCTGAGAAACTTATTATAGTTCTGATCTTTTATTAATAATAATATAAATGTCTATTTTACACCTCGTGTGTTTTGTTAGTTCTACAAGATTGAACAAGCTCACACACATTATATCCTTAAAGAAATCCTTCTCTAAAACATTCAAATTAATTTTCTTCCAGAGCTAATTTCATGTCTGACTTAAATTTGAATAGTGCAAGTTTAATAAAGAAGATGATAAAATATTGATAGAAATTGTGAGCCTGAATAATGATTATGTAACTATAGCACACCATAATTATTATTGGAACTTTAGTTTGAATTTGAGACAAGTATTTTGTTTGAAGAGAATATTATGGTTGGTTTGTTTGTTTTAGCAAAGTACCCCTGATGAGTCTTCACCTGTGGCATAAGCCTTATGGTTCCAACCTCATGCCTGTGCCAAGGGTCACCAAGACAGCACTTGCTGTGATCAGGGGCCCTGTGATGCCAGGGAGCAAACTCAGGGTCTTACACTTGCTAGGCAAATGCTCTAGCACTTGAGTTGTCTCTCTCCCTAGCCCCAAGCATTATGTTTTTGAAAGTAAACAAATTATCTGAAGCTAAGTATCATCACTACGTACCTATTTTGTTTGGAATTTGAAGTAGCAATGGCCTTACTTCAAATTATAATGAATGTATTACCCGTTCTTGTAATACAACCTCTTATTGTCTAGTTTTCACTCTCAGAGAACCCAGCAGGCTACCGAGAGTCTCCTGCCCAAATATATGCCTGACTGGGAACACCTCTAAAGGTGATTAGAGGCTGCCCCCAAAACCCTCCATCCCTCTCAGAGAGCCTGGCAAGCTACCGAGAGTATCCCGCCCACATGGCAGAGCCTGGCAAGCTACCCGTGGCGTACTCGATATGCTAAAAACAGTAACAATGATAGTCCACATTCCCCTGACTCTGAGAGCCCCCAATATGCTATCAGGCTACACTATCATGTGACAGGGATGAATGGAGACATTACTGGTGCCCGCTTGAGCAAATCGATGAACAACGGGGTGATAGTGATAGTGATAGTATTACCCATTCGTCCCCAAAATTTACTATTCAATACCAGTCTTCCATTATTTATTCAATAAGTACCAGATAACTGTTTTGTTTATTGTTTTATGTAGGAGTACTGCTATTTATTCAGCCACTGATTAGCTGATTGAATTGTGCATAAACTCTACCTTACTTTTTGTTTCATTTTTTATAACTTTATTTATTGAATCACTGTGAGAGCAGTTACAAAGCTTTCAGGTCCAAGTCTCGGTCATATAATGAAACACCTGTACCTTCACCAGTGCCCATTCTCCAACCTCAGCAACCCCAGTATACTCCCATCCCATACCCTCCCCCTACCTGTGGAGCAGATGATTCCCACATTACTCTGTCTCTACTTTGATTACATTCAATATTTTGACACCAGACCCACCATTATTATTTGAGATTTTACCCCAACACTCTGATCTGCTGAAAAGGCAACAGTAGACAATTTTTTTCCTATTGCTGGTTATGAATAACATATGATGTCATGCGGCTGCAGTAGTGGCCGCGCGATTTTGAAATTCCAAAATTTTAACACTTAAATCTGGAGGGATTTCTGCCCAAACCTGCCAGGTTCTGAGATTTGCTCCTGAGTCTCTGGGATCATGGCCATTAAGCAGCTTGATCAGGAGCCAGAAAGGCTGTTTATGTGTGATGACTTGGGATCTCATTGGGGTGGGGAGGACAGGACTGGCTCCAACCCCATCCCATGAGGCCCAAAATGTCTTGTCACTGCAGGCCCAAACCTGACTGTCCAATGGCTTCTGGAGGATGATGGCCATCGTGCCGCCAGGGGGAAGCAGGCGGAGGGACAATACTCTTTCCTCCCTGGGGTGGCCCAGTGACAGTAACCTACTGAGTGGTCTGGACGCATTTCTTCCAAAAGATTTGTTTCTGAGTCTCTGAGATCATGACCATTAAGCAGCTTGATCAGGAGTCAGAGAGACCATTTGTGGGCGATGACTTGGGGTCTTGTTGGGGTGGGGAGGACAGGACCGGGTCCACCCCCATCCCGTGAGGCCCTGCATGTCTTGTCACTGCGGGCCCAAACCTGACTGTCCAGTGGCCTCTGGAGGATGGTGGCCACCGGGCTGCCAGGGGAAACAGGCCAAGGAATGAAAGTTATTCCCACCTTGGTTGGTCCAGCACCAGTAACCTACTGCAGGGACCGGACGCATTTCTGCCAAAAGCCGCTGGGTTTTGAGATTTGTTTCTGGTCTCTGGGATCATGGCCATTAAGCAGTTCAATCAGGAACCAGAGAGGTCATGCCTCCAATTATATAGCTGAGCCGGAGGTGGTTTGTGGGTGTGTTTTCCACATACCTAACTTTTGGCGATTTACTTTCTTGGTAAACTTTGCCCCAAGTTTTTGGGGTCTGGCCAAAGGCATAGCAGCAATTTGGGGTATTTGGAAGTCTGAAGGTGCCATCAGGCTGCTGCTGATGCACTCGCCTCACAGGTATAGATTGAACTGCTGGCGGCACCATACCCCCACAGATAACTTTTAAATACTTAAGATGTAGTGATGATTAAGACAAAGATCCCTTTATGGAAATTCTGAATAGATGGTAGTGATAGGGTATCATTTTTATTTTTGTTTGAGGGATATATCAGACAGTGCTCTGGAATGTCTCTGGGTGCTTCATGGACAAAGGGAACCATGTAGTACTAGGAATCAAATCCAGGCTCCTTCATGGAAAGCTTGGATTTCAAAACACCACTTTCCTTGCTTTTACTGTTTTGGGGACAAAATGGGTGGTATTCATAGACTATTCCCAGTTTGGTGCTCATAGATTGTTCCCAGCGATATTCAGGTACCTTGGTACCAGGGATCAAACCTGGAACTCAAAACTGTACAATGCAAAGCATGTGCTCTAGTCCTGTGAGCTATCTCCTCTGGGCTCCTTCGACACCACACGTCCCCAACTCCCCATGAAGACAGGATAGTTCCTAATCTATTGATGGTGGAAAAGAACTTATATCACACGAATCTTCCCTTGGATAAAACCTGTAAACTCTGGAGAAAATATTTAAACAAATCTGAGACACTTTAGCATCAAGAGCAGTTAGAAACAAAGGTAAATCTTGAAAGAGTTTAATGCTGAGTAGCCATTTCACCCTTTCCAGGTAGTAAAGAGCACCCAGAATGCAGTCAGGTGACCAGTCTCACTGGTATGAGGAGTCAGAGTTGGGCATTAAGGGTTACCAGAGAGAATGGTGATAGGGCAAGTCGCAGATAGGTGCATTGGAGAGAAGCACAAAATTCTTCTCTATCCCCAAGCCAGTGATTAATCACTAACCAATAATAGACATGTGTTATAGAGAGATATCTCTGGTAGGGAGGCAGGAGAAGGAGAAACTCCCATTGGAAGCCTTCGCTTAATACTACCCATCAGAGTGGAAACAAGAATGTGGAGTTAAGAATCCAGCGGCTGTTAGGAAAAAAGTATACTGTGCATTCTCCAGAAGAAGATTAAAAACTATCATCTACAGACTACATCATGGTAATTCAATTCAAAATGTACAGGAAAAAATTAAAAATTACAAGTCATTTGAAGAAACTGTATGTGACCCATAAGCAATACAAAAAGAAACTAATAAAAACAAACCCCAAGATAACCAGAAGTTAGAATTGGCATATAAGAATGTTCAAGGAGCTGTTATAAGTATGTTCAAAGAGGAAACATAAGACTGATGAAAACGTGGGGTAATCTTTCCAAAAAGAAAAAAAAAGGAATGCACTTATTTTTGCAAATACCAGTAACAATGATGGGTCTCATTCTCCTAAAGTGCCTTGAATATAAGCTCAGGGCTAGGATGAAAGAGACGTTACTGGGGCCTGCTCGAGGCAATCGACGAATAACAGGATGATGAAATGAAAATGATGAAAATGAATTTTTGCATACAGCCAACCTTGGTTTGATCCTTCACACCACATATGGTACCCCAAGCCCCACCAGGAGTTATCCCTGAGCACAGAGCCAGGATTTAGCCCCGAGTGTGTCCCAAAATAAAATAAAGCAAAATAAAATAATCGTAGAAGCAAAAAGTCAATTTTAGGGGTCACTTTTTTGAGAAATATACCATCACTATACTCTTGTCCCTCTCAAGTCTGGCCAAATTACTTAAATCTACTTGTAATAGTAAAACAAGCAAACAAAAACATTGGATGAAATGTCACTGTTTACAAAGGGAGAGGCCTGCTGGATCTGATCAGTGAGGTGTTAAAAGAATTTACCTTGAGGTTGGTGGTGGAGCAATCGTACAACAGGTAGGACCAACCTGACTTCGTTCCCCAGCACCCCATATGGCCCCCTGAGCTCATCAAGAGTGATCCCTGAGCACAGACCCAAGAGTAAGCCCTGAGTGCAATTGCATGTATTCCCTCCCCCAAATAAGAATTTATGGGGGGGGGTGGAGGGGCCGCAGCAAGACAGTTTAGGGGAGAGTTTGGGGAGTCTCTTATTGTGAATCTCTGGGTTGTGTAAGTGGGAAACTTCTGCTTTCTATAGATTAGAAAATTCCTGGAAATGGGTGAACTGAAGATGTATAGATAATTGAAGGAAGGGAGTGAGTTGTACGTAAAATATTTTCAACAGTCATGGGAAAGGAGTGAAATGTATAAAAGGTATTTTGATTTTAGTTGCTCTAGAGGAGGGAGAGAAGGTAGAGTTGTTCTTAAATTTGATATTTTTAGCCCATCCCAGAAATCAAAAGCCTGGGCCAATTTCAGGAATTGAATGGCAGCAAGGTGCATAGAGTATCTCGCTGAGCTAACTCTGGAAGCCAGGCCAATTCTAGAGACAAAATGACCACTCTGGGCGATGCTGAAGCATGTAGAGTATTTCTGGCACAGCTGATCATCTTACCAAGGACTCAGCATGTAAGGCACTTTAGTTATGGGGATTAAACTAGGCATCACCTTCTTAGACTTATGCTAACCCACTTCAGCCTATATCAAAGCCATCCACACAATGTGACAAAAAATTGCTACAGTTTTTATCACACTGTGTCGCAAGGGGCTGTTTATTCACACTCCCACCAAATTTTGTAATACTTGAAAGTAAGAAGCATTGCATTTCATTAGTATTCCCAGGCTAAAGGTTTAAGCACGTGGTTTAAACCTATGCACAAGGTTTAGGGGTTTTTCATAAGTTCCTGGTACAACAGAATGATGGGAAATATTTGCAAATTAATGCTGAGTTTAATAGGATAATAAAATAGGAAAGTAGACTTGTTTGCTACGTAATTACAGTCATAAGCCTACAGGTGTAAGCAGGGCAGGCATTCGCCCAAAAGTGAGAGTTGAAAACATAGGGATCCAGAGAGATAGAACAGGGTTTAAGGTGGTTGCTTTGCATGTGGCTTACCTTAGTTTGATCCCGAGCACCACATGTGTCCCCCAGCACTACCACGAGTGACACCTGAGGACAGAGTCAGGAACAGCCCCTAAGTACCATTGAGTGTGGGGGGGAGGGCGGGGAGAAAGAAGGAAGGAAGGGAGGAAGGAGGGAGGGAGGAAGGAAGGAAGGAAGGAAGGAAGGAAGGAAGGAAGGAAGGAAGGAAGGAAGGAAGGAAGGGGAAAGGGGGAAGAAAGGGAGGGAAGGAGGGGGAGGTAGCAAGGGGACCTCTTCTCCTGCAGAGTGTAAGCTCACCTTAGCTCCCACCAAATCCACATGGAGGAATTAATTCCCGGTCGTGCAGGAACACGAGAGACTTGCCATGGAGTTAGGTTTAGTAGTAACGGGCCCCCTGAGCACTACCCACCACGAACCATTCGGCTGCACCCCTGGCCTTTAAAAAAAAGTTTGTATGCAGGTCTTTACAGGATTTAATCATGCGCATCCCGATAGTTTGGGTAGTAATTTTATCTCAGGGATGTGACCCTGGACATCTTCTGGGAGCAGGGAAGGTGAGGGAAACTCCTGTGATTGGAGACACGAGGGCGGGGTCAGACACTTCCCATTGCTAGCGGCTAGTTTCCCTGTCACTCAAGCTGTCACTGTGGTCCCGCTGGCCACTGGGTGGCGCAAATTAATCCAGCCTGCGGCACTAGATGGGGCTGGTGGGCTAAAGTACTAAGAACTGGCCGGCAGCAGAATCAGATGTCTGAGGATACCGCTCTGTCTAGTCCGCCCTTCTTACTTTGTAGGTACAGAAACTGAGGATCAGAGAAGGGATCTGATGTGACTCCTGCCCGCAGTGGTCTCAGCCATCTAGTCTCTGTGTTTTTGGCAAACCCAACCCCACTTTCCTCCAGAAATGAGTAAATAATGAAGCTGGACCTGTTTGTAATCTTTGCTTTTCCCCTGAAATCATTTGATCAAACCCAGATGATGCTGTGTGCTCCAGAGTTAGGGAAAAGTCACTGTCGTTCACTGGTCTGTCTATACCGCTGGTATAACAGGATGCTGAGTTAATATTTAGTTAACTAATGAGAGGAATCTTAAAACAAAACTAAACTAAACATTTAGTGATTTGGAACCTGCCTCAAGTACTCATCTCAATGTTCTCTGGTAGGGCATCTCTCCTAATATAATGGCTGCCAACCCCTTTTATTATTTTCCTAGCTTCCTGGAAGATATTAAATCTGGGAGAAAGTTTGAAAAATAAATCAAAACTCCTAATTGTATCAGTGGGCTGGAGCGATGGCACAGCGGTAGGGCGTTTGCCTTGCGTGCAGCCAACCTGGCGGAGCCGGGTTTGATTCCTCTGCCCCTCTTGGAGAGCCGGGCAAGCTACCAAGAGTATCTCGCCCAAATGACAAAGCCTGGCAAGCTACCCTTGGCGTATTCAATATGCAAAACACAGTAACAACAAGTCTCAAAATGGAGATGTTATTGGGCCTGCTTGAGCAAATCCATGAACAATGGGAGGACAGTGACAGTGACAATTGTATCAGTGGCACTGTAGCACTGTCCTCCTGTTGTTCATCAATTTGCTTGAGCGGGATACCAGTAACGTATCCATTGTGGGACTTGTTGTTACTGTTTTTGGCATATCGAATATTCCACCAGGAGCTTGCTAGGCTCTGCCGTGTGGGTCCAAGAGGGACGGAGGAATTGAACCCGGATTAGCCGCATGCAAGGCAAACACCCTATCCGCTGTGCTATCACTTACTTGTATCAGTAAGAAAGCTAAAAGAGATGATTTGTCAATGCTTACCTAGTTAACTGTTTAGTAGCAAATGGCTGAGATTGGCGTTTTCCCTAACTTACTATGCATTAAAAACAAAATCACTTGATCATTGGACACTTGATCATTGTATAACTGAAACCCAAGCACAAAATTTGTAAGTCTATAACTGTACCTCATGGTGTTTCACTAATAAAAAAAAAAATAATAAAATAAAATAAAATTAATTTTGAAAAAAATAAAAAATAAATAAATAAAAACAAAATCAAACTGCTTTAAGAGATTGCCCATTTTTTCCCACTTGTCCTTTAAATGTTTCCTAACCTTTACTTATGGGTCATATTCTCCAGCTTATCATTAATTTTGATTGCTTCCCCCAGGAGTTGGCCTATGCACTTTCACATTTTTTTCTTCTCTTGTTTCCAGTTCAAACAACTATTCCATCATCAGTCCTCTACCCTTCGCACATCCTGGCCCTCAGTTCTTGCCTTTGAAAATAGAAAGTAGATCCTCTTCCCGTCCCAGGATCAGCAAGGTGGGTATTCAGATAAGACAAGAAGGTGGTCCCTGTTTTGTTGTTCAGAACAGAAGAAGCCTAGACATCTGGGCTACTCCGGGGTGTCTCTGCTACACTCAAGCCATGTCTTCAGCTTCCTTTAGAGGCTCTGAAGATAAAGGGAGCTCTGGGGTAATCAACCAGGTAGTCCCTACAGAGACCATTGCTTCACTGAACTAAATTACATTTTTTTTGTTGTTGTTGTTGATACCACTTGGGAAATAAAAAATTTCCAGAGTGAAGAACTAGGCCTTAGAATTAAAGCTAAGTGGTACACACACACACACACACACACACACACACACACACACACACACTCCCCTCAATTTGGGCTGCAGCCACCCCTTTTTAAAAGACCACCTCTGGGTGTGGTCTTTTAAAAAAGTTTTTACAAAGGTTCATATTTAGTTACATGGTTTTCTTAGTTTGTTCCTTTACCAACCATTCTGTCTGGTTGTGGTAGAGTTCTTAAATAGCCAGAAATTCTCCTTCCATGAACAGGTAAAGTCTGTCTTGAATCTGTTTGTCCCTATGAATTTATTTGGCCAATGAGACCTTAGCAAAGGTGAAGCAAGCAGCAGCTTTGAAACTACTTGAGTGTTGGGTTTATTGCTCTGCTATGCTTGGCACCTCGGGATTATCATGAAGATAAACCCAAACTAGTGGGGAGTGAGAAACATGAGTGAGACCATCCTAAATTCCCCCAGCTGCCCCTGACATGCCAGCTGACAGAAGATAGCAGTGTCAGCCAGGCCTATTTAGACTGAAAATCTTCCTACACTAACTCAAGGAGTTGTGAGGCGAAGGGTCGTGTTTTATGTTATTATGGAGTGGCTTGTTTCAAATTACACAGTGACTTCTTATTGCAGAATACTACCTCATGTATATGCAGTAATAGATTTCACTAAAGAAAAGACAATCAATATTTTCCTGTTCTGTCTTCATCTTAAGCCTTGTTTGGGCCAGAGAAATAGTGCAGGGGTTAAGGCACTTTCCTTGGGCAGGACTGACTCTGGTTAGATCCCAAGAATTGCATAAGTTTCCCCCAAGCATTTCCAGGAGAGAACTCAGAGCATAGATCCAAGAGTAAGCCCTGAGCATAGTCAAGTGTGACCCTACCCTGTCTCCCCGCAAGTTAAATGAAGTTAAAATCTTGTTTTTCTCTGCTCATGTCGTTATAGACGGAGCTAGCTATTTTGACTGCCTGAGATGTTTTGCCTCTGTGGGAGAATAACAGAGCATAATTGTTACTAAAATGGGTCCATTGTCATCATAGACTTAGGTCACCTCAGCTTTAGATCACCTGTGACTCTTCCTTAAGTGTCATTTCTCCCATCGGCCTTATAAGCTCTCAGGAAACAAGGCCCCCCTCACAGTCTCTAGCTAAGATCCTCTCCACGGTTTCAGCATCAAGTCTCTCCCCTCACTGACTCAAGAACTTTCTTAGATTCTGCTTATAGAACATCTCATGTAAATTTCTTCTCTTATTACACTGCTCATCATTTTCTCCTTCTTGGCAATGTCCTCATAGCTTTATCTGACTTTGAGAAACCTAAAATGCATCACAACTTTACCTCTCACATTACCTCAATTTTCTAGACTTACTTTCAAGCACTAAGTAGACCCAGATTCAGCTCCTGGAATAATATGATTATTAATAATAAGTTGCAGATAGAAATCTAACATTACTAGCAGCCCCTCCCTCAAAAAGTTTGTAGCATATTGATAACAAATCATTTTTCTTATGTTGTTTTGTTTTGGGGAGTCACACTGGATGTGCCCAGGATCACACGTGGCAGCTCAGGGAACCACACGGATACTGGAAATTGAACCTGGGTCAGCTATGCGCAAGGCAAAATGCTCTACTCACTGTAGTACACCGTAGCTCCAATTACAGAAACCTTAAAATCAGCTCTGTTCATGTTTTAGTTAGGAGCTAATTCCCAGTGGGAAAGTGAATGAGATAACGATGAATGAGAAATCAGAATAACCTACTCAGTTATGCCTCTCTCCCAATGCCTCTCTCCTGTACAGTGTCACTCTTCTTTACGTGTGAATCTGACATATCAACTTTACGTGTGAATCTGACATATCATGGAAAATGGCAGCCACCTAGATGGTTCTCACTCGTATTTCTAAAAATGAAGAACCACAGTTGTGCTTGTGTGATACTGCAGCAGAATTTTTATGACAAAGTGTGGGCTGCTCCGCCACAATTCCTCTCAACTCAATTTGCTGATGACTCATCCACTCCAATCTTCAAGTCTATAAATCAATGGGTGAAACTGGCTTCTGCATCTTTTATTCTGTCTGTCTTTGCTGTTGGAATTCTCAGAGAGTTGCTGAGGAAAATGACAGGGCTCAGCTAAGTATAGGAAAAGAATTTTGCATGGACATTTTCCAAATTTAAGCTATTGCCTGAATTTTCAACCAAATTGAAAGGAACCAAAGAAAATCTCAGTTTCTGAAGCTCCCAGCGTCAAAAATAGGAGAACTTGGAGGAGGAGGAGGTAATAGGAGTCTTTTCAGTAAATGACTTTTTTTTCAGCTGTGGTTTAATGGTTTAATTGTATAATATTTTCCTATAATTAAAAGCAACAATGTAGCTAGTGTGGATTAAGGGATGGGGGGATGTATGCAGAACCACTTAATCACTTAATCACTTAACTTCCCATTAGTCTCGTCAATTTGCTCGAGCGGGCGCCAGTAACGTCTCCATTTCTCCCTGTCGCGTGCTAGTGTAGCCCAATGGCATCTGTTCGCTCCGGGAACATGAAGGGCCTCAAACCGATCGTTCATGATCTTGACGAAGAAGTCTGACCATCTGGTAGGTGGGCGGCCACGCGGTCTTTTGACATCCGGTGGAATCCAGTCAGTAACAGCTCTAGTCCAACGGTCGTCTTTAAATCTCATTACGTGACCAGCCCATCTGATGTCGAAAGGTGTCGAAAGGTGTCGTATGCAGAACCAAGGAAGAAAAAACATCCAAAAAGGGAGATTAATGGAAGCACAATAGAGACAAAAGTAAATTAATATTTACAACCTTTCTCAACCTGTGAGTTTAAGGTGCCTTTGTGTCTGCACGCTTTCCTGCAATCACAGCTGCTTAGCAACTGAACCTTTGCTATAGCTGGTAGTAACTAACAGAACCGAAAATCAGAAGTGATTCTCCCCATGTACCTGAAACCGGAGGTAGCCAGGCCCCCTCAGTATTCATACATACGTTCTACAGTCATCTATTCACAGTCCCCTGGGTTAACTGTCCAATCCTGTGAATTAATAAGTATTCATATATACATCCTAAGTATTTATATGTACATCCTACAGCCACCTCTCCACAGTTCCTTGGGCTAATCTTGCTTTGGAGTCTCTGACAGATTCTCCTTGGATTAAATGAACCCTATCTAGGAGATAACCAAACACCAGAAGGGTAGGATCACTTGATATAATATGACAGCCTAAAAAGTCCCTTTTGTATTTGAAAGAATGGGGCATTGGATAGGAATCATTCTTTTAGAAGGTCAAGTAGAGCGGAGAGGATTGGCATGTGTAGGACAAGATTAATGATATCAGAGTTCATCACTGTTAATAGATATATCAGTGTTTTCTAACTAGAATGCAATTTATGCCAACATACATGTATATATGTGCATATATATATTTGTATGTATGTATATTATACTGTATACTGTTGGCACAAAGCTAAGAAGGTTCAGCTGACCCCTGGGCAGACAGAGATGAAGATTAACCTGCCCTCATCCACTGTGGCCTCCAATCTGGTGTCGAGTTTGCAGGCTTCTGTGAAAACTCTCAGGCCTCCACAGAGAGCCTGCAGTGCCCACGCTACAGTGCCTCTAACCCAACTAACCTCAGGGGTCTGTGGAAACTGTGATGAAAATATCTACCAGTGTCACAAATGCAGGCAAACTGTTGCCATCCACATCCACACTGGAGCCATGACTATTTCTTGTATTTTTTTTCTCTGTGTTATAGGCTCGTTGTTTTTCTCTAATCATTAAAATTTTTTTCCTAAACACTTTGATAAGGAATACCATAATACTCCCTTGTAGGGTATTATTATAATTTATGTGCTATTGACTATTTCTGTGGTTTCATGTCTCTACAATTTTCTGAAAGCTGGAACAAACATCTTCATACCTTAACCTTAGTCCCTATTTCTGATTATTTCTTAGACATAGGAGCGAAAACATCAGACAAATGCCTCCAAAATTTATTTATCACCGGGTCATTTTCTTGAAATGTTGTGCCAAAGTGACCTCCTACCACCCATGAGTGTGGTAATCTCGTTTTAGAGCCAGCTCTTACCTATTTAGAAAAATCAAGTGAAGCATGAAAATGAACAGCTCTGCTAGATCAGGTTTTTGCCAAATCTGGGAATTGTGTTGAATTTATCACTTAGGTTGACCAAATTTTAAAGCTGAGATTCTCAAAATATGGTAACCAAAATGGAGCATCACCACCATCTGGGAACTTATGAAAAATACCATTCTTGGATTCTACCTTGCAACTACTGAATCAGAAGCTCTGGAGTGGGAATTGGCAACTCAACTTTAGTTTCGTTCTCTGGGTTTGGGGTCTCGCCTGGTGGTGCTCAGGGCTATATCTGGTTCTGTGCTCTGGCAGTGCTCAAGGACAATGTGCAGTGTCAGGGAACAAACTAGTTTTGGCTGCACACAAAGCAAGCATCTTAAACCCTGTGCATCTCTCCTGTCCTGATCTGAGTTTTAACAAGCCTTCCAAGATACTCTGATGCTTAGACAAGTGGGTTTTAGTTTAGGGACTGAATTGTAAGTCCTGAATGACTCCCGATTAACTATTCCCCAGGAATCTGTAATAATGACATATTACACCTCAATAGCTTATATTTCAAGGTGAACTTTTTTTCTGTCACTTATTCCACATGTAATACTGGAGGAAAGTTTTAGGCTAAGTTAGCCCAGATGTTTCATGGTTATGCAAGAGCGCAAAACAAAACATCTTCCCTGCTAAATGAAAACACAATATAAGTTTTTCTTTAGCAGCTGTGACTGGAGATTGCAAAATGGAATGATCTGGTCAACCTCCAGACTATTAGCCTCCACCTCCTCTCTCAAGGGTGAAAGTCAATCAAGCCAAAGAGAAGGAAAAACACAATGCTCTCAAATTCCCAACTAATACTGAGAAAATGGAACTGCTGAAATATCTGAAGTATGTCAGAATGGAAGTGACAGGGAAGTGTTAACAATGATGAATTTTGGACCTCACCCCACCATTTTTGAAGCAACTATTGTTTAGAAAGGCTCCGAGAAGCAAGACCCAGGTATTCATTGCAAAACAATACATGCCAAAATTTCAGGTAGTGTGGTCCTTGTGGCAGGGAAAATTACGGAGCAGAGAAGTCTTTCTACTGCCCTTCAAAGAGCATCACAACTATGGTTGTCTTTTTCACCTTCACTCTGAGAGGCCGGTCCAGACTTACTTCCACTGCATCTGCAGAAGGATGAATGGGGTATAAAGAGAAAAGGGACAGACAGAACAGGTATCAAATATTCTATCACATCTCAACCATATAATATTTAGCAAGATACTATATTCTGCCAAATCTGTCTTCCTGAACTATATACCTCCTTAGGAATGCTGACAAGCAGTAAAATGAGGTCATGTTTATAGCCCACGTTGATAATTAATGATCTGATATCTGGAATGTAGAGCACAGACCTTGCATGTATGGGGCTTTGGGCTCTATCCCCAAAACTGGGGGTGAGGGGGTGGGGGGAAGTATCCTGTTGACATTTAGGAAAAAAATAAAACAAAAATAAATATCATCATGCATTCCAAAATTTCTTCAAAATTTGAAAGTTCTTTTCTTTCTTTCTTTCCTCCTTTGTTTTGTTTTGTTTTGTTTTTTTGAGGAACCACCCCATCTATGCTCAGGGGTAACTCCTGGCTCTGTGCCCAGGAATCACTTCTGGCAGTACATAGCGGTCCATATAAGAATGCCAGGAATTAATCTCTCATTAGCTACGGGCAAGGCAAGAGACCTACCTGCTATTCTCTCTAGTCCCATGGAAGTTCTTTTCTGATGTTCTTTTCTGTCTTAAATAAAGCCCCTGACACTGATCCCCAGAGAATATCTGAGCTAGAGATTCCTATCACACAACCAGACTATGAATTAGTTGTGTCCCAAAAGAATGCCCCCCTGTATTACAGAATAAGGGAAGGAAATAAAATAGCTTGAAATGTGAGGTGTCTTCTGCTTGGACCGTGCCAGTCCAGAGTGCTGGGCATTTAAAATTCTGGTTAGATTAGCTTCAAGTAGAACTTTCTACAATCAATCAATATTACTTTAAGATTGTCACCAAATTTTTACCCGATGAGAATTTTCAGAAGTCACACTTGACCTGGAACTGACCTGCAGTTCAGGCCCAGAATTACATCATATTTCAACTTGGTAACTCAAACAAAATATTCCTGCTGTGTGGAGAAAAGGAAGCAAACTTCATTTTTCAGCTTCAGTTGAAGACGGCTCAGGGGATGGAGCCAATTCAGACAGAGTTCTCATTCGCTGCTTCCTCATTCCCTCCTACGATGGGTTCCAACTCCTATTCCATGGTTTGAGCAGTGGGTTTATTCTCAGTAGAGGGAACACTGACAGTAAAGTCATTATGAAAGTAACACCCGTTTGTTTTTGACAGGCATTGGGCAATTCGTGGGCTAAGTAACACATTGCTGATCTTGAATTTCAGATCTTTATCTCCAAGGCTGAACCCATCCCAGAGGTGAATAAATACAAGCCAAGAGATAAAAACTCACTCTAATATTTTTAGTTTCATGGAAATTTGGCCCTGGGCTTAATGGCTTTATGTGGGGGCCTCAGGGCTTTCCACAGCCTTCCAGAAAAAGCTGTTTGTTTTATTTTGTCTTGTTCTGTTGTTGTTGTTGTTGCTGTTGTTCTCTTTATGGCTGACTAAAATTTCTGCAAATCTCTTCTGTGCCAAATTTTATTCAGTCAATTACCTTATAAACCTAGCTGCTCCTTGGTCTCTCAGAAAATCACTTACTGGCCTTGAGAAGTTTAAACCTAAAGAATGAGACAAGAACTGAGTAGAATATTATTTTAATTTCAGTTTATCTGAGTTTTCTTAGAGTGTGATTCATTATGGTAGTGTGAGAAATCTCCCACCTATCTAAATATGCAGACTCAGAGACTGCAAAATCAGTAAAAGCATGGCCTTGCTTTTTGATTACTATCCTGCAAGCCAGCACATACCCAGAGTGGTCAGAACATGAGAGTCTCTCGGGCCAAGTCCCTCCTTTGGTTCCTCAGAGACAGAGAATCTATGCGTATTCAGTGTTTCCTAAGCTTCATTGGCCAATTTGAATGCATGCACTCCTTGGAATTGGGTGGGTTTTTAGAAGGGGTTTTGCATGTCTCCACCCAACCCCACTTTTGTTCTCCTGTAGTGAGAAGAGTTGGTGAGTTCTTATGTGGGTGAGTTCTTATGTGGGCAGCTACCAGTAATTTTCCATCTAGGGTTTGATGTCTTGGCCTAAATGCTGACTTTATTTCTAGTATCAGAACACTGATTCCTAGGCCATTATTGCTTGGCCAATGAATTAAGTGTCTGCAGACTGCCTGGTATCTATTGCCTATCTTTATCTACCACCTTATATTATGGAGCCTTAAGGATTAAAAATTGATGTCTGAAGGGGACAGAACCATAAGGACAGAACCATAGGGTAGAGTGCAAGTTAAGATTTCCAAGCATTCAATATAACCTAATAGTATTCAGTGACTGGGGGTAAGGAAATTACTGATGACAGCTTCATACCTGTCCACTGTCCACTGTCTTCCCATTGTTCATCGATTTGCTCGAAGGGGCACCAGTAACGTCTCTATTGTGAGACTTGTTGTTACTGCTTTTGGCATATCAAATATGTCACAGGTAGCTTGTCAGGCGATACTCTTGGTAGCTTGCCAGACTCTCTGAGAGGGGTGGAGGAATTGAACCAGGGTAGGCCCGGGTCAGCCCGGGTCAGCCGCTTGCAAGGCAAATGCCCTACCCACTGTGCTATCACTCCAGCCCAGCTTCATACCTATTGCTGAAAAAAAAATTAGCAGAGAATTCAGAAAATATATGGTGATTTATGATTATCTGTTCAATTTTAAAGTATATTGAACTCAATTTATTCCCTCATGAGATAAACATTAACAGATACTTGATATGTACCAAGAATATGGAGATACAGTGTCAAGCAAGGAGAATAATATTCATGTCTCTGAATTCATGGAATTAACTGTTAGGGGGTTTTCTTTCTTTCTTTCTTTCTTTCTTTCTTTCTTTCTTTCTTTCTTTCTTTCTTCCTTTCTTTCTCTCCTTCCTTCCTTCTTTCTTTCTTTCTTTCTTTCTTTCTTTCTCTCACCCTCTTACTTCCCCTCCTCCCTCCCTCCCTCCCTTCCTCCCTCCCTCCTTCCTTCCTTCCTTCCTTCCTTCCTTCCTTCCTTCCTTCCTTCCTTCTTTCTTCCCTCCTTTATTCCTCCCTCTTTCTCTCCTTTCTCCCTCCTTTCCTCCCTTCCTCCAATCCTCCCTTCCTCCCTTCTTCCCTTCCTTTCTTTCTCCTTTCCTCCCTTTCTTCCTTTCTTTGTTTCCTGATGGTGCTCAGGGCTCTGTGCTCAGGTGTTAATCCTGGCAATGCTGGGATGGGGGAACCATATGCAGTATTGGAAGTGAACCAGAGGCAGTTGCATGAAATTCTTTATTAGGGAACATCATAAAGACAAGAGACAGAGATTCAGAAATGAAACTTAACATGAGCCTGTTGTCCATTATTTTTTGCAAGAAGGGAAAAACATTTTCTTGCTCTCTAGGATGCAGTAAAGATAGAGATAAGGTCCAGATCTACCTCCCCGTTCCTTTTTTGGGAGAGTGAAGGTCTATATGAACTGTTATCCCTTATCTTCCCAAGTTTTGGAGTAAACAAAATGGCCCCTTGGTTATCAGGCCATCTGATCTCCTGCAAGGTGTTTTGTTTTCTTAGCTTCCTCCTTGTCATAGGGTTTATCTACTCTGATTGCACTGAGGAAAAAGGGTTAGCAAGAACGAGGGAGGGCTGGGGGGCTGTGTGAGTTCCTACTTGGTCTTTTTTGGGTAAATTCAGTTTGAACATGTTTACTGCAAAACAATCTCTGCAAACTCAGTAGAGAGACCTATTATCTTTTGTCTAGCCATGTTATCATTGCTGTCTCAGCAAACCTGCAGCACTATGTCCAGTACCCCTGTTCCTAAAGTACCCTTGTTTCCTAAAAACAAGGTGTCATACAAGGGCCATTGCAGGTTTCTATGAAAACATTTTATCTGCTAAGTATGGCAGCATGCTGTTTTATTGGGTCAGGTTTCCCTTTAGAGTTTGCTATGATCATCACAATCATTCAAACAAACTCCAGTTCTGCGTCTCCTTACCTCAAGTGTGACCAAAACATTCTAGTTTAAAAGGACTTTGTTAGTTTGAGTACTGAAGACTCCCATGGCCAGGGGAAGCCCTCAATCCTACGAGCAAACCAAGCTAGGTTGGTTATACTTCTTGCCATAGGGAAATTTGGAACAGGGTGTGCTTTTATTTCCAAAAACCCTGAGTTCTGGGACTGGGGAGATAGGATAGTAGGCAGGGTGCTTGACTTGCACACAGCATACTCAGGCTTAATCCCCAGCGCAGCTGACTGGGTTTGATCCCCGGCACCCCATGTGGTTCTCCAAAGCCTCACCAGGAGTAAGCCCTGAGCAGCCCCAGGTATGGCCCAATACATTTACAAATATATATTTATATAAATAATATAGATATATAAAATTGATTGGGCTGGAGAGATAGCACAGCAGGTAAGGTGTTTGCCTTGCACGCAGCCAGGTTCAATTCCTCTGCCCCTCTCAGAGAGTCTGGCAAGCTACCGAGAGTATCTCGCCCACATGGCAAAGCCTGGCAAGCTCCCCGTGATGTATTCAGTATACCAAAACAGTAACAACAAATCTCACAATGGAGACGTTATTGGTGCCCACTCGAGCAATTCAATGAACAATGGGAAGACAGTGCTACTGACAGACATTGCTATATAAAATTGATACAATTATAAAAAATGCGATATATAAAATGATATAATATATACTACATTAATATATACATTCACGATCACGATCATCCTGTTGTTCGTTGATTGCCTCGAGCAGGCCCCAGAAACGTCTCCTTCATCCTAGCCCTGAGATTATATTCAAGGCTCTTTAGGAGAATGAGACCCATCATTGTTACTGATATTTGGCATATTGGGCACGCCATGGGTAGTTTTCCAGACTCTGCCGTGTGGGCAGGTTACATTCGGTAGCCTGCCAGGTTGTCCAAAGTAAGAATGAGATAATAAGATGTCGGGGAGCTGGGTTTTATAGTCTCTGGGTCTTGGCCGTTGATGGGATTACACAGCTGGCGGGGGCGGGGGGAGGTCAGTTGGTGGGTGTGAACCCTGCTTACTGGAAGATGGAGGATCTGGGTGGAGGATGCTCAGCCCCGATCCCAGCAGGCTTGGAGATCTCAGCCCCGAGTCCCAAGGCTGAATATATACATTATATATACAAATTTAGCCTGATTCCTTTAGGCTAATTGACACAAACTCTTCAAATAGCCAATGTTATAAAACAAGGACAGCAACACCATAGAAAGACAAAAGGATGATTCCAGATTAAAAAAGATTAGAAGTGAAAAAAAAGATTAGAAGTATCTGAATATAAGAAAATAAAACAGACTGGGAAACAAAAATAAAGTGCAGTGTGTAATTCTTAATTGAATCCTAGCCTTTTTTGAAGCATTAAAATATTCTGGAATGGAATATTGTGGACATCCAAATAGGAGCTAGATGAATTTGTGGAAATATTAGCAATTCCATTAGACAGGACCATGGTGCCATGATTAGGTAGGAGAATTCCCTTAATTTTAGAAGACAAAGGCCGGTGTACTTAGAGGTAATAAAATAAAGGTGACAACTTTTCAACAGTCTTTAACTTAGGAGAGAGTGTTAGGATGTTCACTTTGATGCAGGGATGTAGATTAGGGAAGGCCTCCTACATGATGGCAGTGAAATTTCTGGGAAGGAAAATTCTAAGGCTGACCCACCTGTGGATACAGAAAGCAGGACCCAAGATAAGACCTCCAGCAGCCGACCCTGAAGAGATTGGACCTCTCCCCATGAAGGAAATTCCTCGAATACCCTCAGACCTCTCCCTTAATCTGATTCACTTTAGTGATTCAGCCCAGAGAAGACCTCAGAATATTCCAGACCAAGACACCCCTAGAGGATACCCTATAAAAGCCACCTGAACAAAGGAAAGGTGTATGTACGCTGCCAAGCCCATGTGCTAAGTGCTGCTTGCACCCACGTGGCCGAGCATATGTGGTACCTGAGCACATGTGGCGTCCGAACCCATGTGGCACCCGCAGCTCTTGAGATATGAACTTTCATGTCTAATGCTGGGATGTGTGTAGGGGCTCTCTCCAGCCTTGGAGAAGCCCGTATTCTCCCTTGAGTGCATTTCTCTCTCTCTCTCTCTCTCTCTCTCTCTCTCTCTCTCTCTCTCTCTCTCTCATCTTCACCCCCTTTCCACACCTTCAAAAACACTCCAAATAAATTCTGTTTTATTTCAATGTCTGTCTACTTGTCTACTTCTGAAATTCTTTTCTGTGAGGCAAGACAAGAACCCGGAAAACCTTGGGTAAGATCTGGGACTGGCTTCTCCTTTCCTGCAAAGAGAAAATCCTTGCTCCAGCCTGAGCCCACTTCATATTCCCCAAGAAATCGAGTGATGAGGATCAACTTCCTTGCCTGGAAGACTAAGCAGACTTCAGGTGTGGCCTGACAACCACCTGGAGGGGCTGGCGGGGCGGGGGCTCAGGCCTGTGCCGAATAGGGGCTCATTGCAGACTGGTAAGTCCTAGTCTCCCAGTGGGTTCCGGGTGGCAGAGGCAGATTGGGAAAAAGTGACCATCTTTCTTTCCTCCTGACTCACGTGAGCCATCTGTGGGTCCACCTACATCAATTTCAGTATCAGGCAGAATAGAAGTTGAAATAAGGACGACATCTTCCTGCATGAGAAACAAATTCATCCAGAATGGAAGTCACGAAAAAAAGGAAGGAAAGGATTATGTCTTTTTATTGGCTCTATCCAGGCATAAAGGATGGGAGCAGACAAGCAGAGATTTGATAAACTTCTGGGCATCGATGAAGAGGAAAAACTGTTTAAAATGCATTTTTTTCTTTTTAGTGAGAAGCTCTATGACGGCCCTCATCCTTCCACATTCCCATTCCTTGATAAAGCCACTGTAGAAAAATAGGCCAATCGATACCATCTGTGAAACTGGCCTGGCACCCCCCCTAACCGCATTGTTATGATTGATAAATCATGCCTCTTGATCTTCATTCATTCACACTTAGAATGCTTCCTGCTTCAGATCTCAAACTCCTAACACATTCTTTGTTCAGTCTTGGTTTGGGAAATTGCCCTAGGCCTGGCAAAAGAATGTCTTGTCCCCTTCTAACTATATAACTTCAAAAGTAAATTTGACCTCTATTCAGAATTTCCCATTTGCCAAAATAGTATAAAACCAGTTTGTATTGGGGAGAGGGGGATGTCACTAAACAGAGCTTTGCTGGCTTCTTCCTTCAGGCAGCCCTAACGTTTCGACATGGCTTCCTCCCTAAGCGGTAATATTATAGTCAACATGCCAAGCCTGGCATTGAAGCAGCAAACTTGGCCTTTGCGCAGTCAGGAGAGCCCTGTCTAATGACATCTTATTAGGCATATTTCTGGGTTAGAGGACTAGTGACCAGAGGCCTGGAACTGTCATCCAAAGTAAAAACCGAGATTTCATTTCTGTCACTCCAAAGAGCTACATTTTCATCCTAGCTGAGTTTTATGGACTATATCTAATGTCCCGTACAGCCACAGGGTGATTCCAGAAAGGTTTACCCAGGTAAGAGACATTTGATCTGAAACCTCCTGGTTCATTAGGGCTTGGTCAAACACGGGGAATCAGTCTCAAGCATTTGAAGCAGCGAGTTTAGAGAACAGGGAGCAAAGGGAGCCTTGGAGTAAGTGAGTAAGGTTCGTCATCACTGTAGCAGAGAGAAGGAGTCCAGGGTAGCAGGAGATGAGAATGGGGAGGCGGGGCATAATGTGTCTAACACCCCCTCAAACACCCCTACTTCCTTGTCCTTAGGTTTGCTGTGGTCCTTCCCACCCCATCTTCCTGATCTTTCCACGTGCTCAGAGACCTTGGTCTGGGCTGCTGTAAGGAGCTGCTCTGATTAGGTACCAGCTTCTTTCTGCCAAAGAAATGGCTCGTGAGGAGAAGCCAAGTCCAAGTCTTTTTCCTGTGTTTTACAGACTCTGGCAGTGCCTTCCATTTTCACAATCAGTCTAACTTGTCACCCGGTGGTTTTCTTGTCCATGAGTCCTTTTCTGCTGCCCTGACACTGCCTGCTAGGCATCACCTGTCCCCTATCACAGCTGATACAGTCCCTGAGCATGACTGTCACCGTACCAGGCACCACTGGCTCAATCCTGCAGGAGAAGTGGCAAAGAATGCCTTCTCTTTCCTGTCTGCTCAGCTGTTGGGGTCTCAAAGACACCTTCCAAGGAGTTGGGAAGGGCCATAGGGAAATAGCTCTCTCATTTTGCTGCACAAGCCCCCAATTTGCCGTGGAGCTTGGCTGCATAACCCAATGGTCTACTGGGTGGGGAAGCAGAGTTTAACCCACAAGCAAACATGCCTTTCGACACTATTCCCCCCACCAGAGGGATCCTCCTTTCTGAAAATGGAGGCTCTGTGAGCAGGTCAGCTTATGGTGCCTGGACCCCACTTCCCTGAGGTGACGTGTCCTTTTGGTTGAGCTTTGGTCCCTTCTCTAGAACTTTCTGGGCTGCTCTCTGGATGTGTCTAACCCAGCAGTGGCCATGACTTGGGCTGTGTCTCCCTGTCACTGGGAAGATTTAGGGAAGAGTGGATCTGATTTGCTGTTCTTACCCCAAAAGAGGGCAGGGCGCTGGCATGGAGGCGGTGCTCAATTTCCTTTTGGAAACCATCCCAGGCCCTAAGCTAGTGGTGCCATACTTCAGCTTGATGAGCTCGAGATATTGCAGAGATTTCAAGGCCTTCCTTCCGGAGATGCCTTTGATCTGAGTTGAGGTCCCAAGAACCTGAATTTTAATAAGACCCCATGTACTTCTGATGCAGATGCTACTTGAATCTCCTTTTGCTTCTAGGACAGACCTGCCAGAACCAGGGGACACTAGCAACCCTTTGGAGTCTATGCAAGACTTAGAAATAGGCTTTCCTTCCCTTCTAGTAGCACCCAGCCCAGGCTAAAGTGGTGCTTGGTAAGCGGTCTTTAGGCTGTCGTCTCAGCTCCTCATTCCCCTCTGCCAGCCACCACCTGCACAGCTGTTTGCAGTAGCCCAGTCTGAAACCTGATCCCAGTAAGAAATGGTGTACCTAAAAAACTGATTTTTTGTCTGTTTTTTAAAAATTTTTTATTGAATCACCGTGAGATAAAGCATTACAAAATTGTTCATGATTGGGCTTCAGTCGTACAATGTTCCAAGACCCATCCCTTCACCAGTGTAATTTTCCAGCATCAACGTCCTCAGTTTCCCTCCCACCCCTTCAAGTCACCTCACACACCAGCCTGCCTCTGTGGCAGGCACCTCTCTTCTCTCAGAACCTCTCTCTCTCTCTCTCTCTCGAGTCTCATTTTAGGTATTATGTTTTGTGATACAGATGCCAAAAGGTTATCATGTATATCACTTTACCTGCTTTCAACACTCAGTAAAGAAGTGATTCTTAAGTCACCTCATCTCTCAGTAAATGCCATGAAAATGCTCTAGCTGGATGTGCTGCATACCCGCCACCCTGCCCTTCTCCCCTGAGATCAGAAGCACTAGTATTCCAGCTCCAGCCCTGGTGGGGACCCTGACTCTTCACCTCCACTGTGAGTTAGAATCACTTTATGAGCTTTCAAAGATTCTGATGCTGGGGGCTGGAGTGATAGTACAGTGGGTAGGGCGTTTGCCTTGCATGCAGCCTACCTGGGTTTGATTCCCTGCATCCCACATGGTCCCCCAAGCACCGCCAGTAGTAATTCCTGAGTACAGAGCCAGGAGGAGCCCCCTGTGCACGGTAGGGTGTGACCCAAAAAGAAAAAAAAATTCTAATACCATGGTCTCGGGGCTGGAGCGATAGCACAGCGGGTAGGGCGTTCGCCTTACAAGCGGCCAACATGGCCGACCCGAGTTCGATTCCTCCGCCCCTCTCCGAGAGCCCGGCAAGCTACCGAGAGTATTCGATATGCCAGACACAGTAACAACAAAGTCTCCCATGGAGACGTTACTGGGCCCGCTCGAACAAATCGACGATCAACGGGAGGGCCTTTACCTTTACCTTTTACCATGGTCTCGCCCCAGGATTGAATTGATTCTGGATGCAATAGGGGCATCCGAATTTTTTAAATTTCCCAAGGTGATGCCAATGTCTAGGATGGAGCCTAATGGAGCCCTTACCTACATCTGGGTGAAACATTGGCTATTGCAGCATCCTAGGGATCACAGGACGTTCCTCATCTTTCTGGTGAGAAATTCAGCTGACAGTACTGAATGACATGGTCAAACTTTGTGCAGAGTCTCAGGCTGCCCCCCAATAAAAGAAGCTTGTGCTTCTTAGTGTTCCTGCTAGTCACTGACCCCTACGTTGTCTGATCTGTCTGAGATCTTGTTTTCCTTTTATTTCTCTCCCCACAAATAAATCCACTGTTTTTTATCATACGGGTAAGAGGGGTCACTTCCAGTGATGCTCTGCCCAGTGGTATGGACCTGAAGATTTGATGTTTGACCCAGAAGGATACAGAAGCCAGAGTTATGCCAAGCAACACAGGAGCAGGCCATTTGGGCCAGGGATTGAACTCCAGCTTCACACAAGCGAGGCATTGGCTCTATCCCCTGAGCTGTATTCTCATCCCGCTCTCTATTTAATATCTTATACTGTCCATCAATTTAACAAACTGTCTCCCACAAGGTATTAATGGCAAGGAAGGCTGAAATACTCTCTCTAAGGCAGGTGCCAGCAGTATTTGAAAATGTCAGAAAGAAATTAATGGCATAATATCAAGGTATATTAAATTAAAAATTTCCAGTTTTTTAATATTCAGTGGAGGAGGATACATAGCTAGCAACTTAAATGTTTACCTTCCCCATTCAGACTAAGATTTTGTGGTATGGAGGGACATTATAGTGTACACTAGCATTTACTGAGCATCTAACCTGAACAAGTCCCCTGACAGACTATTTCTCTAAACTAACTTGATATATCTCTCTATTTCTATAAGACAAGCTTCAGACCATCTTATAGGTGAGAGAATGAAGCAGAGTAGAGATTATAGAGCCAAGATGTGGCAAGGCTGGTGTCTGAATCTAGATCTATTTGACAGCAAACAAGTTGTTTTTCTTTTTTCTTTTTGTATTTTGGTTTGGGGGCCAGATTTGGATGTGCTCAGAGCTTAATTCTGGCTCTGTGCTTAGGGATCACTCCAGGTAGTGCTTGGGGTATCATATTCAGTGCCAGGGATAATGCAGAGGATCAAACCAGAGTTTGCCACATGCAAGGCAAGAACCTAGTCTCCTGTACTCTTTCTCTAGCCCTGAAACTTGTTGTTTTCTATCACACTTTGCTGATGTGTGAGCTTTTCGATTTAGTTGCGAGTCATCCTTAGGGAAGTTCCACTGACTGAATCTCTTGATCAAGAATTCTACTTTATAGATTGTAATAGACACATTCTCATTATTGCGGGCTATCTTTTCCAAGCTACCTTCACCTCCTGGGATTCATGGATCACGTCCTAGCCATTTTGCAAAACTGAGGATAACACAGGCCTATTTCCTTTAAATATGTTTAAATGAATGTATAAAACGTCCCCCTTAACCTGAAAACCAGAGCCTTTACCAATCCTCAAGCCTAGATTACCAATATTTCTCTTAAACATTCAATTTTTGCAAATGAAATTTTTATTTTAAGTTTTTTGGTTTCTGTTTGTAATGACAGGTATACTCAAAATGGACTCTTTGATGGAGCAGTGGGGGTAAGGTGCTTGCCTTGCATGTCTTCAACCCGGCTCTGACTCCACAGATGGTTCCCTGAATACTACCTAGAGTGACCCCCTGAGCACAGACCCAAAAGTAAACTCTAAGCAACACCAGGTCCATTGATTGCAAAATAACTTTTTATGTTCTTCCAGGCATGCATTTTGTTTTATCCTAATCTCCTAATGCCTGCTAAATATTTTGATGCTTTGCCAATATCTTTTTATTTGGTTTCAAGCTCAGAAGCTACATGAAAAATCTGTTTTCCATTTTCAAGTGTGCTCAAGATTCTAGGCAGAGGGAATGATGCCAATGCCAGGCTGAGGTCATGATTTTGAATGAGAATTTGCTAGTCATCTCAGTGCTGATGTAAACCTCCTGCAATGATGTCCAGCACTGGCTGGGTGAGACTGTCTTTATTCCCCAGTCACAGCTCTGTGAAGGCAGAAGCTGAAGAACAGAAATGGCCCTTTCAAAGGCTTCATTCTTTCACCAGTGACACAAATGATGTGGTGTGTGGGCCTAATCAAATAAAAGCAATAAAGATTCCTAAGACAGAATGAGGGGTGCATCAAAGCGGAAGAACACCTTCTCTCATCAGCATGTTTACTAATTTAAGAAAATCCATGTGTAAGTATGTGACGAACACCCTGAAGCACATTAAGGCTCACTTTCCTCACTTGAAAAGTGCCCAAATAGGACTGTTCAGATAAAGTGTTCCTAATGTAGATGAGGGTATTTTACCTTCCTGTTCTGGGCATCCGCTTCAAGGAGAACCTATACATTGAGAGACTTGTCTGATTCTACCTTAAAGATTCTGCAGAAATTTTGCACTTGATTTCACAGTAGATTATAAGTTGATTTAACACATCTTATGGCTCTTTTCTCAAAGCCGCCTGGAGAAGGCAGCCATTCCTTAAGGGGAGGCGCCGAGCCTCCTGAATCATATCTGGCATACTCTCTGCATGCCAAGTTATTTCATAAGGAGTCAGAAATAACTAATAGCAAAAGCAGCATAAGCATATAGATTTGAATCTGTGGGCATTGAAATTTCAATTCATTTGAATTCAAAAATTTATTTCAGTTCAAAACTCCAACCATCTAAAACACTTGTGCAGAATAGATGAACCCATCAATTGGCAATTCTCAAACTGTAAGTGCCTATGAATCTGTATTTCAGGAAAGTTTTCAGAGAACTCTTAGGATAAGGCCATTGAAAATCCTAAGAAATTCTTCACAAATGGTAAAAACATAAAAATGTAACTTATTAACAAAATAGGAGATTAATACCCAAGAATAGCCGAGATCAGTACCAGGAGGATTACTCCATGACTTAGAGGCCAGCCGGGCATTCTAGAGGAAAGGGCAGCTCAGATAGAGAAGGGAGCACCAAATAAAGGGTGTTGGGAGGATCCTCCCAGGATGGGAGATGCATGTTGAAAGTAGACTATGGACTGAACATGATTGGCACTCAATGCCTCTTTTGCAGACCACAACACCCAAAAGGAGAGAGAGAACAAAAGGGAACGCCCTGCCACAGAGGCAGGGTGGGATGGGGGGGGATGGGGGTGGGAGGGATACTGGGATCCATGGTGGTGGAAAATGGGCACTGGTGGAGGGATGGGTATTTGATCATTGTATAATCGAAATCCAAGCACAAAAAATTGTAAGTCTACAACTGTACCTCATGGTGTTTCACTAATAAAAAAAAAATGTAACTTATTATCATGGGTGGATTGATAAATTGCCATCTTTGCATATACAGCTGTTTTATCTACAAAGATTTACATAACTGTTTCAGATGTGAGTGGTAACCAAACTGGACACAGTATTTGAATTTGGATGCCTATTTATTGAACATATTGACTATATCATACCATCTTCTTCAGGCTTGTAGGACTTCTTTTGATAAATCTGCTCTGAATTTAACGAGGCTCACTTAATTATGAATCTTTGCTTTGCTCTTGCTGCTTTCCAGATTCCATCACTTAATCACTTAATCACTTAACTTCCCGTTAGTCATCGATTTGCTTGAGCGGGCGCCAGTAACGTCTCCATTTGTCCCTGTCACGTGCTAGTGTAACCCAATGGCATCTGTTCGCTCCGGGAACATGAAGGGCCTCAAACCGATCATTCATGATCTTGACAAAGAAGTCTGACCATCTGGTAGGTGGGCGGCCACGCAGTCTTTTGACATCCCGTGGAATCCAGTCGGTAACAGCTCTAGTCCAGCGGTCGTCTTTAAATCTCATTACGTGACCAGCCCATCTGATTTTTGACACCTTGGCAAATGAGACAGCGTCCCTGATTCTTGATCGTCGACGGAGGTCGGAACTCCGGATTTTTTCTCTCATTTGAGTGAAACGTGATATTCCAAGCATAGCTCTTTCTATTCTTCTTTGGGAGACCTGAATAGCATTCTCATCCTGTTTGCGTAGGGCCCAGGTTTCTGAGGCATATGTTAATGCAGGAAGAACAGTGGAATCAAAGAGATGTGCCCGGAGCCGGAGGTTCTTCGTCCTCTTAGCTATTTCTTCGACGTTCTTGAAGGCGTTCCAAGCCGCTCTCTTCCTCCTGCCCAGCTCGGGTGCCAGGTCATTTGTCATGTTGACCTCCCGACCTAGGTACACATAGCTGTTGCATTCGGAGATGGTCGTTCCATTGAGAGCGAATGGGGCGTCAGGAACGAGGCTGTTTTTCATAAACATTGTCTTCGTAAGATTCAGCTGTAGTCCTACCTTTCCACACTCACGGTCACCAGTAACTACAACTGGTCTCATTCCAGATTCCATAGCTCTGGATTTTGTCTTTTAGCTTCAGTGCATCCTGATGATCTTCTATTTGGATTTATATTGCTTGAACAGATATAGATAGATAGATGACTCAATCCTGATATGGGAAAAGTTCTCTGCTATAAAAACTTCAAGTTATTCTCCCTAAACCTCTCCTCTCTTTCTGGAAGAGCTGTGACGGAACTGTTATCTCTTTTGATGGTGTCGCATAGAGCTCTTATGTTTTCTTCACTTTAAAATTTGGTTTCCTTCTTTTATCTTTTGGTCATATCATCTGCCTTACTCTCAAGCACACAGATTTTCCCCTTGATTTCTACCATTCTGCTCACAAATTGTGTGTGTGTGTGTGTGTGTGTGTGTGTGTGTGTGTTTTGGGTCACCCATTGTATTCCATAGCTCAGTAATCTCTGAATGTAGTGTTCTCATATTTTCTCTTTTCTTCTTGGAGCTATCTTCTATTTTATTCCTCAATTTAGAGAATAATCTTACTATCCATTGTTCCTTTGAAGTTTTTTTTTTCAGGGAATTAAAATAGTTCTTATATACTTGAGTCTTTCCCAGGCCTTTGTCCTCATACATTATTGCAGGTGAATGCATCTGCTTCTTCATTGTGTTTGGTATCATATGAGGGCTAGCAGTAAGGACTTTATGGAGGCCCAAGAGAAAATGTGCAGTGCGCGCTCATCAATATCTGTGGCTCTGAATTTGTGTCTCTGTGGACCACTGCTGGGCATGTGTACTCACAAACTCACCGTATCAGCTAAAGGAAAGGCTACCCAGTGCAATGTCCCAGAATCCACAGCTGCTAGTGCCTGACAGCAGCTGTGGTATTGATGTCCAATAGAGTTGGGTGGAATTGGACACTTGTGTTCAGGAACTCCCGATTAATAAGTGGAACACCAAGCAGTCCTGGTATCTACTAGGGTATTTGCATTTGCCAGTGCTTGGCAGCCTCCAAGCCGCTATATTTAAGCCAACCTGGGAAACCTCCAGTGATCCCATGACGTGGTGTTTGTTAAGATCTGAGGCCCGCAGTGTGACCAGGCCTGGGCACCAACAAAATGTTCAAATGTTCAACAAAGGAGTGAGTGTGGACTCAGAAGGCAACAGAATGTTCTTCACTTGTGTATTTTCTTTAAGTCTCTGCAAACCCTTTTTGTCTCTGGTCTTTTATTTCTGCTGCCTGCTGTCAGTCAGATGTGGACTAGCTTTGTTCACTGTGGTAAGCAGATGTCACTCAAGGTGCTGTCTTAGTCCAGAAGACCCTCAGGCTGCTTCTGGTTTGGAGCGGGAGCACATCTGACAGCACCCTGCCATCTCACAGGGGGTTCTCTGAGGAGCAGCCTGTAGGGATTCCAGTCCCGAATATCATGGTCAACTTAACTCTTGCTTTCCACTCAAGTTTGGTTAGAGCAGACCAAAGACTGTCAGCGCCTCCCCCCTCCTTGCCAGCTGGCCTCCTTGGACAAGGTTTTGCTCCTCAGCGTCTCTGCTCTGTCCCAAACCCCTCCTATGCCACATGCTCCTTAGTTATGAAATCTATCCCTCTTCATTCTCTGAGAGATGAAGACAGGAGTCTCCAGTGGGCTTTCTGAGTGGAGCCCATGCCATGTAGGATTCCGGGTTAACATTCCAGCACTTAATGCTGCATGGCAGGATTCTCTCTATCCAGCCGTCTCTGCCCGTTTCCGCTCTCAACAGAGTGGCATATATGAGATAAGGGATATCACTTTGTAAAATTTAGAATCTAAATTTATCAGACAGCAGAGATGGTTCACAGGGCTCAGTGCATGTTTGGCATGTTGAAGGTTGATCCCTAGCCCTGCCTGGTCTTCTGAGCACTTACAGACATGACCTCTAAGCAGGCTTGAGCATCCCTGGGAGTGGACCCCAAACAAAACAATCCCAAACCAACTGATCAAACCAAGTGAACAAAATGATTAGACTGGGAGGCATAGAGGGGACTGAAATTGTCTCTCTTTTCCATCCGCATCCAGTGGTGCTCAGATGTACAGAGCTTCTAAAATCACAATAACAGAAGGGTCTTCTGTGGGGAGACCCAAAAGCTTGAAAAAGATTCTCTGAACTCTGAGCTCATGAGACAGTGTTTCATTCCCCCAGTGATGCAGTTTTGGGCTATGGCATTTCTGCAGAGCATCCAGGGCTGGTGTGTGTGTGTGTGTGTGTGTGTGTGTGTGTGTGTGTGTGGTGGGGGTTATTCCTTCACCATTTTCTATCACAAAAATATGCTGATATGGACTGGAGCAATAGTACAGTGGGCAGGGCGTTTGCCTTGCTTGGGACTGACCCAAGTTTGATCCCCAGCATCCCATATCCCATATGGTCCCCTGAGCACTGCCAGGAGTAATTCCTGAGCGCAAAGCCAGGAGTAACCCCTGTGCATCGCCAGGTGTGACCCAAAAAGCCAAAAAAATATTTTGATAAAGAAAGGGACACAGGGGGCTGGAGAGATGGCACAGGGGGTAGGGCGTTTGCCTTGCACGTGGCCGACCCGGGTTCGATTCCCAGCATTCCATATGGTCCCCTGAGCACCGCCAGGATTAACTCTTGAGAACAGAGCCAGGAGTAACCCCTGTGCATCACCAGGTGTGACCCAAAAGCAAAATAAATAAACAAATAAATAAATAAAATTTAATAAAAAAGGGACACGGGCTCCAGGGGACCCTTCAAAGGTGGGCTGTGCTTGCTAGACCCCGGGCCATCCTGGCCCAGGCAGGGAATGGGGGTACCAAGCATTATATCCTTTTACCAGAACTCTCCTTTCCAAGGAACTCTTGAGCTTTTCCCAAGAAAGGGGTGGGAGAGGCTTCTTTCTTCCAAAGAAGAAAGTACAGAGAAGACCCATCTGTTATTGTGGTTTTAGAGGCTCTGCACATCTGATAACCAAACATATTGGTCCCGGGTTCTTTTGGCGGGAGAGAGAGAGAGAGAGAGAGAGAGAGAGAGAGAGAGAGAGAGAGAGAGAGAGAGAGAGAGAGAGAGAAAGAGAGAGAGAGAGGAGAGATAGAGTTACTGAATCACTGGGAGATACACAGCTACAAAGTTGTTCATGATTGGGTTTCAGTCACATCACCCATCCCTTCACTAGTGTCCCAACCACCAATGCCCCTGGGTTCCCTCCTGTCCTCTTCAAGCCCCAGCCTACTTTTATGGCAGGCACTTTTCTTCTGTTTCTTTCTCTCTCCTTTTGGACATTATGGTTTGCAATACGGATACTGAAAGTCTATCTTGTCTGTCCCTTTGCCTACTTTCAGCACTCAGTCCTTGTCCAGAGAGATCACTTCCAGTTCTCTTTGCCATAGTGGTCCCTTCTCTAATCCTAGCTGCTGTCCCAGCAGCACTTGTGACAAGATTCCAGTCATGAGCCACTCCTCCTGGCCCTTGTTTTCACCGTCCTTTGTATTAGTCTCACACTATGTTCTTTTTATATGCCACAAATGAGTTCAAAGACTTTGTGTCTGTCCCTCTTGCTCGCGATACGGACTGTATGTGTGTGTGCGTGTGTATATGTGTATGTGTGTGTGTATACATGTGTGCATGCACAAAAATGCAGTGCAGATGTTTTGCTACCGAGTCACCATCCCGGCTAATATTCCTGTCTTTAAAAGGAGTCTTTCAGTAGCCACCAAGAAAACATGAAATCATGCAATACGTGGGTACATTAGATTTGAGGTACCTAAGGGCTTCATGAAGGCGGATGGGGTTTTATGTCTCTGTCGCCCCCGCCTCCGGTCCCTGAGTCCTATCTGAAAGGCTGAGATGTCCACCCGGGGAAGCGGAATATGAGAAAAGCAGCATTTGCTTTGGGTTCAGGAGGCCGACCGAGCTCGGCGCCACCCCCCCAGCCCCTAGGCTGGCACGGGAGCTGCGGCCGGGTCATTGCCCCTCTGCATCCCAACGTCTGGTGGCCGGCTGGCCACCGGGGGCCGGGCCAGTTCTCCGGGGTGCCTTTCCGCCGGGCTGTTGCACCCACGTTCCCGCCCGTGCGGTTCCCACCGGGAGCTGCGGGTGGGTCCGGCCCGCCGCGTTTCCTTCCCAGAAGTTCCCAGGCGCGGCGGCGGCGGGCCGGGAGGGCGGCGCTGGCCGTGCGGGGTCCCCGCGGCGCGTCCGCGCGTCCGCACCCGCGAGTCCCGGGCGCGCGCGGAGCCGCCCACTGCGGCCGGGCGGGGCGGCGGGGCGGCGGCGCGACCCCCGTCCCCGGGCCGCTCCTCCCGCACCCTCCGGCCCGCGCGCCGGGTCCCCCGCGCCACCATGGCCCAGGCGGACGAGGAGGCGCTGCCCGGGCCCGCGCCCGCCGTGCAGATCCGCGTCGCCATCCAGGAGGCCGAGGACGCGGGCGAGCCCGAGGACGGCGGGGACGGCGCGGGGGGCGCGGGGCGCGGGGGACCCGGCGCGCTACCTGAGCCCCGGCTGGGGCAGCGCCAGCGAGGAGGAGCCGAGCCGCGGGCCCAGGTAGGCGGCGGGCGCGACCCCCGGCCCGCTCAGGGGCGACCGCGGCATCGCGGGGGGATGCGGGCTGGGGTGAGCCCTCCGCCGGCGTCGCGGCCGAAGCTCCCGGGGGCTGGCCCGGGCCCGCGGGGGGACCCCCGCAGGAAGCCCCTCGGCGCGGTGCTCGCGCTGGCCGCAGCAGGAAACTGGCCCCGCGTGAGCTCCTCCCGCTCCTTCCCGCAAGCACAGCGGCTGTCGCCTCCCGGGCAGGCCCTCTCGTCCGTGAGAGTGACCCCCTTCTCTGCCACTCTCGCCCTGGGTGACTGTCACCCCCTCCCCAGAGCCCTCCCCCACCCCCGCCCCGCTCAGACTCTGACACCCCTGCTGCGAAGGTGGGTGGGGGTCCAAGGAGGCGTGGTTGGTGGGGGCGGAGAACCCACTTGCGCGGGCTGGGGGATTCCGCGGGGGCTGGCCGCGCGCGTCTGCGTCTTTCCTAACAGGGGATTCCCATGTTCAGGGCGCCCCCAGCTCCACCACCAGCCCCTTAGGTGCTTGCGTCATCGTTGCTGCCTGGGGTGTTCCTGGCTGCAGACCCATGACCATACCTAGCATCGGTCTCTGTCCCCAGCTTGGCCCCCCATGGAAGGGTTCTGGCTTCCCTGCTGCTCTGTGGTGGTCGCTGCAGACGTGAGGGGAGAGCTGGGTCAGAGCTGTGCGTCCTGAGCCAACTCTGCAGAGCCCTCTTCCTCCTGGGACTCATGTATTTGCTTTTAGCTGACATAACCCGGCAAGGCAGTTTCCCGGGCCCATGCATCTTCCTGTTTGGGATATGATACTAACCTCAGGGGCCTATGGGAAAGGGCCACTGGAGCTGTACCCCATCACTGCTGACTCTGCCTCAGTGGGGAAGGCCCTGATTAAGAGCCCGGGTCAGGGCAGTTGAGTGGGGACCAAGGTCTTGGAGGTGGAAAGTCCCATCTTTAGAGCTGGGAAGTTGGACAAAGCGTGGGACACAGATGCAGCTAATGCATCAGTCCTTCAGCCCCGAAAAGGCAGATTCATTCATTCATTGGTTCTCCGCAGAGTATCAAAGAGCGACTTCCTACAGTACTGAGGAAAGGCTGCCACCAGCTAAATAATTTTCAGTGGAATTGCCCAGAATTGCCAGACCCTTCTGACTTAATTTGCCTGTGATGATGGCAGAAGGAACCTAGGGACTGTTTCTGAGATTATATCATCAGCATCAATGAAAACCCTGCTGAGTTCTTGGATTCAGAAAGAAGGATTCCTTGAGGAGATGCCGGTGGGCATGATCCTTGGGTCAGATGGGGCTCTTGTCCTCACCTTCGGCCCCACTCTCCTTCTCGTCCCCCCTTCTCTCCCAGCTCCAGGGAAGTTTGTGTGTGTCCTAACTGGGGATTCCCAGGTTCAGGAAGCCCCTACCTTAGACTCATGGATCATCCTGAAGCACTTCTGGCTGGCATGGTGTTGATCCTGGAAAATCCCTGGCTCTCTTCAGGGTAGCGAAGTTGACAGAGCCCAGTGGGCAGACCACAAAGCACAGGACGATGATGCCAAACCATGTGGGAGATGAGCCACACTGTGCCCTGTGGGGACCCATCTGCCATATCAGCAGCCGCTGCTCATGGGAACATGTCTGGAACCAGCAGGAGAAAGTTCGGGTTCCTATATCTCAGCCCATGGCTACCTTCCCTGTGTCCTACATATCCGTGACCCCAGCATGAGTCCTGACTTGCTTCCCGTTCCCCAGACACTAGGGCAGTTTTGTGTTCACAAGTCCCCGTAGGTCTCTCTCACCTCTAGGCCCCTCTATTGGATGGGTTTCTAGTTATCCCTGACTCTTGGCTGTTTCTTTCCTGCCACTCTGGTGCAAAGCTGGTTTATTTCTCTGCATTGCTCTGGTTCTCTCCAGTTGATGTTTTTTTGGCATCCGTCAATCCTTAAACTAGTCAGTTAATTCATTGGAGATTACAGATTGGTAGTTTTCTAATTTTATCATTTTTTGTACGTGTATTAACTGGCACTCTTCTATAAAAGAGAGCATACTAGTACCAGAATTGTAACTCAGTGGTAGAGCACATGTCTCATGTAAAGCCTCGAGTTCTGTGTCTTAGGAAGGATGGAGGAGGGGATGAGTGAGGGAAGGAAGGAAGGAGGGAGGAATGGAAGGAAGGAAAGAAGGAAGGAAGGAAGGAAGGAAGGAACGAAGGGAGGGAGAGAGGGAGGGAGGGCGGGAGGTAGGGCGGGAGGGAGGGAGGGAGGAAGGAAGGAAGGAAGGAGGAGGAGGAGGAAGTGGGAGGGAGGGAGGGAGGAAGGAAGGAAAGAAGGAAGGAAGGAAGGAAAGAAGGAAGGAAGGGAGGGAGGGAGGGAGGAAGGAAGGAAGGAAGGAGGAGGAGGAGGAGGAGGAGGAGGGAGGGAGGGAGGAAGGAAGGAAGGAAGGAAAGAAGGAAGGAAGGAAGGAAAGAAGGAAGGAAGGAAAGAAGGAAGGAAGGAAAGTAGGAAGGAAGGAAGGAAGGAAGGAAGGAAGGAAGGAAGGGAGGGAATGAGGGAGGGAGGGAGGGCGGGAGGGAGGGAGGGAGGGAGGAGGGAGGATCATAACTGGGGATTAAACAACCTTTCTCCTAAAGAAGCAGGCAGAAATGTTTGTCCAGTGTAATAGAGAGAAGCTGATTTAATGATCACATCGAATAATTTAAAGAAACTATTTCTCACTTAGAATCTGCTTTTGTAATTGGTTAGTTCAAACCGTCTGATTCAGCTGTGGAAACCCCTCGTGTTGTTGTTCATTACACTCTCCAGGACCACGTCCGTTAGTCTCATGCACTTCCATGCTTTCTGATCGTCTTGGTTTCTTTTCTGCTCTTTTCCTACTCCAGTTGTGGGGGCCCGGTGTTTTGACAGGAATTCTCTGTTTTCCTTTCAAGAAGTGAAGGTATTTAGGAACCAAATCCTGGGATATGTAGTGCTAACTTCTGTGACTGATTGGAGATATAATTCAGAGGCAAATTGCACATTTTGTGTGCATGAGACCCTGTGTTTGATCCCCAGAACTCTCTGAAACCTCCTCCCCCTACACAATTCTAGTTTCTATGGGACATTATTGCTTTTGGGCCCTCTCAGTAAATGCTAGAAAAAAATCTTAAAAATTGGGACTGGAGCAATAGCACAGTGGGTAGGGCGTTTGCCTTGCACGCGGGCCGACCCAGGTTCTATTCCCAGCATCCCATATGGTCCTCTCAGCACTGGCAGGAGTAATTCCTGAGTGCAAAGCCAGGAGTAACCCCTGTGCATTGCTGTGTATGACCCAAAAAGAAAAAAATCTTAAAAATTAATTTTGTTAATCCCAAGTCTAATTTGATATTACAGGTTTTCTGCTTTACTTCTCTTAGTTTTACACCAAAAGATCATCATTCCTAATGGTCTTAGAATATTTTAATTTGCTTGTCTAAAAATGCGTTCAAATGACTTCTAGTTTTAATACTAAATATTAAACATGAATACTAAATCAGTGAACATGCCTACTTCTTACTTAACAGAACCTCCCAGGCTTTTTCCTCTCTGAGAGGTGAGCACCTGTACCAAGAGAGTTTCTCCCTCATCTGGATGATGGCAGTGAGAGGTCCCTGCTTATTCACGTCAAATAGTGGCTGCCATATAGCTAAGTACTTTGTATACGTGTCTCTTCCCTGAATCACAAACCATTTTTCTTTATTAGTTTTAATCTTTTCATGGATTTATCAGTGTTTTACAGTATGAAGGAATTCTAAAGGGTCAGCTCCATACCCTTATCTGCATTTAATCATTATTTCTCTCTCTGACCTCCATGCTTCTCCCACAGATGGTGCTGCAGAAACCCGTGTTAAATTGCACCCCCTTCCCAGACTTAGGAATATGACAATGGCATGGCAAAATTCAGGGTTAAAGAGGAAGGTCCTGATCTCTATGATAAATATTGAAGAACAAATGTCCCTGCAGACAGACGTGGCTTCTTCTAGAAGCACTCAAATGTAGTTAGCCCTGTATCTTTTCCAGAGTTGCAAATATAGCCTCTACATGTCTTCATCCCATTTCAACAAGGAACCTTTATCTTTTAAAACTTCTTGGATGTTTTTCTATTATTTGTGAAATTTGGCTGCTGGTTGGATTTGGTTTTGTTTTCAGAGAAGTGAGAGTTTTACTTGGAGAAATGGAGGGGGAAAGAGAGGGAGAAATTACCCATCTCAGTTTGCAATGTGGGTGAATCTTTTAGATAAATGCACCCAATTTCCCTTTCTGAACTATTTGCGGTTTGTGATTCTTTTCTGAAAATTAATGTTTTTATTTATTATCATTCAGGTCACCTAGCACAGCGGTAGGGCGTTTGCCTTGCACGCAGCCAACATGGCCGACCTGAGTTCGATTCCTCCGCCCCTCTCGGAGAGCCCGGCAAGCTACCGAGAGTATCTTGCCCGCACGGCAGAGCCTGGCAAGCTCCCCGTGACATATTCCATATGCCAAACACAGTAACAACAAAGTCTCCAATAGAGACGTTACTGGGCCCGCTCGAGCAAATCGATGATCAACGGGAGGGCCTTTACCTTTACCAGGTCACGCACTGACAGACAATGCTGTTAACAATTATGGTGTCAATTTTTTTTTTTTGTAGAGGCAAGTCAAAAGGAACTCCACATGCAAGGTAGTGGACCAGAGTGCTTTTCATGTTGTGTTCACTGACCTCCATGTTCTTGGTCTTGGTGGTCACAGTACCACCATGGTGCTTTACAAAGATAGAGGCATAAAAGTCACATTTTTGTTTAGATATTTTCTTCTTCAAGATAACATTTGACTTGCCACCAGTTAATAAAGCTAAATTAGCATGAGGTGTGTGTTTGTGTGTGTGTGTGTGTGTGTGTGTATGGGGTGTATGTGTGCGCATATGATGGGGATCACATACCACATACAGAGTTGCCAGGCTCAAGACAGCAGGGCTGCCAGGATTGTACCCATTGCATATAGGGATTGGGGTACTCCAACTCATACCCATATGCTTGCAGGGTTGCAAGGCAGGTGCTCTTAGCCTCTATGCCCTGAGCTTGAGATTTTATGAGAAAACACAGTTGGAGATTTTTTTTACACTTAAAGATTTTATGCTTCACTTATTTCACTGAATCACTTATACATATGTGAAAAATAGTTCAGCTCTTATCTGTGGAGAGCCCCATCATCTGTTTTGAAATATATCCCTAGATTTCTACCCTTTGTTTTCATACCTAGCAGATTTAACAAGGGAACTCAGCACTGCTCCCAGTTTATAACACCTTACTTACAACAGAACAAAGGTGTAAGTATAATACTTCAATATCAAAGTGTTTTTAAAACGCTTTTGAAAGGCCACCTATAGCTCTACATTCTTGTGTCTCAGAGAATCCTGAGAGTTGCAGAGTCTATACCAATGATTCACTTTGCATTGGGAAAGGATTCAGATAGCACTGATTTAAATTTTTTTTCTTTTTGGGTCACACCCAGCGATGCTCAGGGGTTTCTCCTGGCTTTGCACTCAGGAATTACTCCTGGCGGTGCTTGGGAGACCATATGGGATGCCGGGAATTGAACGTGAGTTGGCTGCGTGCAAGGCAAATGCCCTACCCACTGTACTATCACTCGGGCCCCCTAATTTTAAATTTTTATTATGATGGAGGTTATGGTTTGGTGTCAGCATGAAAATAAACAATATTAATTCTATCCTATAGGAATTTAGAGTTCAAGCCACTTAAGACATATCCAGAAGTTGCTATGTAACAAGTATCCACAAGAGTTAGGAGAGTTGGAAATACATTTCTTCCTGGGAAAGCCGCATTTGAGATCAACTTTGAAGTGAGTAGCTGAGATTCAGACCTAAGAGAAATAGGCAAGATTATTCAGAGAGGAACAGTAAGCACAGAAGCATAGAGTCCACAAGCCTTCTATACACCATGTCTGTTAACTTGTTTGGAGCACGGAATCCAAAAGGAAATAGAACAGCATTAGGACACAAGATCCTAAGTGAATCTGTAGAAGAGCAAAGGACTTTGGGTTTCATTTACAAGGATCTAGAAAACATGATTCAAGTACAGAAGTGATATATTAACAGTTATTCTTCAAAACATAAAATAAGACCCAGAGTCGAAGAGGCTGGAGGAAGGCAGAACCCCAGAAAGGGGCTAGTGGGGAAATCTGTGAAGGATGCAGATTGAAAAGGGGTGTTAATGTCTGAGAAGTCACTTACATTCTTCCTTTAGAACAATGGTCTAGTCTCTACCTACCAATGAAAAGTAAAAGTAATGATGATACTTCAAAAAATCGGAAGAAACAACTTTGGGAGATCTTTATTTTATATTCCAGGCCATGAGTAGAGAATATTTAAGGTGGGCAAGTGGACAGCAGAGCAATGAGCATATTTTATAGAACTGTAGGACAATAAAGTAAAGTAAAGGCCCTCCCGTTGATCATTGACTTGCTCGAGCGGGCCCAGTAACGTCTCCATTGGAGACTTTGTTGTTACTGTGTCTGGCATATCGAATACTCTCGGTAGCTTGCCGGGCTCTCCGAGAGGGGCGGAGGAATCGAACTCGGGTCCGGCCATGTTGGCCGCTTGTAAGGCAAACGCCCTACCGCTGTGCTATCGCTCCAGCCCCCTCATAGGAACTAAATGGTTGAGTAGAGGTTGCCTTTAGGGTGAAGAGATGGAGTAAAGAATGTTGCTTCATATACAAAAGTTCTCTGATGGTTTTTTGGTGGTACATTTAATGAAGAAAATCTCTGATGAGCTATTAATAGTGTCCCTGGGAGAAGTAATGAGAACACTCAGAGTAGAGGAGAGAACAGATGGCAGACTGCAGAATTGAGTCAACACTTGATAACTGACTCAATGTGGGGGCAAAAGTGATCTTTTAACGACACATCTTTGTCTTGAGCCCAAGAGTGTCACAGAGTGACAGGGAAAGTAGTGGAGGGGCATTTGGGAAGGAAGAGAGGTTTTCCTAGGATGGTTGCAAAGGATGAGAAGGTGCCAGTATTCAGATCAAAAGACAGAAACCTTCTTCCCTGTCCCAATAGGATGAAGGGTGTTTCCTCTGCAGAGGCTATTCCCTGAACCAGGAAACACTGCATCGTGCTTCCAAATTGGAAACAGCCATTTCTGCTCTCCGAATTCCTCTTTGGAGGTGCAGCAGTGCTTGAGCAAGGTCAGGGAGAGTGGTCTTCTGCATGCAAGAAGCTCCCCAATAGTTTGAGACTGTGGAAGGACAAGGCATTTCCCTGGAAGATTTTTTTTTTCTTGGTAGGCTTTGGTCATACCTGAGTTTGCCAAAGTTGGATAGCTGGATCCTGGACAGAGTGGATTTGAAGCCATGCCACATTATCCAGGGAAGGGAGCAGCTAATGATTGAGCACAGTACAGGAGCAACAGAAGAAGGGAGGTAGAAGTCGCTGGGGATAAAGTGTCAAGGACCTCCTTAAGGAGTGCTTACATGTGGAAAGAAGAGGAGAAAGAGGGCAGTGGAGAAGAGTCACTTGGGAAGAAGAATGCTGTAGGCTGAGGGGGAAGAGTTTCAGGAAGGTGCTCAGTAGTCTTCATCCTGCTTTGGGGACAAGAGACCAAGAGGAGATCAAGCACCTGGATGTGGCAGATAAATTCTTTAGATGCACAAAACAAACTGAGGTGGGAAGTAGGTGGATCCACAGGGATGTTGGGGCAAATTTGAGTGGATGATCTTTATTTTCACAGTAAACATGAGAGTTCACTGTAGAGTCTCCCATGATTGACCATTAGAAGAACGAGAGATTATTAAATAGGCATTGCAGAAATGGCAAAATTGCATCATCTCTGCCTTTTGATATGCTTTGCTTATGAGTTTGCTTTTGTAATAGCTTCAACTGCTCCAGTTTGGGAGTCAGACATGCTGGACTGTGGCTCTCTTTGGTAGTTTGGTTACCCCTGACATAGACACCTTTATAGATTATTTTTGCGGTGTCCTTGGGGTACTTCGCCCCCAACTTCACCTAAAATTATTATCACAGACTTTCCACATTACCCCTTTCCCTTTAATATGTGTCAGCTGAGTTTAGATTGCTCTCTGCATTTGTAGTGCATTTATCTGTCCTAGTCTAGTTCTTTTAACACTGCTTGGGGTACATACTTTCTCTAATGAAGTAAAAATACGTTCTGTTCCTCATTTATCTTTTAAAATTTTATTGATGGTCACACTGACATGTGGCATGATTTAAGGACTTCTTTTCTCAGTATAATATTAAATTGAGAAAAATATCATTGATAGAATTATAGTTTCATGTAAGTAATAGAAACCCCAACTAACAAGTGAGATAAATAAATGGGATTTTACCCTTTTTGTGTAATAATCTGAAATCTGCAGGTAGGTAAGTTTAGAGGTATCAGTTTTGCAAGCCAATCAAGTCAAGTGCAGCCTCTTGGCTGGTTTCTTGTGGTAGTGAAATAGCTGCTACAGTTCCAGACGTCACATCATTTGCATGTTATTAATCATAACACAAGAGAGGCTGAGGGAGTGAGTCGCTTTTATAATTTCCTATAAAAGAAAATGAGAATGAATTTGCTACTAGAAATTGTAGGTAGATTATTTTCTTCATAGCTGCCTTTCAGAGAATTTGGAAGTTATCAGCTTGTCCCGTGTTTAAGTTGTGCTTGACCTGTTAAATTTTATACACTATCTTAATTTATTTCTTTTTTTGTCTTTTTTTTTTTTTTTTTGCTTTTTTGGGTCACACCCAGCGATGCACAGTTGTTACTCCTGGCTCTGCATTCAGGAATTACTCCTGGTGGTGTTTGGGGAACTATATGGGATTCTGGGAATCAAACCCCAGTCAGCTGTTTGCAAGGCAAACACCCTACCCGCTGCGCTATCGCTCCAGCCCCTAGTCTATCTTAATAGATTTCTTTAGTTTGTCATCCCATTTAAAAAAGACTTCCATGTATTTATTTGGGTGGGGGGGGGGGTTGACTATACCCTGTGTTGCTCAGGGTTTACTTCTGATGGGGCTCAGGGTTCCATATGTAATACCAGGGATCAAACCTGGGTTGGCTGCATGCCAGGCAGGCCAAATCCATTGTACTTACTCTCTAGCCCCTAAAAAGAACTTTTAAAGTTAGTTTCTTTGATCATTTGTTTTTCTTCAATATGCTTTGGGTGATTGGTATTTTATTTTAGTGTGGGGAGTACTCCCAGCTGTACTCTTAGAGGTGCTCAAGTGATCAAGCCAGGGTCTGCTATGTGCAAAGGAAGTACCTTAACCCCTAGACTGTATCTCCAGGTCTAATATTCTTCTTTTTTTTTTCATTAGTGAGACACCATGAAGTACAGTTGCGGACTTACAAATTTTGTGCTTGGGTTTCAATTATACAATGATCAAATACCCATCCCTCCACCAGTGCCCATTTCCCACCACCACGGATCCTAGTATCTCTCCCAATCCCATCCCCCCCATCCCACCCTGTCTCTGTGGCAGGGAATTCCCCTTTGTTCTCTCTCTCCTTTAGGGGAAAAGGCAGCTCAGGTCTAATATTCTTATGGAGAGGAAGATGATGCCTCCCAGGAGGGCACTGATGGCAGGGGCGGCTTTGAAAGAGTTTGGTTCCACATTCTCTGTCAGGTCTCACAACATGTGGAAGGTTTTGGATACAGTGCAGTTAAATTTGAATCTTAAATATGTCTCTTACGAATGCACAAAGGAATGTATCCAACAGTTACTGAGCTTAGCTAAGGGTAGTCTGGCACTTATGAAGCTCTTTCCACTTGTCTGTTTAGTCTTGACAACAATCCCATCAGGACAGGTTCTGTCAGGATTCCCAGTTCGCAGATAATGGAAATGCCATGTCTAAGTTGATTCGGCTCAGAAATGGTCATTTGAAGGTCCAGAGCAGTAATACCGTGGGTAGGATGTTTGCTTTGCACTTGGTCCATCTAGGTTCAGTCCCCAGTAATACATATGGTCCCCTGAGCCCACCTGGAGTGATCCCTGAGTGTAAAGTCAGGGGTAAGTCTGGGGCACCACCATATGTGCCCCCCCAAAAAAACCCCAAACAAAAATGATCATGTGAGGATTCTTGCTCAGGTGGTCTAGGTCAAGAATTAGGGCTTTTTCTTCCACTTCTGTGCTGTTTTTATGAACAGTCACAACCATTTTCCAACATCTTTCCTCCCTCTAACTCCCCTGTCCTATATATTGGTTACTTAGTCTCATGTTGTACCCCCATTTGCAAAATTTCACCTGTGCCCCCTTGTAATGCTTGGGGATCTCATAGGGATTTCCATTTGGGGGTAAGAGGGTGCCAGGTTGAGAAACGCCATTCTAAAAGTCAGGATTTGGAGATGAAATGGGAGGAGAGGTATAAGTACAAGCACAGGGCACCCGGTGGATGGGCGCTGGGAACTGAACCCCATGTGGGCACGCTGTGTCCTTAAGGACTCTTCTTCCTTGATAAAAGCAAACATTGTGGGTAGAGCAATAGTACAGCAGGTAGGACACTTGCCTTGCTGACCTTGATTTGATCCCTGGCACCCCACATAGTCTCCGAGCCCCACCAGGAGTGATCCCTAAGCTCAGAGCCAGAAGTAAGCCCTGGTCACCACCAGGTATGACCCCAAAACAAAAAAAAAAAAACAGAAGCTTGACTGCTTAGCTGGTGGAGGGCAACACCTGTTCCTCCACAATCCTATGACCACTGACCCGACTGCAGGTCTGACCCAGGAGCTTTTCTGATGCAGCTGGAATACAAGATGGGCACCTTGGAACCACTGAAATTCCTTGTCCCTTGTCTGTGGAGGCTGCAGTCCCAAATGCCAGTTCTGAGCAGGACCTCCTCCCCCTTTCCTCTGAGGGGCCGGGACAGGTTTGCTCCAGTTTCCTCATCACTTTGCGGGGGGGGGGGGCGGGGGGGTTGCTGCCATTTGTTCTGTGATTTCTTTTTTTGGGAAGACATACATCTGGCAGTGCTGTCAGGAATCAAACCAGGGTTGACCCCGTGCAAAGCAATCATGCTACCCACTGTACAACCCTTCCCCTGTTCCTGACTTCTGCTGCTCATGCCCATTTCTGCCATTCCTTGGTGCCCTGTCTCCTGGTGTCCTCAGATTCCCCACAGGGTACCAGTTATGTGAACTGGAACCCTCCCAACCCCCCAGCATGAGGCCATCTGCAGGATGCCCACTTCCAGAGGAGCCTTCTTTGAGGGCATTTGCAGGTGTGTGTGGGGTGTCAGCAGCTCATACCCTCCCTCATGCTTATCTTTTTGCCTCTGGCCTCAGCAGTGCCCCAACGAGCGGGGGCGAGAATGAGCGAGATGAGCTGGAGCAGGAGTGGAAGCCCCCGGACCCAGAGCTGATCAGGAAGCTGGTAGAGCAGATTGAGTTCTACTTCTCAGACGAAAACCTGGAGAAAGATGCCTTCCTTCTCAAGCACGTGCGGAGGAACAAGCTGGGCTACGTGAGCGTTAAGCTCCTCACATCGTTCAAGAAGGTGAGCCCCCCTCAGCCACCGCCCCCCAAGTTACAGTGCTCAGGCAGGGACCCAGTCCTCAACACTTTCACCCCCTGAAACCAGGTGGGCTGATATATATATATATATATATTTTTTTTTCTTCTGGGGTTTGAAAAAGAGATAAATGATCCAAGACAAGAAGATGCAGTTAAGAAGATGCAATTAAGAACCTCTTCCCTCCTAGCCTGAGAGATAGTACCAGGGTAGCACTGGCTTTGCACGCAGCCCACCCAGGTTTGCTCCCTCATAGGGTCCCCTGAGCACCTCTAGGAGTGAGCTCTGATCACCCCATCATGGGACTCAAAACCCAGTCTCTCCCCACCCCCTCCCACCAAAAGGAAAAAGGAAAAAATGGAAAAAAAATGAAAGGAGTCAGAAAGAGAGGGATAGACATAGATTGAGATTGCATTCATCTGGGGGAACATAAAGTAACAAAATAGGAGACTAACACCCAAGAATGGCCGAGATTAGTATCAGGAATTTTGCTCCATGGCTTGGAGGCCAGCCACACATGCTAGGGGAAAAGGGAGCTCAGACAGAGAAGGGAGCACCAAATAAAGGGTGTTGGGAGGATCCTGCCAGGATGGGAGAAGCATGCTGAAAGTACACTATAGACCAAACATGATTGCCACTCATTGCCTCTTTTGCAAACCACAGCACCCAAAAGGAGAGAGAGAACAAAAGGGAATGCCCTGCCACAGAGGCAGGGTGGGATGGGGGGGATGGGGGGTGGGAGGGATACTGGGACCCGTGGTGGTGGGAAATGGGCACTGATGGAGGGATGGGTATTTGATTGTTGTATAATTGAAACCCAAACACAAAAATTTGTAAGTCTACAACTGTACCTCATGGTGTCTCACAAATAAAAATTTTTAAAAAATGAAAGGAGGGAGGGGAAGGAAAAGGAGAGAAGGAAGGAAAGAAGGGAGGAAAGGGAGGAGGAAGGGAGAGGAGGAGGAAGGGAACAAGGGAAGGCCCCACTCCTCTTACAAGGGTCCTGGAGAGGGGGGATGAGACAGGACCTAGTGGCCTGGTGGCACTCAGGGAATATCTCAGAGCATTAAGGGTGGCAGTTAAGTTCAACTACTTGACCAGGCATGTGGGGGGCCCTGTGCCCGGGCCCAGGGACTCAGTGGCCCGAGAGACACTTACTAGACTTGCCAGAAGGTGAGATTCAAACTGCCCAATTCTTAAAGAAACAAGAGGAGGAAGGCAGGTCCAGAACTCCAGGAGAGGCGACCCGGCCCCAAGCATCAGCCTCCTCCAGGGAGTCTAGTGGGAGCAACACCTCCTTGGGTTGCTGGTCTCACAGCCCTCTTTGTGTATTTTGGTTTTTGTTTTGGGGCACATCCAGCTGTGTATGGGACTTGCTCCTGGCTCTGTGCCCAGGGATCACTCTGTTTGGGGGATGCTCTGGGTGCCAGGGTTCAAACCCAGGTCAGCTGCATGCAAGGCATGCACTTCACTATCCCCTGTACTAGCTCTCTGACTTCTTTATTATGTTTTTGTTTGGGGTGGGCTACATCCAGGGAAGGGAGGCTCAGAAGCCACTCAAAGCTCTGTGTTTGGGGCTTGCTCTGGAGGTATAAGAGGGAGTCCATGCAGAGCTGGGTTCAACTTGAGTCCCCTGCATGCAGCCTGCCCGTGGCCTCACAAGCCATCTCCCGCCCTCTGCCGTGCAGAGTGGCACTTGGCCTTCAGTTCCTGCCTCTCAAAGGGCTGCTGGAGCTGCTGGAAGAAGAACTGTGTCTCCTGAGGGCGTGCTGTGTTTACCAGGGTGGAAAAGCCCCACCCGTCCCGTTGCATAACGAGACGTGTAATGCGTGGGCCTCGGCTGGGCTGCCTGTGCTCTTTGACCAAGAGCACTGAAGGGGGGGGGGTGCTTTCTCTGGGGGCTCTCGGCACTCCCCTGCGGACCTCTCTCCTCTCCTCTGCTTCCTTTCCCTCATTTGGCTGTCAAACATCCGTTCCGCCTGTTGAGAGTGATGTTAGACCAGGGGTATATAAATGAATGTGGCTCCCCCCACCCCCTAGCCTTTGGAAAGCCAAGTAAGGAGGGTAACTGGTTCAGTATTACCTCAAGGCCGAGCTCCACATCGGCAAGTGAAGGGCACAGGACCATCGGAAGCGTGTTGATCAGAGCACCGAGCCCCATCCGGGGAACCGAGAAACTTTCCTCCCAGAGGTAGTGAAATGGTATCTTGGAGAATGAGCAGGAACTTTCAAGGTATGAGAGAAGAGAGGGACATTTCCCGTACAGAGAAGCATGTACAAGTCCTCACAAGAGAAGTGAATGACTGAGGCAGCAATGGAATCATCTGGTAGGTTCTTTAATTTCACCCCAGGATCCTAAGAGTCAGAACAGAACTTTCCATTTGGAGGCCAAAGAGATCATATGGGGGGGGGGGGTGTTAAGGCTCAGGCCCTGGAGCCCTGGAGATAGTCCAGGAGTGACGGCACTTGTTTGTTTACAGCAACTGAGTTTGATGTCCAGCACCCCATGTGGTTCCTGAGAGATCACTGAGCACAGAGCCAGGCGTCAGCCCTGAGCACTGCTGGGGGTGGCTCAACTCTCCCTCCCCAGAGTCTCTAGTTTTGCCTGCGGCCGACCCTGGTCTCCATGGTCCCCTGAGAATTCCCAGGAGCAGCCCTGGAGGCCTCTGAGCATTGCCGGCTTGGCTCTGGCCATTCCTCTGTTCTGCAGAGTCCAGACAACAGCAACTCTTGGATGCTTGCATGTAACTGCCCAGTTGCTGAGAACTGCCTAGAGGGACCCTGGGCCTCTTGAGCACTGTTGGGGTCCTACTCCCCTCAAAATGAATTTTCCTTTTTTAAGTTGCCTCTGTGGACCTATTTAATAGGGCAAAAACTGACTGCAGAGTAGACCCAGACACCCTCTAAACTGATAGCAAAGCCCCTTCGCTAAGGAGGGTCCTGGCCTCTACAATAGGCAGTCTCAGTGATAAAGGTCTATCTCATAGGCCATGGGCCAACTTCTTGTGATGTTGCCGAGATAGACTCCCGGCTCCTCTGAAGGTCATGGCTGGATGCCCTCTCAGGGCCCACACAGGCCCACATGCTCAGACTGTAGCCGGCGCCCCCCCCCCCTTCCCCCCAACCAGTGCTTTGCTCCTGGCTCTGGACAGTGACTAGGACTTTGCCCATTTCTGTGCTCCCAGCCTGGTCTCACCCCAGAGAGACACGGCCAGGGTCTCATCTCACACAGCCTCACCTGAGCCTCCTCATTAGTACCAGTTCTGGACCCCAGCTTGACTCGGCCCACCTGAAGTGCCACCCTTTCTGGACTGGCTTCTCTGCCCTCAGCCTGTGCAATGGTGACTAATCCCCTAATTCTGTGTGTGGCTGCTCGAATCTTCAGCCCAAGTCTGAGCCACTTCCCCAGAGCACAGAGCTCTCAGCAGCCCGCTCTCCCACCCTCTCAGTCAGCCAGCCCGCCCTGCTCCAGTTCAGGAAGGTGCCGGTCCAGGCTCAGGATCCTGGGCAGAGCATCTGCATGGGCATGGCTTCCAAGGACTCAGTGGCGTGGTCTCACCATTGCTGGCTGCGGTTCCCCTCTCCACCCACTTCCACTCTTTCTTTGGGGTGACTCATTCTGCCTGGCGTTCCCTTCACCGGAAGTGGTCCTCTCTAAAAGTACCGCATTACAATATAAATATAGCTTCTATATACTGCATTGATACGCACAATTTCCAGCAAGGGAAGAGGAGGGAGGGAATGTTTCATCATTTGCCATGAAGCTCAAGTTGGATTTAATTCCCAGTTGAAGCAGCCCACACATTTTCGGGAGATACAGAGGTGAACTATGAAAGATACTTTGAAGCCTTCGATGTGTCAAATGAATAGAAACAGGAAAAAAACCGTTTCACAGGAACTTAAAATACCCAATACCCTGACATATTAAAATACCCAAGTTCTGTCAAAATGGTGGCATGAAATATTTGAAATAGTTGTAACACATGATAGTTATTCAGTCCACATGTGAGCTAGATGCTATTCTAAGTTCCATATATATGAAATGCATGTCTGGTTGCAGATATTTATATCTATAGTTATTTATTTCTCCAGGCAGCTCTGTGAGGTAGGATCACAACACCATCTTCCACATGAGGTCCTGACAGGTTGAAAAGCTTCCGGTCTGTTGGGGGGTGGGATGGAGAGCCTGGCCACACCTGGCAGTGTTCCTAGCTGGGTGCTCAAGAGTGATCCTTGGCCATACTCAGACGTCCATCTGTGGAGCTGGGGAGTGAATCCGGGTTACCTCCAAAGGGGCCACGTGCAAGGCAAGTAAGTCCCTCAGCTCTTGTGCTGTTTCTCTGGCCCCGGCCTCGAGTTTCTCTGCCAGCTAGATACTGTTTGTAGCCAGCAGGTCTTACTCTAGACCCTGCAGGCTTGCACTCTAAATTGGCTCGGAGCAGAGTGGAATGTTTCCATTGCCATGGCAGGTTCTGGTGGGCAACCTGGGCTCAGTGGAACTGCTTTGACTGACATTGTAGAGAGTGTGTTTGTCTACTAGAATTTTTGCCTACACACACCAGGTCCAAGTGCCAAGACAGGTATTGCAGGGTAAGGAGAGCAGGACAGGAGCACAGAGAACACGGGGAGGCAGAGCACAGGGGGCATTCCAGATCTGCTTTGTATTCCCCAGGTGAAGCACCTCACACGGGACTGGAGAACCACCGCGCACGCCCTGAAGTACTCCGTGATCCTGGAGCTGAATGAGGATCAGCGGAAGGTGAGGAGGACCACCCCCGTCCCACTCTTCCCCAACGAGAACCTCCCCAGCAAGATGCTCCTGCTCTATGACCTCTACCTGTCCCCCAAGCTCTGGGCCCTGGCTGCGCCCCAGAAGAATGGCAGGGTGCAGGAGAAGGTGATGGAGCACCTCCTCCAGCTCTTCGGGACCTTCGGGGTGATCTCGTCTGTGCGGATCCTCAGGCCCGGGAGGGAGCTGCCCCCTGACATCCGGCGCATCAGCAGCCGCTACAGCCAGGTGGGGACCCAGGACTGTGCCATCGTGGAGTTCGAGGAGGTGGAGGCGGCCATCAGGGCCCACGAGTTCATGGTCACCGAGTCACAAGGCAAGGAGACCATGAAAGCTGTCCTGATCGGGATGAAGCCACCCAAGAAGAAGCCTGCCAAGGACCGGAACCAGGACGAGGAGCCCGCTGCGAGCGTCCACCTCAACAAGTCCCCAAACAAGAGGATCGAGGAGCTGCAGTACCTGGGCGACGAGTCCTCAGCCAACAGCTCCTCCGACCCCGAGAGCGACCCCACGTCTCCCATGGCCGGCCGGCGGCACCCACTCAGCAACAAGCTGGTCCCCGCCGGCCACCAGAATCTCTTCTTAAGTCCCAGTGCCTCCCCCTGCTCCAGCCCCTGGAGCAGCCCCTTGGCCCAGCGCAGAGGGGTCCCCAGGAAGTCCCCCCTGGCTGAGGAGACCAGGCCGAACTGCAGTGCCAGCCCCGAGGCCCTGCGCACATGCACGGATTACTCCTCCGACAGCAGCGTCACGCCCTCGGGCAGCCCCTGGGTGCGAAGGCGCCGCCAGGCCGAGCTGGGGACACAGGAGAGGAGCCCGGGAGCCAGCCCCCTGCTCTCCCGGAGGATGCAGACTGTGGAAGGGGTGCCTGTGGGTGTGCTGCGGTGGCCCCGGGGCCCGGACGACACCCGGGGCTTCCACGGGGGGCATGAGAGGAGCCGGGCCTGCGTGTAGACACCGTCTGGTTTTCATGAGCAGCCCCCTTGGTGTTCAAGGGCGCGCACAACACCTGGCATGACCTAGCTGACTCTAAGTCCACCCCCGCCCCGAAGCTTTTGTATCCTGTAGCCCTCTTAATTTATAAGCTGGTCACTCCTGTGAGCTGCTGGTACCTGTGGCGCTCAGACCGTGCCTCGTTCAGAGCACCTGTTCCTCCCTGCATGACATCCCCGCGCTGAGGGTGCTGCGTGGCTCTGCCGGGTGTGGGGCGGGTCTGACAGTAGACCTCCTCTTCAGAGGAGGGTTCTTCCCGGGGTGCCATGCTGGGTCATGCTGGGTCTTCCTGGGAGCCAGAGGAGTTGTGCGGTGCACGGCAACTGAGTCAGCTAGCCGCATGGTGTCCTCCGAGACCAAATCTATAGGTCGCGTCACGTGAATAAATAATAAAACACTCAACCAGGAGTGCTGGCGCTAATGTCCTAGTGCTTGACCAAAGTCTGTGTCCAACTCACAAAACTCAGAAGGCCAGGGGAAGTGTGCCACAAGACCCCGACACATTTCCTTTTTCTCTTTTCTTTTCTTTTCTTTTCTTTTCTTATCTTTCCTTTCCTTTCCTTTCCTTTCCTTTCCTTTCCTTTTCCCTTCCTTCTTTTCCCTTCCTTCCTCCCTTCTCTCTTTCTCTCTCTTTCTTTCTTTCTTTCTTTGTTTCTTTCTTTGTTTCTTTCTTTGTTTCTTTCTCTCTCTTTTTTTTTTGATTTTGAGAAGTGGTGCTCAGGGGGCCCAGGGGCCATTCTCTACCACACTGTACCGTTGGGTCAATGCCAGGGCCTGAGGCTTCGATGCTACATGGGACCCTGCAGTGCAAAGGACCACCGGGGACCACTCAAGCATTGCTTAAGGACCTCTGGGGCCATACCAGGAGGCCAAGTGATGCTGAGGATCAAAGCAGGCTTGGGTAGCTGCTTTGCATGTATCCTAACACCTGTACTAGTTCCCCAGTCCCCACATTTCTTAAATGTGTGCTGGCATACTCTGGGCTTCTGGCAGGCTAAAGGGCCAACAGAAATTGTGCTGATGCCAGAGATTGGTATCTTTCATAATAATAGAATCAGACCAAGTGAAGGCAATTTGGTTCAGACAAAGTTCTCTTCACAATGCCCTTGGATTAGCAGCATTAGCATCACCTGGAACTTCTGAAAGGGCAAAATTCCAGGCCCTATCTCAGGCCCTCTGAAACAAAAACTCGATAAGAGAGGGGCCTAGATCTATATTTTAGCACACTTTCCAGGGGACTCTACTGCAAACTTGGGTTTAAGAACCGCTGGTCTAGACTAAGGTTGTAGTGCTAAAGGTCTGACTCTTACATTCTCTATTTAGTAGTTCTGTGTCTTAGGAAAGTTACTGTCTCTGTTCAGCCTTGTTGTGGTATTGAAAAGCATTTTGTTTTGATGTCTGTGTCTGAAATGCACTTGACTTTCCATCAATGTTAGCACTTTTTTCTTGGATTATTGTCCATTTATCATTGCAAGTGGCCTGGAAGTAGCAGAAAGAGCACTAGCCTAGGGTTCAGCATTGTCTTCTCTGCCTTGAAATATTCTAGCTAAGTCATATTTAATAGAATTTCTTAATAATTATCAAACAGCAATCAGACACAAGAAATTATGCTGAATTTTTCCATGCATCCTCCTCCCAACTACCACACAACAAAGGCTTAACTATTATATCTTTTATTCTGCAAGAAACGGGACTTTCATGCTGATAACTACACTTGGTAAAATTCACACTAAAAGCTGGAATACCCACATTTTCCCTCTGACACCCTCTCTTCTCCTTTGGAAAAAAGGTACATTGTTATTGATGTAACCTTAGTGTATAACATGTCATCAAGGTTTTAGGTATACAACATTGTCATATGATGATCTATCTACACTACTGCCACCAGACATCTAATTTCCACCCATCAGCACACAAATGAGTCACTTTGTCCATTTATTCACCCCAACTCTATTCCCTCGTGGTAATCACCAATCTGTTCTCTATGATGAGATGTTTCTGTTGTAATTGTTCATGTCTCTGCGTATTCCTTATGTGGAATATATGAGTGAAATGTTATGGTGTTTGTCTTTCCCCTAACTTACCTCACTTAGAATCATACTGTTAAGGACAAACCTTGTCATGACAAATGGCATAGTTTCATCTTTTGTAGTGCTGTAGTATTCCATTGTGTATAAACCACATCTTAATCCACTGGTCTGTCAGCAGATACTTACTATTTTCCTATCTTGGCTGTAGGAAATAATGCTTCAATGAATAGGCATGCATATAGCTTTTCAAATGAGTGCTTTTATGTTTTATTTTTTTTAAATAAATACCCAGAAGTTGAATAGCTGGATCTTATGTAGTTCTATTTTGAAGTGTTTGAGAACTCTTGGTACTATTTTTTTTATAGTGGTGATATCAATGTGATTTCCATCAACAATGTACAAATGTTCCTTTGTTTCCACATCCTCACCAACCCTTCTTTCTTGACATGTGTTAATAGCATCTTATCAGGTTTGAGTGGTAGTTTGGTTTTGCTCTGCATTTCCCTAAGAATAAATTATAAGGTTAGAGCTGGAATGATAGCACAGCAGGTAGGGCGCTTGCCTTGCGTGTGTCTGATGTGGCTCAATCCCTGGCACCTCATAGGATACAGTAAGCACCACCAGGAGAGAATAGAGCCACAAGCAAACCCTGAGAATCACTGGGTGTGGTTACCCCCCGAAAAAAAAATACCCCAAAACCAAGACTAAGTGATGAAGTGCATCTTCTGCTATGCCAGTTGTCATCTATCTTTTTTAGAGTCTATTCAAACTCTCTGTTCATTGTAAAATGGGTTAGTTTTGGTTGAGTTATGTGCACTATGTATGGATGTTGAATATCAACACCATATTGAATGTGTGCTTTGCAAGTATTCCCCCTCATTTAATAGATTGCCTTTTTCATTTTGATAATGATTTTGTTTCCTTTAACTGTGCAGGAGCTTTCAGGTTTAGTCTTTTTATTTGTTTTTCTATTGTTTATCTTCCACTAGTATTGAATGCACAAAAACAGTGTGGAGTTGCTTACCGCCAATGTTATCGTCTATTTTTAAGCTTTAGGTCTTATATTCAATTTAATGGAAATCTTTAACCTCCATTTAATTAATTTTTGTTAATGGCATAAGGTGGTAATTAGCTTGCATTGTTTTTCACGGGGTTGCCCAGTTTTGCAACTCCTTTATTGGAAACCTCCCTTCCAGCATTGCATGCTCTTTGGCTCCTAGTTGTTCATAGATGTGAGATTTTTTTTTTAAGATAAATGCACATAAAAGCCTTTAGAGGCTGCTTTAGAATCTCTGAAATGCACTATCCACATCCCAAAAAGAAGCAGCCATAAAAAGTGCTAATATTTATTCAGGGTCAGGTGAATGAGACCAGTTGTAGTTACTGGTCCCTGAAGGCTTCACCGACATGGCAGCACTGAGAAGGATGAGAAAGGAGAGGCCGACAAAATCTCAAGGCCGACCTAGGCTGCCACAACGATGGGCTGGTCACGTAATGAGATTTAAAGACGACCGTTGGACTAGAGCTGTTACTGATTGGATTCCACGGGATGTCAAGAGACCGCGTGGCCGCCCACCTACCAGATGGTCAGACTTCTTTGTCAAGATCATGAACGATCGGTTTGAGGCCCTCCATGTTCCCGGAGCGAACAGATGCCATTGGGCTACACTAGCACGCGACAGGGACAAATGGAGACGTTACTGGCGCCCGCTCGAGCAAATCGACGACTAACGGGAAGTTAAGTGATTAAGTGATAAGTGATAATATTTATTCAGAACCTCCTAAACGCAAGGCATTTCGTTAAACACGTTTCATTTACCCTCCAGGTGTCCCAAGAGGTGTTATAATATTTGTTTCCCACAGAGAGCTGCTGAGGTAGGATAAGACCTCAAGTCACTGTGAACATGGAAAGAGATCCTGTACTTGGAATTATGCAGCTCAGTACAAATTAGATGATCCTTATCTCCTTAGTGGGATAGTGTTTTCCTTAAAACCTTGGATCTGGAGAGATAGTCTAGCAGGTAAGGAACTTGTGGCTGATGCAGGTTTGGTTTCTGGCACCCCCCTATGGTTCCTGAAGCACCTCCTTGAGTGATCCCTGAGAACAAAGCCAGAAGTAAGTAAGCCCTGAGCACTGCTTAGGCACTGCTTAGGCATGACCCAAGACAAAGAAAGACCTAGAAGAGTTCCTATGAACTGGTGATGCCTCCAGAAATTTCCAGGTTTTGCCATTTCCATCAAGACCAGCCAAAAATGATCCAAAGGCCTGTGGCTGTTACTGGACCTCAAGGTCTCCCAGCCTTGCTGCATGCCTCACCCTGACCATCAGGCTTCCTGGCCCTGCTGAGTGCCTCATCCTGACTACTAGGCCTCCTGCCCCTCTGAGTGCCTTGCCCTGGTCCCCCAGGCTCTCCCTGTGCCTCATTCCCTGACTGCTTCTCTTGCCTTCGTGAATAGTCCTTCCCCTTAGCCACCATACCTGCTCCCAGGCCTTGGTGCCATCTGCACCCCACCCACCAGCAACTCTCCCTTGTAGGCAGAGCTGCCCTCAGGAGCTCTGGCTCACATGATTATGTGAATGTTAGCTGCTCCCCCAGAGCATCACATTTGTCAGAACATCTCTGCCCTCCCCCTCCCCTGTGAACAGCTTGAACTATCTTGGCTTTGCCCTGCATGGCCCTAGGAAAGACCCCCCAAACGGGGGGTCAGCAGCTCTGGCTCAGGGGGCTGCCTTTTCAGATAAGTTAGCTGTCCGACCTTGAGGAAGTCCTTCTCCTTTTAGTCCACAGTCCAGTGCTCCTTAAATCAGGCCACATGAGAGAAAGTGGCTTATGACCCCCCCCCCCCCCCGCCACTGTGGATGTTCATTGTTACTCTGCTCTCCTGAGATTCACCTTTCTCTGTTGCTCTGGCTCTTAACTTCAGCCCCACCATAGAATCACCTGGAGAGCTTTGGTTCTGAGGTCAGGCCTCACTATCTCTGGCCTTTAAAACTGTGATTCTAGTGGGCAGGGCAGAGAAGCAGTGGGGAGTGGAGTGAGAGGGGACATAGAACAGGCAGATGAAGCCTTAGGCATCTGACTCTCCTCCTTGCCCAAGGCTGGATCTTGCTCTCCTTCATGCACTTTTACCACCTGGCAGAGCATCCTCAGCACTTTCCCAGGGCTGTACACTGCCATGAACCCCACCTTCCTACACCTCCAGCCAGCCTTTCATCGGGGTCACAGACTTCCTGTTTGTTAGTACCTCAGGGCTTTGAGTAGCTTGACCTGGAAATGCAGCCAGCAGTATTTCATGGCTGCCTCATTATTTTTAATGAAAACCAGCTCGCGCTCCACTCTGAACCAGATGCCTGCTGGACATCTCCTCCGGATGAGCTGGCAGGACATCTAAACCGCGCACATGGCCAGAACACCACCCTGCCTGCCTGGTCTCACCCACTCACACACACATGCCCACCTGCAGCGTGGCCCGGCTGCCCCAGAGGTGCCCACATGGACAGAAGACAAAGCGGCATCTGTGAAGAATGCAGCCTTCAAAGGTCCACAGCCTGCCTCCAAATAAATCTGTGTGACCTTTGACAAGGACATCACCTCTCACTGCCTCAGTGTCCTTCCCACAGAAGGTGGTGGACAGTACTTCCTACCACAGACTCATTGGAATGGGTTAATATCTGTAGTTAGTATCTGAACGAGTTAGTATCTGTAAAGCGCTTAGTAACTTGCACTTGGTAACTGCTCAGAAACTGTGGCGCTGTCATATTTATCCTTTCTTCATTCCCTACACCACTAATAACTGGGAGCTGTGTGCTCTATCCCCAAGTGTCTCTTACAGGCTTCCCCTCCCGTAGCCCTCCTCCCAGACTCCCTACTCCAGTATAATCTATTATATTTAATAATATAATAAATATTTATATTTATAATAAATCTACTTCTCCTCTATGATCTAGTCCCCATAATGCCACTGAACCATCTTTTGAAAACAGATGTCTGTTTGCATACCCTCCCTTTTTCTTTTCTTTTTAAAAATAATTACCAACTTCATAAATATCACAACTTGGAAACAACCAAAAGCTGATTAGATAAGATGGTGGTGAAGTCATACATAGCAATACTATTCAACAACAAGAATCAATGCGTTCAGGGCCCAGGAGGTGAAAGCACCTTGCATGTGACTGTCCCCTGTTTGGTTCTTAACATTGTATATGGAGTTCAGGAGTTAGCCCTGAACACTGCCAGGTGTGTCTAGACCCTTTCCCCACCCCCAATAATAAACTAAAATAAAGAACAACCTCTCAAGCCATCAGAAAGAAAAGGTCACACACTATATGATTCCAAGTCAATGGCATTCTGAGAAAAATCACATCTAGAGAGGGTTAAAATGAAACAGAGGTTGGCAGGAATTCATGGATAAAGACGATGCTTTGCCTTATTTAAAAGAAACATTGCTAACCAACAGTTCCCTTGACAGTATTTCTCAGAGTAGGTGCTGGAAGTATGCAGGGCAGAGTAGCAGCCAGGAGAGTTGGGGGCACTTTCTGTTTGCTCACTTGGATAGGGTGGTGGGGGGAGAGGGGGTGAGGGATTTTTTTTCCCCTCAGGAAGTGAGTAGTGGGCCAAATTGTCCTGGTAACGTTGTCTTAATAGGATTGGTGCTAAACTGCTACAGTCCTTGTCGAGCTGTGCGTCCTGGGAAGCAGTGAAGCTTGGTGGATCCACACAGCCCATCGTGTGGTGACCTCCAGGGCTGGCTGGCCAGTCAGGTCCCAAAGCTAGTGCATGCCAGGGTCTTGTTTACTAATGCGTCACTCCAGGGTGTGGCCGGGTTGAAAAGGGCTCTGCTTGTTTTCTGCCACGGAACCAAAACACAAGGCAAACTGCTTTTTGAAGACACAGATTATTTTTAAATCCTTGCCCTAAATGTTGAACTAGCTTTTTCCAGCAGTTTTCAGATACGTATTCAGCACAGTGGAAAAGCTGCCCAGGAACTAACAGCAAAGTTCCAAGGAGAAGAGAATGAAAACAACAGGGCATGTGGTTCTGGAGGCGACTAGTGTGTTCGGGCCCATCACCACGGGGGTGGACCAGATGGTGCTTCTGACAGTGGCCAGACACTCTTTGTTCAGGAGCCGGAATAAACAGGTTGGTGGAGACATCCCTGGAGAGTGTCTACAGCCCAATGAGCTACCTTTTCTTGGACCCGCTGGGTCATAGTTATCACATCTTCAAAGATGAACACAGGAAGCCCAGTTGTTGTGGTTGTTCAGAGGTGGAATTTGGTCTGGAGGCCGATTCCTCCCATTGCTCTGCTCTCTTCTAGTGCCCCCTTGTGTCCACACTGAGATTAGTTCAAGTTAAAGGCAGCCTAACCACCTGGTTGCAAGTCTAACCTTGTATTTGCCACACTATCAGGTCTATCCACTTTTCTATCCCATTTTTCTCATCTCATCTCATAAGGCTGAGGCTAAATTAAAAAATTGTTCTTGCAAAAATAAAGGGCATCATCTGTGTAAAATATTTCAAAACACACTAAAAAAGATTTGCCCCATCCCCAAAATGTCATTACTATGGTTGTTGACCACACCTTAGTGGTCAGTAGTATGGGAGAGGTGGACTAATCACTTTTCTCATAATCAATTATTTATACACCTTTCTTTGTTTGATTGTGAACTGGGGATTAAGGACCAAATCGTTCTTAGTGTTAGTGTCCAACACATAGCTAAGTTCAGAAAATATTTATCAAACAGATACTGAATAAACACTTTGTCCAACCTGAAAATTACTGTACGGTGTAATATAAATGTAGTGTTTCCCAAAAAAATCTAAGCATATTCTCTTATAGGCCACATCTGTTCCAAGAACTTTACAACTCAGGACTGTTGACAACTTCACTTTTCACGTTCCTGAAACACCTGGCCCTGAAATCATGTGTTACAGTTTGTGTCTGTTCCAATATAGGGTATGAAAAAGCATAATATCCATGATTAACTCCAAGGTTCCCAACCCCAGAGGAATCTGAAAAGATGAGTATCAGGCTCTATTGGGGAGCAGTTTAGAAGTAGCCAAGATGAAAAGATCATCAAAACTCCCTTTTGTGGGCGTAACTGGAGGATAAATTACATCCTGTGGCATCTAGAATACACTACAGAGCCAATTCCATGAACAGGTTTCAAGATGGATTCAATTTTATGAATTCTTGAGACTCTAATATGTCATCTCAAGTGCCCATGGGACAAACCTCAGAGGAAGAACAGTCATCAGTTGTTGTAAATACAGATATATTCTCCATTTCTCAAAACAATTCTTCCAATGCTACAGGTCCACAGACCCACAACTAGAACAGAAAATTATTGAGACAAACAGTAACTTGTTTGTATTTTTCTGTGATAAAATGCTAGAGAGATCACGTGAGAATTTTCTTCTTTTTCTTTTAAGGAACTAGGTTTGGGGACAGAAACTTACTTATTCTGAGTTTCACAGTCCCTTCATAAGATGGAAAAATGACCTTGGCACTGGAAAGGAATTAGAGTCCAGTTAATATGAACTTACAGATGAAACATCTATTCTTGTTTTTGTACATCTTAAAACTATGTAAAGAAAGTAGAGTCCATAAAACCCCAAAATTCTTTGAAATAATAATGGGAATTTAAACAGTTGGTCAAATTAATTTTTAACTTTAAATAAATGAACGACCAAATGTGGGAGAAGTGGAATGATGCTGAAGAGTTCCTGAAGGGAATTTATTCTATGTTCACCCAAATCCTGCTGCCCACAAATTTTATGTGACCAGAAGTAGAGGGAAATCTTACCTGAAATATTTCAACAATGTGGAATGTTAGGATGAATATTCAGCTTTATATAAAGCTTTGACAGATGTAATCAAATAAATCAGAATGGAAATAAAGACAAAACCTCTATGATCCAACTTATATGTGGGGTCTAAGCAAACAAGCAAACACATCAAGGAATACCAAGGTCGTGAATACAGAGAATGTATGGGTGGTTCCCAGAGACATGGGCATGGGAGAAATGGGAGAACGGGGTTAAGTACAAACTCACATCCATGAGTTAGGCCCCAAGGGGTGTAATAAACAGCCTGCAGAAAGACTGTAGTGTCTGACAGAAAGTGGCAAAGACTTTATATGATTTTACAGTAATAATAAATATTGACTCGTTGTGTTGTACCCTTAAAACTCACATGAGTCTTGCTTGTCCTTTGTATGTAAATTCTAAAAAATCTGGGGGCTGGAGGGATAGTACAGCAGGGGTCACTTGACTTGCATGTGGTCAACCTGGGTTTGATCACTAACACCCCATATGGTTCTCTGGACCCCGCCATGAATGATCCCTGAGCACAGAGCCAAGAGTAAGCCCTGAGCACTACCGAGTGTGAACACCCCAGAATAAAATATAAAACAAATATTCCCATGAGACCCAAAAGATGGCACAGTGTCTGGAGCACCTGCTTTGTGAGCAAACGGCCGTGAGTTTGATCTCTGGCGCCACTCTGTGTGCCACACACAATCCTGGCAGCCCAGCTGCCTGTGACCCCCAGCACTGCAATTTCTAGCTGCATAGCATCAACAAGGCCAGAAGTACTAAAACAGATGTGAGAATGCTGTGTCAGGAGAGCAGAATAAGCAGAAGTACCACAACTAATGAGTGTGACACCCCAATTCCAAGGTAATGTGCCAACACCCCTCTGGGTGACCCCTAGCAAGCACCACCACTAACTGTGTGAGCAACACAACCAAGAGCGTGTACATCCTAGGGTCATTGCAACATCATCAGAGGGATGGGAAAGGGAGTGAGACATTCTTATTACCACACAACATCCTGTTGAAAGGACACATGTCCTTGTTTAATGAAGACAGCGCCAAGGATGCGCTTGGTGGTGATTCCTCTAGCACCCCCAGCTCGGTTGGTTTTCTCTTACAATTTACTCACAAAAGAGCTTTACCATGTCCTGTTGTCTCCCACTACTGAGTGGGCCTGCCTTCTAACTGTATTTTCGGTAAGGTGGTCCTCAGGTCTGGATGGTGAGTCGGGTCCAGGTAGGCAAGGGCTCTGTGCTGGCTGCGCTGGAGTCCCAAGCAAAGGGCAGAACACTCACACCAACCCTGTTTTCATTTCTAATTTCTGTTCTTTGGTTCTTGGTGGGCTGGAGCGATAGCACAGCGGGTAGGGCGTTTGCCTTGCACGCAGCCAACATGGCCGACCTGAGTTCGATTCCTCTGCCCATCTCGGAAAGCCCTGCAAGCTACCGGGAGTATCTTGCCTGCTTTATTTGATAGGCCAAACATAGTAACAACAACGTCTCACAATGGAGATGTTACTGGGCCCGCTCAAGAAAATCGATGAACAAGGGGAGGACAATGACAGTGACAGTGGTTCTTGGTGAATTTTTCCCATTGACTTTTGTTTTGGAAAAAGGCTGCACTGATGTTTTATTTTTCTTGATCATTGAAGTGTTTTTTTTGTTTGCTTTGGTTTAAGCCGGTTCTAGTTTTGGCTCAGGCTAGAGCTTTGGTCAATGTCTGGTCTAATTTTTTTTTTTTGTCAGGAATATGCTGTTTTGGGACTGGAACAATAGCACAGCAGGTACGGTGTTTGCCTTGCACACGGCCGACCTGGGTTCGATTCCCAGGATCCCATATGGTCCTTTGCGCACCACCAGGAGTAATTCCTGAGTGCAGAGCCAGGAATAACCCCTGTGCATCGCTGAGTGTGACCCAAAAAGAAAACAAACAAATAAACAAACAAAGAATATGCTGCTTCTGGGGGATGGAGGGGGATACAGGGGGAGAGAGACAGAGACAGAGACAGAGGAGAGAGAGACAGAGGAGAGAGAAAGAGACAGAGATAGAAACAGAGGAGACAGAGACAGAAAGAGACAGAGACAGAGATAAGAAAGTGTCTGCCATAAAAGCCAGGTAGTGGGGCGAGGGAATGAGGGAAACTAGGGACATTGGGTGGTGAGAAATGTACTCTGGTGGAGGGATGGGTGTTGGAACATTATATGACTGAAACCTAATCATGAATAACTTTGTAAGTGTGTATCTCACTGTGCTTCAATTAAAAATCAATTAAAAAAGAACATGCTGCCACTGACAGTGTATCCCTGCTTATCACACGAAGAGGGGTCCACTCACTGGCTTGTTTTTTGGTTCAGAATAATCACTGGACATTTCAGTTCTGCAGGTAGTGCCCCATATTGTACTGGAAATATAATAAAACAAGACAGGAATTCTGATGGAAAGGAGGAAGTGAAACTATCATCTCTCAAAGGTGGACAGTGACCTGTGGACAGTGCCAGTGAAGCTACAGAAAATTGTTCTAGATCTATGTGTTATGAACAAGGACACGGTATAGACCAACCTACAATGGCCAATTATATTTCTGTATTTACAAATAAACAGAAGCTGAAATTTAAAAATATTTCAATTTATCTTTGTAAATCATTGTGATAAAGGTAAAGGTAAAGGCCCTCCCGTTGATCGTCGATTTGCTCGAGCAGGCCCAGTAACGTCTCCATTGGAGACTTTGTTGTTAGATCTATTGCAATTTATAGAAGCCACCTCTACAAAGAACATGATATACTTAGCTATGACTTATTGCAAAGTAATAGCTGGGCATAGAGGGAGGGTAAAACCTAGGAAATCTTGAATAAAAAAAATGAAGATATACAAAAATGGGGAGTTACCATCTCCCAATGCATAAATGGGAAGATTGGTTATAGTATTTCATACTCTATTGATCTATAGATTTAAGGCATCCCCAAATGAATTTCTCTATGGGTATGAACAAGCTGATATAAAATTTATATATGTGATTAAAGAAACCAGACTGTCTAAAATAATTTTGCAAAGAATACGTTAGAAGACTGGCACAACTCAATTTTAATATATTCTATAAACTAAGACAGCAATGACCAAAATGTATGGTACCCTTATCATTCTGTCTCTCTCTTTCATAGTGGAACAAAAAAACATACACGGGAAAACAAATGGCCAAGTCCGTCTCCCTCTCTCTTTCCCTCTGAGAATTGGTTTACAAATCTCAGCTCACAAGGTCTTGAAGGTGGTGGCTTTGGGGAGGGGCCCCTGAGGTCATGGTGGAGGGAAGGACACACTTTGATGGGGGTAGAGTATTGAAGCATTATATACATAACACTCTCATTATTAGAATCACTAGGACTGATATAAAAATTTTAAAAAGAAATAACTGATGAAACAAATTTAAAGAAACAAGCAAAACTCTTGAAGCTCTCAAAAATTTATTGACTGAAAAATAGATTTATAGTTAACCAGAACAGAAGAAATTCTAGAAAGGTCACATTTTCAGGGGCTGGGGGGTGGACTGGAGCCATACCCATCAGTGTTCAGGGGTCACCCTTGGCTCTGTGCTCAGGGGTCACCCCTGGCAGCATGTGGAGGGACCATACAAGGTGCTGGGGATTAAGCCAGGGTCAGCTTCATACAAGACGGGTGACTTTAACCCTGCACTGTCTCTTGAGCCCAACATATGATCACTTTTAAAGATTATTATGGAAGCATAGTTGACCTATGCCGCATTGCACATATTTAAAATAGACAATTTGATAAGCTCTGATATATATATGTATATATGGCATCTGAGAGGCCACCACTTCCATCAAAATAATACGCATATCCTTAACCCCCAAGTTTCTCTGGTCTGTTGGCAGTTCTTCCTTGTGACCACCCACACTGTCTCCTAGGAACCACCGATCTGCTTCTGTCATTTGTTAGTTAATATTTCCTGAAAATATTTGCTAAGGAAATCACACACAATATACTTTTGTATTTTGCTTCTTTCCTAATAGGGGGCCACTGGGGCTATGCCCCGCAGTGCTGGGGGCAGGGGGCAGGAGATGCCAGGGATAGAACTCAGTGCCAGCACATGCTATGAGTGTGTTCTACTATTTGGATTCTCTCCCTGGCCCTGTGATTCGCTTCTTCACCTAGACAGAATCATTTGGAGAATCCTCTCTGTTGGAGCTCATGTCAGCATTTTGTATGTTTTTGTTGGGTGAAGTCTTCTCCTGCCCCCGTATTCCACACTTGTTTTGCTTTGTTTCAAGGCCACACCTGGAAGGATTTAGGGTTCCCATGGCTCTGCTCAGAGATCACTCCGGGCAGGGCTCGAGGGACCTTATGTGGTGCTGGGTATTGAACTTGGGTAAGCTCTACTCAATGCAAATACTTACTCCCTACTACCCCTCCAGCTCCAGTGTTTTCCTTAAACCCTATTGGGAAGAGAGGCACACCCGGTGGTGGTCAGGGCTTTATCCTGGCTCCACACTCAGTAACTACTCCTGACAGGACTTAGGGACTATATGTGGTGCCTGAGTTTGAACCAGCGTTGGCCATGTGCAAAGCAAGCACCCTACCTGCTGTACTATCTTACCAGCTGCACCGTCCCGTTTCCGCCCCCCTCCTCACCGCCCCAAGTTTTGTTTGTTTTGGAATCATATCTGGCATTGCTCAGAGCTTTCTTTCAGGGATCACTCCTGACAGTGCTCAGGAAACCATATGTGGTGCTGGGGATCAAACCTGGTTTGACCGTGTGTAAAGCAAGCATGTTTGCCACTGTCCGATCTCTCTGACCCTCTGAGTACCACGCCTTGATCATCCATTCACTGCTGATGGGCTTTCATTGTGTCCTGTTTTGGCTATTACAAATAAAGCTGCTATGAACATCCATGTGCAAGCCCTTATATCGACATATGCTTTCGTTCTCTTGGATAAATACCTAGGAGTAGACCGGCTGGATTATATACTGTGTGTTTAAGTTTTAAGTCAACTGACAAACTGTTTTCCAAAGTGCTTGTTTCATTTAAAATTCTTGCCAGCAGCGCAGGAGAGTGCCCGTGCTGTCAGATCCTTGCCAACACTTAATTTCAGCCCGTCTAAAGCGTGTATGGTGATAATTCACGGTGGATGTAATTTGCATCTTCCTAACATTGAAGATATTTTCCTAATGTTGAAGATTTTTTCCCCGTGCTTATTTGCCATCTGTACCTCTTCTTTTGCAAAATGTCTGTTCGAAGCTTTGAAAGCAATTCAACAGATTGTCTTTCAACAGATGGTGCTGGAACAATTGAATATTCATATGCATTTTGAATCTCAACATCATATACCTCACATATACATCATATTTTAAAAATGAACTGAAACTAAATCACAGAATGAATAGTAAAATAAAAAAAAATTCTGGGTCAGAGAGATACTATAGGAATAGATAGTTGCCTTGCATGCAGCCTACACTGGTTTGATTTCCTGCACCACATATGATCCCCTGAGCACTGCCAGGAGTGATCCATGAGCGCAGAGCCAGGAGTAAGCCTTGAGATCTGTCAGGTGTGGCCAAATGACAAAAAAAAAAAAAACAAATTACAATTCTTGATTAAAACAAATTAAAATTCTCGATTAAAACAAAATTCTTGATTAAAACATAAGAAAAAAATCTTCATGCTTTGGATCACAAGTCAAGATCCTTTTAAATCGTGATGAATTGGAGTTCATTGAATGAAAGATTATATTCCAAAAAAGAATGATTAAAAGACAAGCATCAGATTGGGGGAAAATATTTGCAAATCTCGTATCTCACAAAAGACTTGTATTCGGAATATGTAAAATACTCTCAAAAATGCAAGAATAAGAGCACGAATACTCAATAGCTCAACAATAAGAGCCCAGTTTACTTAATGAATAAAATGTTTGAACATGCACCCCACCAAAGAGGTTATAAAGATGGCAATTAAACAGCTGTTCACATCATTAGTCGTGAGGAAAATGCAAATTTAAAACCACCATAGACACTATTACATGCCTGCCAGGATAATTAAGATGAACAATCCTGATAATATGAGATGCTGACAAAATGTGGAGACAGGAATTCTGGGGACAAATTTGATATTTTCTTATGAAAGGAAACAGGGGCTTACCATTGGGCTCAGCAATCTCACCACAGGTCTTTAATGAGAAATGAAAATGTATGTTCACACAAAACCACATATGAAATGTATAATAGCTGCACTGTTCATATTTGCTACAAACTAGATAGAACTAAAATAGTCTTTAATGAGTCAATGAATAAAAAAACTATGGCAGTCCGTTAGATGGAATATTACTCAATCATAAAAAGGCAACCAGCCATGACTATCCACAACCATCTGGATGAATCTTGAATTATGATTGTGTGATGACAAGGGAAAGAAGTCAACCACAAAATGTTATATACTCATGATTGATTTCTGAGGAAATCTGGAAAAGGCTAACCTGAGGAACAGGTGGTTGTGGGGGACAAGGGGCAGGAGCTGACTTCCAACGTGGAGGCATGTGGGAATTATCCCTGGCAGTGGGAATTATCCCTGGCAGTGGAGTTTTTCTGCACCCTATTTGTGCTGCTATTCCAATAACCTGTGTATCCGGGAAACTTCATAAAACTAGTCACAAGAGTGAAACTGACCAGGAGTAAGTTTTCTTCTTTTTAAGATCATAAAAGAGTGATAGACAATATTGAGCATATGTATATGTTCAATTCCTCCGCCCCTCTCAGAGAGCCCGGCAAGCTACCGAGAGTATCTCGCCCACACCGCAAAGCCTGGCAAGCTACCCGTGATATATTCGAATGCCAAACACGATAACAAGTCTCACAATGTTACTGGACCCGCTCGAGCAAATCGATGAACAGCGGGAGAACAGTGACAATGACAGTGATGTATATTTAGCCTTACCAATGTTTCTAAGCCCCTCTCCCAGCCCCCCAAAATACTGAATACAACCAGGCCAGTCTGGCTGGAGCTTTGAGCTAGAGAAAGTTTCACAAACCCACAGAGGTCTAAGAAATAGATTAGTCATGCAGAGCCACCTGGAAATGAATCTAGATTTTGTTTCTTTTTCCTTCCATTTTTATTTCAGCACTGTTGATTGAGAATCCTGTTTGTGGTAGAGTTTTCTGCATACAATGTTGGTTTCTTTATTTCAACCCTCGAAAACTGGGTACTTCTTAACCATCATTCTGACTGCATAGTTCACCTGGAATACTGGCCAGAAGGGGGCTTTTCCTGTAAAGGACGATTAATTTGAGAAAGCCCTCATGACTTGAGAAGAGAGGTCGAATAAACCGGCACACTTAACTGAGACTAAGGATCCAACTGTGAGGATCCAATCCTCCGTTTGCTTTTCAAGTGTGGCTTTGCCTTGTGGTCAGAGAGAATTTCCTTGTCTGGTTCACTCTCAGGCTGCAGGGATCCGCCTCCTCTGATGTGTTTCCTTGGCTGCCGGCTCAAAATCAACAAACTGGTGTCTGCAGGCCTGCAGAGGGTCTCTGGCACAGGGCGGCCCCGCCTGGCCCCAGAAACCAGTGCTGCCAGCTTGTTTGCGGCCCCCAGCCTGGACTCTGTCACTATGAACTCACAGCTCAGGACCCGGGCAAGTCTGAGCACCTCCCAGAGCCATTTCTGTGCGGCCTTATGCCCACCAACAAGTGAGGCTTGTCTCGAAAACGGAGCATCACGGGAAGGAGGTACGCCTCTGCTCCCAAATGTTCCAGAAAGGGCATGTGGCCAAGCCAGCGCCTTGGTGAATGCAGAAAAGAGTGGTAATGGAGCACTAATAGGGGTGTCTGCAGCGGGTGGGGCGGGGAGGCGGAGGGAAGGGAAAGAGAGCAAGGAGACTGTTAATTCCCTCCCTCCACCCTGTCCCAAGCTGCCAATTCCCACTCAAAGCGGATATTTCAGTCAAGGTTTCATGGGATGTTTCTGCCTTTCCCGGCTTTGGGGCTTTTTCTCATCAAAGCCCGTTCCTCATGGCTGTGGGGAAATGCCTCCTTGAAAGGGTTAGGCCTGCCTCCTTGAATCACTTAGTGTGAGAACTCAAATTTGAGACCATTTGAAATGGAAATGTTTCACTGGGGTGGGGGGTGGAGGTAATGTAGTCCAGAGTCTTTGCTTATACTGAGAGGAGAAAGTCGTGACTCAGAGATTTCCCTCTCCCCCCTGCCTGCACAAACACACACTGGTAATTACTCTACTAAAACCCAAACAGAGCAAAACAAAGACAAAAATATACACATAGGAAAGGGGGGAAATGGAGCTTCTCTTTAATCTGTGCCAGAAAACCTAGATAGTACAGTGGGTAGGGTGTTTGCCTTGCATGTGGCTGACCTGGGTTCGATTCCCAGCATCCCGTATGGTCCCTTGAGTACCTCCAGGAGTAATTCCTGAGTGCAGAGCTAGGAGTAACCCCTGAGCATCGCCAGGTGTGACCCAAAAAGTAAGAAAGAAAGAAAGAAAGAAAGAAAGAAAGAAAGAAAGAAAGAAAGAAAATGGGGAGTGGGCTGGGGAGCCTCGACAGCCATGAGCAGGGCATCTACCTTGCACACAGCTGACCCAGGTTCCGTCCTGGCATTGCACTTGGTCCTCCGAGCACCTCCAGGAGTGACCCTAAGCACAGAGCCCAGAGAAAGCCCTGAGCTCCACCAGGTATGGCCCCCCAAACCAAATAAAACACAACACAAAGAGTAATGGGAGGCGGGTCCCCCCAGAACTCCCCTCATCTCCTCTGTGGCTTCCCCACAGCCCGCACTTACTGGGCAGGAGAACAGTGGGACCTCATGTGGGAGTCTGGGGTGATGGGTACGAGAGCGTGGATCTGGGTTCAAGTTCTGTGGCCTTGACCCCTGGCTAGCAGATGTGTGAGCACCCTGGAGACCCCAGCACACCCCACAACCATGACTGTGAGCCCCAACTGAGAGTGCAAACACAAAACGAAAGAACTGTGTGCCTGGTGATGACCAGGCCTGATGTGTGGATGCTCGACCCCCAACCCCAGCCTCAGAAAGGTCACAGCTAAAAATGTGCAAGCTCCAGCTAGGTGTATACGTGTGTATGTGTGTGTGTGTGTGTGTGTGTGTGTGTGTGTGTGTGTTTCTTTCTGTTCTCCTTTTGGTTGGGCCTTATGGCTTGCAATACAGGCACTGAAAGGTTATCAGGTCTATCCCTTTACCTACTTTCAACACTCGGTTCCTTTCCAAAACTACCATTCCCAAGTATCATTGTCATGCTGGTCCCTTCTATATCCTAACTGCCCTTCTTCCTCCACATACTCTTGTGCCATTGACCAGTCCTCCTGGCCTCCGTTTACCCTGGCCTTGGATATTAGTCTCATACTATATATACGTTTTATATTCCACGAATGAATGCAGTCATTCTATACCTGTCCTTCTCCTTCTGATTCAGCATGATGTTCTCCACGTCCATCCATTTATAAGCAAATTTTATGACTTCATTTTTCCTACCAGCCATGTAGATTTGGTGCATGCCCCACTTCTGCCTGTGTGCGAGGTGTGCATGTGAGAAGAATACTTCCAGCAGAAATAGCAATAAACATGGTGCTGTCTGACCCGTGTTACTCATTTTTACAGCAGCTCTTGACCCTGACTGCATGTTAGAACCACAGGGAGAGCTTCGTACCGATGTTTCACCCCAAACAACTAAATCAGAACTCAAGGTGGGGGTCCGGACGTCACTGCCTTTATGAAGGTGACACTCACAGGCAGGCAGCCACACCAACAGCTGCTGAGGGTAAGGATGAGAAATGACCCCACTGGAATAGGACGTGGTCAAGCATCCCACTCTGGGTGATGCTGGGTAAAATGGCGAATAGAGTGGAGAGGAACTAGAGCCTGTGAGGGATGGCAATGGAACGCTCCCCACTCTGAACCAACCCCCCCCCCCGACTCAAGACAGTTGCCATTGATCCCTGGGGAAGGGTCCTTCCTTGGAGTCTGGCTGTTTTTTTGTTTCTCTGGGTAGAGAAGGGTTGGGGACCTGGCTGGGATTAGGGCTTGCTCCTGACAGCACACAGGCATCATTCCTTGGCAAGGCTCTGAGGACTGTGTGTGGTACCGGGGATTGAACCTGGGTACCATGGAAGGCAAGTGCTTTATGCGTTCTACTATGTCTCCATCCTTGGTTCTTGTTTTTAACATAAAGAGTTGGCTGGATTTCTCCGAGTGTGCTTGCTAGAGTGAACCTGACAAACCAGGCTTGGATGAGCCTTAATGAGCACTTACACTATTGGACCACCAGGGGGCGGCACAACAAGGATAGCAGAACAGTTTCCACACAACGAGGGAGGAGACGGAAAGCCCTGAGTCTGCTGAGAGCGCAGGAGGTGGGAGCAATTCAGAGCAGTGAGCAGCGCGGTGGATCCCATCCCGGTGATTAATCTCTCACCTAAAAGCCTGGGCTGCCTCTGCCTAGGGGTGTCTGTGAGTTCATGGCACGTGGGGAAGCACCGATCTCTCCCGGATATAGGACAGGAGTGGGTGTTCATTGTCCTGTCTGAGTCTCCTGTGCAGACACACACCTCCACACCCCCTTGCTTCCCCTTCATGGGGAGTCCTAGGAGACAGCCCGTCTACGGAGCACTGCAGAGCCAGTCACCATCAGCTCATCAGAGGACCAGGAACAAAGCTTAGATGCCGCTGACCTTGGCACCAGTGGACATTGGCAGGGCAACTTGACCTGGTTGATGGGGCCTTGGGGAGGAGGCAGAGTTGGGGGTGGGCCGAGGTTATGGGCAAGAGGTTATGGGGATACCTCCACTTGTACACTCAGGTACACTCAGGCCACAGCGGGCTCTGCCTAGCTCCACCACTGGGGATCCCAGCATGGAAACACTGATCTCAGTCCCCACTGGAGGGATAGTACAGTGGGTAGGGCCTTGCACTCAGCAGACCCAGTTCAGTCCCCGGCCCCCCTATGGTCCCCGGGGCTCCACCAGGAGTGATCCTTGAGAGCACAGCCAGGAAGAAATCATGAGCACTGCCAGATGTGGACACACACACACACACACACACACACACACACACACACACACACACTTACACACTTCTGGGAAGGTAGGGGTCTCACCTGGCCATCTGCCCTGCAGCGCCGGAGCAGAGAACGAGGGCTGTCAGTCTCTGGGCCTGGAGAGGAAGCCGAGACTGCCCTGGGGAGTGGGTGGGCGGCCCTGAGGGAGCGAACATCTCCCTGAGCTTTGCCCCTTCTGACTGCTCAGCAGAGGGTGAGGGGAGAGGGGAATAATCCACGCATCATGGTGTCCTCGGCCCAGTGGGTGCGGCTCTGAGACACAGCCCTCCCTCTCGGCTCTCAGAGCCCAGGGGTGCGGCTGGCTGCCGGTGTGCCTGTTGACTGCGGATGTGCATGCTGGATGGTGATACACCGGCTGTTTGCATGGGTGCGCGCTAGTTGTGGGTTTGAGCTCTGGCTGTGGGGGTGCGTGCTGTTTGTGGGTGTGAGCTCTGGGGGTGGGTTTGAGCTCTGGCTGCGTTACGAGCGCTGGATCCTGATGCGCTGGCTGTTTGCGGCGGTGCGCGCATGCATTATTTGCCACGGTGTGGGCTGGATCTGGGTATGGGCTGTTTGTGGGTGTGGGCTGTTTGCGGGGGTGTGCGCTACTTGCGGGCAGGTGCACTGTTTGGGAGTCTGCACTCACACAAGTCAGGAAAACACTCCAGCCTCCAAGGCCAACATGAGCTGGCCCTGAGCTGGCCCCACCATTGGACAGGTGCACATGCCCATTACCTGGAAGGACACGGTGGCTGAGGTGCCATAGGGTGACGTTAGACCAGGAGAGGACTGAGACGAAGAGGAAGCAATTAAGAGTTTCCCGACCCCTTAATAAAGGTAAAAGGTAAAGGCCCTCCCGTTTGTCGTCGATTTGCTCGAAGCGGGCCCAGTAACGTCTCCATTGGAGACTTTGTTGTTACTGTGTCTGGCATATCGAATACTCTCGGTAGCTTGCCGGGCTCTCCGAGGGGGGCGGAGGAATCGAACTCGGGTCGGCCATGTTGGCTGTGTGCAAGGCAAACGCCCTACCGCTGTGCTATCGCTCCAGCCTGTGCTATTGCTCCCGACCCCTTAATAGCCTGGATAAATAGTTCTCAAGAGCCGTGCCTTCCTCTGAGGGCCCAGGAGACATCCTGGAGCTGCCAGCAGGGGACACTTTCTGTGGCTTCCCTGAATTTCTCTGCCTTGCCCAGCCACTGGGAACAGACACCTTTGTGTTGACGTTCACTCTTTCCCTGCCTCATTTTCCCTTTCTCACTGCCCTGGGATAGCCCCACCTCTTCCTCCCCCTTTGCCCCCCAAAAAAGCACACCACATTATCCATTGGCACCTCACCCTGGCCTCTTAGTGTTTTTTTTTCTTTGATTTTTAAGGGAGCTAATGTGGGGAGTTCCCAGTCACAGGCCTTGGGGATCCTGCTGACTCTGGCAACAGAGAGCCGGCCACGTTTGGGGTGTCACTTGCCTTCATCCGGAGTGTGTTTTGGTACAAACTAAGATTTTTTTTTTGTTGTTGTTGTTATTTTCTGTTGTTATTTTGTTGTTATTTTGGCGCTGTGTAATCCCATCAACGGCCAAGACCCAGAGACTATAAAATCCAGCTACTGGAAGGGAACAGCGCAGAGTCTCCTGCCCCTGCGCCTGGCTGTCCTCGCAGGGGCCCCTGGGAGGGGGGTGGGTAGAGTTTCCCTCTCTGCCCCGAGCAGAGTTCCAGCAGCCGAAGACCTCCTTAACCAGCCACAACCATGCTGAGACCACTGTCCACACGCATGAAGGTACCAGCAGAGGAACAAAGGCATGCGGGTCCCGGGGCTGAGATCTTCAAGCCTGCTGGGATAGGGGCTGAGCATCCTCTACCCAGATCCTCCAAATTCCAGTAGGCAGGGATCACACCCTGGCGCCGTGTAATCCCATCAACGGCCAAGACCCAGAGACTGTAAAACCCAGCTCCCGGAAGCGCAACATCTTATTATCTCATTCTTACTTTGGACAACATGGCAGGCTACCAAATGTAACCTGCCCACACGGCAGAGTCTGGCAAACTCCCCGTGGTGTACCCAGTATGCCAAATACCAGTAACAATGATGGGTCTCATTCTCCTAAACCCTGACAGAGACTTGAATCTGGCACTTTTTAAAATCTCAGGGCTAAGAAGAAGGAGACGTTACTGGTGCCTGCTCGAGGCAATCGATGAACAACAGGATAATCGTGATCATGATCATGATTTTGGCCACATGCAACGGTGCTCAGAGCTTACTCCTGATTCTAGGCCCGGGTCACTCCTGGCAGGAGTGCTGGGAACAGAACCTGGGTCAGCTGCATGCGTGGAGGAGCCCTGTCCACTGTACCACCTCTCAGGCTCATCAACTCATCATTCTTGGCGCTGCCTTTGGGTCAGGATTGAGGGCAGTCAGACAGACAGAGCTCAGCTCCTTTGCTACCCACATACACCTGGGCGGATCCTTAACCTGTCTCATCCCAGTTTCCTCCTCGGTGAGATAGAGACCAAAGCAGTTACTTCACAGAGTCAGCACTGAGGGCATGAAAGGCGATGACGTGTGTGAGATATTTAGCCGATGACTGGACACAGGCTCCGCTCACACAATGCTGGTTTGATGCAATGGTGAGGAAAGTGAAGAGGTGGTGTCCAGAGACTTTGAGTCTGCATTCTGCCGACGCTGTCCTTGGCCTACCGGAGGGCTGGGCAGGGACAGCAGGCCAGTCTGGAAGATTTCCCAGACGCGATTCTGATCTTGGGGGTTCTGTTGGGACATGAAGAGTGTCATGAGCAGTAATGGAGCACAGTAATGACAGCACAGAGGGGAAGGCACTTGCCTTGCAGACATCTACTTCAGTTCAGTCTCCCACATGGCCTAGGGTCCCCTGAGCCCTGCCAGGAGTGATCCCTAAGCACAGAGCCCAGAGTAAAGCCTGACCACCACCAAGTGTGACCCCCAGACCAAAATAAATAAGTATGCTAGTTAGTTTTTTTTTTTTTTATAAAGTAACAGCAATCAAGGGCCAAAGAGATAGTACCATGGGCAGAACTTGTGTGCAGCCCACCTGGCTTTGATCCTTGACACCCTGTATGGTCCCTCAAGCCCACCAGGAGTGATTCCTGAGTGTACTGCTAGGAGTAATCCCTGAGTACCTCTGGGTATGGCCCCAAAGCAAAAAAAAAACATGAGTAACCCAGGTGCAGAACCTGTCCTCCCCTCACCCCTGTCCCCACGTTGCCCTGCGCTATTCCTGCTGAGACATTTGGGCCTGTTTGAGCCCCAGACAGGACAGGCCTTTGGCCCAACTTGGGTCCTCTCCAGTCTTGGGCTTGGAGACTGAAGATGCCATTGGGCAGGAGGGGCTGCCCAGGGCAACCTAGGACAGAGGCTCGGCTGCCCAAAACCTGCGGAAGCTCCGATGCTGCTGGAAGACGAGCCCTGGCCTCAAGGTGGGGTCACATTCGGAGCAGGGCTGCAGCTGACACCAGTGGGCTCCACGCCTGGCCTTCCTCAGGCTGTTTCCATACCTGCCCTCCTCTGAAGGCACACAAAGACTTGAGGAAATTGAGGCAGCCTGGAGAACTGCTGATCTTTGCTGTAGAGACTTCAAAAACCCAGTTTATTTTGTCTCTCTCTTCCCTCCTCCCTCTCTCTCCCCCTCTCTCCTCTCACCCTCTCTCTTGTACTCTCTCTCCTCCCTTCCTCTCTCTCTCCCTCTTTCTCTCCCTCCCTCTCTCCCTCCCTCCCTCTTTCTTTCTTTTTCTCCCTCCCTCCCTCCTTCCCTCTCTCTCCCTCCTTCCCTCCCTCTTTCTGTCTTCCTCTCCCTCCCTCTCTCTTCTCTCTCTCTTGTGCTCTCTCTCCCTCTCTCCTCCTCCTCACTCCCACCCTCTCTCCCTCCCTCCCTTCCTCTCTCTCTTCCTCTCTCCCTCCCTCCCTTCCTCCTTCTTTCTATCCCTCACCCCTCCACCTCTCTCCCCCCACACATAACTCATCTATGCGAATGGAAAGAGCAAGAGAGCATTGAGGTGGGTGGCAAAGACCACCCACTTTCAGAGGAACCCAGAGGGTGGGGAATCCAGGGCACAGGCCAAGCCATTCTGGGCTCTGGCTGCGTGGGCCACCCCCTCTCACCCCAACATTGGCTGGGGGCAGCAGACATAAATAAGTTCCTGGGAGGGAGACTTCGGGCTGAGGGATTTCTCGCCAGATGGTGTCAGTTTTCTCTGGGCACTGGGAGGTGCAGCTCTGTGTAGGGTCAGGACTGTCTCTGTGGGGGAAGATCAGGAAGGGACCAGGATGCTTTTGAGGCACCAAGTCAAAGCACCAGGCATGGGTGCTCTGAATCCTGGAGTCCAGACTTCCGGCGTAGCTGCACCAGGACGCACACCCTCAAAACGTGCGCTGCCCGGTTAAGGGAGGAAAGAACACAGGATCCCTGCTCGCTGCCCAGAGGCTGAGGCTGGCAGCTGTGGGAAGAGGTGGGAGCGCCCAGACAGGGAGGCAGCCAGCGGGCCGCTCCCACCGCCTTCCCTTTCTCTCCAGACCAAGCCCAAGCTGCCAGCAAGGCCTCCAAGATCCTCCGGGACACGGCCTCAGCCGCTGCTCCAACCCCACACACTGCAGCCCCCCACACTTCTGCCGTCATCACCCTCTCTGGAGCTCAGCCAAGGAAAGAGAAAGGGCACCCCTTGGAGAGACCCCCGTCCGTCCATCCGGGGCACTCTGGCTTAGGCTGGCAGGAGAAGAGAATGTTTTCTCTTCCTGGCCATCACTCCTGCCGAGCGCCCAGCTGGATTTCAGGTGCTGTTCCCTGGTCACCCAGATGCCAACCACAGTGAATCTCAGACGAGGCCGGTCCCTGGTGGTGGCAGTGGCTTTTCCTGTTCCAGACACACACACACACCGGACCCAGATTTTGGCTTGAATTTGGTTGCTGCCTTCAGCCAGGAGCTGCCCCCTCTCCCTATCCCAAATAGAAATCATTTTGGGAATTTTCCAGGTGTTTACAGCATTGACCTTGGGTCCTGGCCTGGTCTAGTGCTCAAGGCTATGAGGAAAAGCCCATGCCAGCTCCTCCTCCCCACCCTGCACCCTCAGGCCTGTGGGTAATCGCCCCTGGGCCTTTGCCAGTGACCTCACGGGGAACTGCTGGCTTGCCGCATCCTGTTCTCATAGTCCTTCCTCCTCTGCTTGTTTTCTCTGCTTTGTTGTTCTTTGGCCATTTTGGATTCCCCTCCTTTTTAAATTTTCTCTCTCACCCCACAAAAAATAAGCCTTACTTTTTGGTGGTATTTAAACACCCACCTCTAGCCAGGGAGACGCTCTACCTACTTCTCTCCTCCCCCCAGGTCCCTGCCTCCTACCCCATGGGAGTAAGTGGGCTTGAGTGTTAGTTCTTTCTCCGCTCTCCTCTCAATTCTCGGGAGTTTATTTTCCAAATGATGGGCTTCACAGGAGCCATCGCTTAAAGAAACACACTGAGGAACCAAGGTGGGAAAATACCCTGTGAACCAGGCATCTGTCTCGACTGGAGATCTTCTTTATGAAAGATGCTGCAGCAGGGTCGAATTGGTGACATAGCAGCACTCACAGGGTGAGTCCCTCAGCCTCTGCAAACAAAAGATGGGAACACCTTCCTGCACCATGTTGATGTAGGCAGGTAGACAGGGAGGGCCCCCTCCCGAGGCAAGGACAAAAGCCAGCCCTGCAGAAAATAGGAAAACAGGAACTAAGGCTTGATAAGACCCTCACCTGGCTCCAGCAACGGACCCAAAGAAGCTCCTCTAGGAACAAAAGGCCAGGAAAGGAATTTCAAAGAAGACCATCACCACTCACATCCTCCCTGGCAACCTCCTTAGCAACGGGACATTTACCTGGGAAGAAGCCCCACGTGGGGGCAGGTTGGAGGAACCCTATAAAGGCCACCTTGAACGAAGGAAGCACACGCATTTGCTGCCCGAGCCCATGTGCTGCTTGCGCCCACGTGGCCGAGCACATGTGGTTCCCGAGCACGTGTGTCGCCCGCATCTCCCCTCTTGAGATGTGGACTTTCATGCTTTCGTGTCTAACTTTACTCTCTCACTCTCTCTCCCTCCCTCCATACCTAAAAATCCTCCAAATAAAATCTATTTACTTCACTGCTTGTCTACTCCTGAAATTCCTTTCTGCGAGGCGAGACAAGAACCCAGCAACCCTGGGTCCCGAGTGGCAGAGGTGGGTGGGGAGAAAGTGACTGTCTTTCTCCGCCCTGCTTCACATAAGTCACCCGTGGGGCCCACCGACATCACATGTGGCCTCTATTTCTTCCAAGCTGAAGTGCAGATTCCCCTCCACAAATCAAGGCACTTGCTAAGGGCAGACTGAGGTAGCTGTCCAACCTCACTGGCGAATCATTCCATCTGAATTTCCCCAGCCCCCTCCCTCCGAGACCCTTCTGCCTCAAAGTTCCAGCTACGCTCAGCATCTTATCCCTCCCGGAAACCCCATGGTCCTTGTGCTCCTTCATGGAGCCTTGGTGCCTCTGCTTGCATCCTTCTTATTTCCTCCACTTTGTGGCCTCTTACTGGTCAATGACTCCCATGTCATCTTTTCAAGGATGTCCTCACCCACTCCTCCCAGCTATGAATTTGTGCCTCTCTTCTATACGCCCCCCACCCCCTTAGATGCACTCTTCATAGGTAGTAACCTCCTTGAGATGTTCCTTTGGTGGTATGTGACTCACCCGAGTGCTGGCTCCCAGGTTTCTTCCCATCCCTGGTCCCACCGATCTCGTGCATTTGTGGTCATTTATGTTGGAAATATTCATCTCTGAGAGAAGTGTTTTTCCCTCCTAGTCTGTGTACATACATTACCGTGTGTGTGTGTGTGTGTGTGTGTGTGTGTGCGCACGTGCGCGTGTGTGTATGTGTGTTACAGAAATGTTTTGCTGATTGTCATATTGGCATTACAACTATGCCACTTGGGCCTCAGAGAGAGGAGCCCTCTGAGAAGATGTGAACTGTGAAGGTTGGCAAGGCTATGGTCCATGTAAAAGGAGCCCAGGCCCCAGGGAAAGGAAGTGCTGATACCTTCAGGATAGTGTTGACCAAAATCCAGTTTGTGAACAAAAGGGATGAGAATCACCTACAGGGTATGGAGATGTAATACAAATTCAGATTCCTGGGCCCCACTGGAGATGAGGAACCCTAGGAATCTGCCTTTTGGGCAACTGCTGTTGATTCTTCTGCCTCAGCCTGTGAGGACCACTGATCCGTTTGCTTTATTGTGCTCATGTCTGTGCTTGTCAAGGTCACTCATTGCCAAAGGCTCTTATGATCTCATTTCATGGCTACATTTCAGGCCCCATTTGCATGCTTTGGTGATCTGGGAGCCAGTGGCCTATTGCTACCTCTTTGAAGCTCTTCCCTCTCACACCCTCATGGACACCCCTTCCTGAGTCTCATCCATTCACTTCCAGGCTCTCGCTGCCTTCTTCCTTCTCTTCCTCCAACTGCCCCTGACTCACGGGTCTTCTCCCAAGTCCTGACCTGGGTCACATTTTTGAAAGTCTGCATGAGAGCTTCAGCAGTGTCACCACCACATGCAGGACAGCTGGTCCCCATGGGTGTTTCCAGCACAGATGCTCTCTGTGGTCCTGGTTCCAGATATTCAGCTCCATCCTGGTGTGCTCTGCGGAGTTGGGCCAGGCATCCCAAACCACACCTTCTCGAACTGTTCTGTGTGTCTTCTCCTCTTATCTCTCATCAAAGGGAACACCCACTCAGACACTGCACTGGGCACAGGGGTGATCCTGGCTCCCTCCACACACCCCCATTGATAGCCGGCCTCAACCTGGGACATATTGCTTCTCCCACTGCACTTCCATTTGCTAACCTGAAATACGAACTTGTCCTGATCTTGCAAGGATTTAATAATAAATTAATTTTATGCCTGTAAAGATAAAAAAAATTAAAAAAAGGCCCTCCCGTTGATCGTTGATTTGCTCGAGCGGGCCCAGTAATGTCTCCATTGGAGACTTTGTTGTTACTGTGTCTGGCATATCAAATACTCTCGGTAGCTTGCCAGGCTCTCCGAGAGGGGCGGAGGAATCGAACTCGGGTCGGCCATGTTGGCCGCTTGTAAGGCGAACGCCCTACCACTGTGCTATCGCTCCAGCCTGTAAAGGACAGAATTATATTTGACTTGGTGAAAATGCTCCAGTAAACACTGCTATTCAAAAAACAATGACAACTAATGCATGCTTCTAAGTTACCAACCAATTTTTTGTTTTTATGTTGTTTTTGTGTTGGGGCCACACTCTGCAATGCTCAGGGATTAGTCCAGGCTCTGCCCTCAGAAATTACTCCTGGGCATGTTCAGGGGACCATATGGGATGCTGGGGATCAAACCCAGCTGACCCGTATGCAAGGCAAATGCCATACCCACCATACTGTTGCTCCAGTTCCTCCTTCTTATTATTCTGGTCTTTTCCTTCTCCCTCATGCCAAGTCACAAAGATAGTCATAGTTTGTTTTCTTTCTTTAACTTTTTCTTAAAATTATATGCCCCTTCCTCCCAATCTTCTCTGCTCAATCATATCCTTATTTTTCCATGGGCTGTGAAGGATTCGTATCCCACCTAGATGCTGGCTTCTTTCTTGTCTCCCCCCCCCCCCAATCCCAATTACTGGGAGCCTAAACTGGGTGGGTGCAGTCAATATCACCTCACTGCAAAGTGGCACCAGGATCTCATACTCTCCCTGGCTTCCTTCTAGCCTACTGCATTATTCCCAGGGCTGCCTTTCTTCTCCTGAGGGCCTCTGGGAGACAGTGCCTGTGCCTGTTTGTCTCTGTAGACCCAACACCAACTGCGTGCAGAATAAATGGATCAAATGGATGAATAAATGGATGGAGGATGGATAAGTGGGTGGTCAAAATCAGAACATTGTGTAAAAATCTTCAACGAGACAAGAGGCCTTGTATCTCAACATTGTAATGTATAGTCGGAAACCCAAGGAAACAAACTCTAAGTAAGGTGGGACTCACGGATGGTCCTTCTGAGCAGAACAGAAGCAAAGGCCTGATGGACTAGGCTCACAGGTCTGAGGAATATCATCTCTTGGAAGGAATGAGAGATGCTAGAAGAGGAATCCATGCTTCCAAAATGTCAGTGTCCTTCCAGTTATTCACAAGGAAGTGGGTGGGGGCAGACCTATGCGCAGGAACTTTCCCACGGGTGCAGAGAGGGTGCTGTTGTCAGTCAGAGATGGTTTATTTGCCTTCCCTAACTCCTATGAAGTATTCCCTCTGAACTTTTTGACTTTCCTTCTTCTCATCCTTGTGGGACTCAGCCTTTATGATGACTCATTCAGTCTACAGAGCAGATGAAAGCTGCCGTATGCATGCTTGCTGTCAGTAGCTCATGAACGTGTTCTTGACCAGTTCCCAAAGCCCAGTCCACTCTGGATGCCCCAACACTAACCTTTGGGACCTCCGGGGCCCATGGCCTGCTCTGGGAATCTAGTTGTAAATCTGACAAGCCCAGGGAACTAACCAGCATCCCACACAGCAGGTCTCCTTCCTCACAGCTCTGCATTCTCTGTGCCATAAATCATGTCTGACTGAAGTCACCTGGGGAGTTCAGCTTCATTATCTCTGGGGCTGGAAGACGTCACCCAACTCGCTGGAAAATCCCCATTCCAATGGGTCCTCTATCATCTAACTTTGGTGACTCTGCTTTCCTTTTCCTTAACCTCTGACTGATACTATGGAATGAGTCTTGCAAATAAAAGGCACGTCTAATGCCACTGCTCACGCCTATGCACTTCACACACATCCTAGTGAATCATGGCTTTCTGATCCGTTAAACTGCTCTTCAAATTCTTCTTAACATAGCCTTTCGGGAAGAAACTACAAATCCATTCAAGTTAATGGATGAGATGCCATGATGTCACATTTATCGTTTCTATTCTAAAGAAAAATTAAAGAATATTTAAAATAAAAATGATAAATAGCATCTTAACAGTTGGTTTGTGTACAATATGTCTACTTAAAATTCAGCGACTTTGTATGACAATTGACAATTATATTTTCTTGTGGGGTCAGCAAATTTTGACTAAACTCAGTAATTCTTTCTGACTTTGCTGATTGAAAATTCTCCTACGGCTTGAAGAAGACTAGTGGATTTAGTCACATTCTGTCTATTGCATCAAGTCACATCGCTTATGTGACTGGTGGCTGGAACTAACCGCAAACTCTCTGCAGCAAGCTAGCTCAGACATGTGCATACAGTGTGCCTGCTCAGGTGAGCTTTCCAAGGCCTGCTTATGTGACCTTTGCTGAGGTCCTACTGACCACAGCAAATCATGTGACTCAGCCCAGAGCCAGTGTGGCAGGGGCTGTCCCAGGAGCCAGGATTCAGAGAGGCACAATTCAGGGTGTCACTGTAACAGGACACCCCGGGTCAGAGGTCATTTCATTAATTAGCTTCCAAACAGATTTTGTGCCTGGCACTGAGGTTTAAATCACTGATAAAAGAACCGGAAGAAGATTGAAGACTGGATGATCTCTCACATGGAGAGAAGCTAGAAGAGGGCCATGGCGCTGAAGCCACTCTGTGTCCCTGTGGGTGGAATAATCCTTGCATGTGTGTGTATGTGTGTGTACACACAGGCATGAGTGTTTGTGATGTGCATGTGTGTAGAATTATTTAGATCATGTCCTCAATTCTCCATTTCATGTAGATTTGTGAAGCCTAGGTAGAAAGAGTACCACTCCTGCCTTCCATTGATTAAGTGTTCCCTAAAGCTTTGTCTTAGAGACAGTCCCACAAATGCATTACTCATGACCACAAAGTACTACTTGAGATTATCCCTTCCCACTGGCCACAACCCCCCTCCCCTCCCCAATCCCAGCCAGCTAAGACTTAGATCCATGCTTGCTAACTCAGCTTCATCCTCTCTCTTCACATTCCAGCCACCCACCACTGCGCCAGCCCAGAGGGAAAGTTCAAAGGTCAAATACTTTTGGCTCAAACAGCCTCTCCCGTCATGATGGCAGAGGGTCAGCTTCACTTACAGAAACAAACAACCCTGCCTTTCGTTTAAATCTCTCTGAGCCAACGTTTCAATGTACACTTGCATCTGTTCCCTGTTAGATCATCCTCCAACCCATTTGAGTGGGCAGGACTGGTGACAGATAAGGAAACCAAGGCATGAAGAGGTGACTCTATTTTTCTCAGTGAGCAACAAGCTGAAAGTGGACACAATGTGTTTCTTTTCTTTTCTTTCTTTCTTTTTTTTTTCCTATTCTAGGGGTATATGTTTGGGATGTTTGGGCCCCACCTGGCTGTGTTCAGTGCTCTGCACTCAGAGAATGCTGTTGGTAGGGGTCAGTGAACCCTATGGGATGCCAGGGATTGAACCAGGGTCAGTCGCGTTTGACACAAGCCTATTTTTTTTTTTATTAGTGAATCACCGTGAGGTACAGTTACAGATTTACGAACTTCTGTGCTTGCATTTCAGTCATACAATGATCGAGTATCCATCCCTCCACCAATATGACACAAGTCTTAATCCCTGTGCCCAACCAACTTAATCCTGGCCTGACCAGCTAACAGTGGTGAACCTGATTCCAGACTGTGGCTTGCCCAGTGGGTCCAGTGCTGTGAGCAGAGCCACATGCTCACCCCAGATTGCCGTGGCCTGTTCTGAAAGACCTTCTTAGTTCTGTGCCACACGGGCAGCTCCTCTGACACCGGCTCCCGAGAGGGACTTTCCTTTGCAGTCATGAGGAAAGGGAGAGTGGCGAGCATCACACATATGCCCAAGTGCTGATTTCTCAGCTATTCATTGCCAGACCAAGATCATGGATCTTCTTTGAAGTTCCAACACCCAGTCCATAAAATGTTACATCCAGAGAAACAGGCTCGGTGCCAATTTCACTGCAAGGACACACCCCACCACCTCAAAGCCAAAGCTTCTTCCACAGAAGATTTCAAACAACCTGTGGCTCCAGAGGACATGGACCAGCAAGCCTTGGGAGTGCTCTTGAGCACAGCATGTTTTCTGAGCTCTGCCAGGTGTATCCCCTGAATACCACTGGGCCCAAGCACTGAGACTTTAGGCCTGCGTTGTAGGCCCAAACATTGCTCAGAGCACAAGAGACTCCCCACTCCCTACTCCCCAGCACCTCTGAGTGTGATCAGTATAAAAATAAAACTTGGAGCCAGGCAGGGGAATACTTCAGGAGTCAGGCACACATGTCATGCACGCTTAAGGACCCAAGTTCCATCCTGGCCACCCACACCCCTGCTTATGACTCTTGTCTTCATGGCCTCCTGCACCATGGGCATGTCTGAAGCACTTACCTGTCCATTCTGGTTGACTGGCACCCAGAGTGATCCCCAGAACTGCCTGAGCCTTGCTTGGGAGCCCCCGATAAATAAGTAGTAGGTAACTAAAATTAACCTCAAAGGGGGGATGCGGAGATGTAATTGCTGTGAAGGCTTAAGTCAGCTCCAGGGAACTCAGCCTGGGATGACAGAGATGCCTTGTCTCCACGCACCCAGGTCTGGGGTGCACGTCAGGCCTGTTTGACAGCACCAGTCACCATCTTTTCTCCAAGCTCCTGTTCTCAATTCTGCAGGTCGCTTCCCAGGAATGGAGGAAAGCGCTTGCAGGAAAGCTGAGACGGAAGCCAATATTCCGGTCCTCAACAGGGAGTCCTCAACCCCTCATATGCTCTGGTCCAGGAGACCTGGCTTTCTCTCTGGAGATGGAGGGGCCCAGTGTGCCTACCTCTCCCCACCCCCCGGGAGTATGTACTTATGTGTACTTATGTAGTACTTACGTGGCTGGTTCACTGGAGAAATACCTCTGCCGACTCGGAAGGTCCAGCTGACGCTGAGGACTTGCCAGCCTCACTGACAGCTGGACAGTCCAAGCTCCTGGAGGCCGCCACATCTGGGGCTTTAGAAACAAGGGGCACAGTGACCTACAAGCCAGAGCGTGTGGCTAGAGAAGAGGTAAGTGGGGGGGTGGGGGTGCTGCCATGGACAAAGACCAGGGAATGCTGCCATGGCATTAGCATTCGGTCTATGCCTGGCAACATGCCCGGAGAGATTCAGAAGACACCAATGACCCTCAGAATTGTGAAAAAATTCCTGGCCAGATTAACAGAAGGGTGGATCAAAAGAGCAAAGAACAGCAAAGCTGCGGGCTCAGAAAGGGGCTGGAGAGTTCAGTTGGTTTGATGCCCATGGCTAATTGATAAAGAAACAGGACCAGCATAGGAAAGAAACTTCCTCAAAGCCACACAGCACATCACCAGCAGAGCATGGGTTCCCTCTCCTCACGCCCAGGCCAACACTCATCTGACGTGGCTGCAGCCTTTCTCTCTCTTACACACACACACACACACACACACACACACACACACACACACACACTTGCATCCCCCCATAAACCTATCGCTGATCTTGTTACCCCATCCTCACTTCTCTCCTCAGGGGGAAGGGAAGAATATAGATTTACATGTGTGACCATGGGTGGTTCCATTGAAACTGTACTACTAAAAAGGCTTGAGATGGAGGATGAACCTTATACCACTTTCTCAAATATAGCACCAGGAGGCCAAAGAGATAGACCCAGGGTTAAGGCATGTGCCTTGCATGCAGTTGACCTAGGTTTGAAACCTGGCACTGTATATGGTCCCAAGGTCACTTCTGAGCACCAGGGGTCACTTCTGAGCACTCTCCTAAACTCCCCCACTTGCCAAACACAATACAATACAATAATGTTGAGAAATGACTAATAGCTACAGAAAATGCTAGGCAATAGGAGAGAAAATCTGGAAGAGTACGTACAGAAAGAACCCCTTATTATTTGAAAAGGTATATTTTTGTTTTTGAAAATATGTAATATGAAATATGAAAATATGCCACCCTTGTAACGTCATGCTACAACTAGAATAGGAAGGAATGGGAGTGAAGATAGATGGTCGGCAACTACACCAACTCTGCTTTGCTGATGACATCGTTTTAATAACACCAAACATTAGCCAAGCGGCACAAATGCTGGCCGACTTTGACCGTGAGTATGGAAAGGTTGGACTCCAGCTGAATCTCACGAAGACAATGTTTATGAGAAACAGTTTTGTTCCTGACATTCCATTTGCTCTCAACGGAACGACCATCTCCGAATGCAATAGTTATGTGTACCTAGGTCGAGAAGTCAACATGACAAATGACCTGGCACCTGAGTTGTGCAAAAAGAAGAGAGAGGCTTGGAACACCTTCAAGAGCATCGAAGAAATAGCTAAGAGGATGAAGAAGCTCCAGCTCTGGGCACTTCTTTTCCATTCCACTGTTCTTCCTCATTAACATACGCCTCAGAGACCTGGGCCCTACAAAAACAGGATGAGAACGCTATTAGGGTTTCCCAAAGAGGAACTGAAAGAGCTATGCTTGGAGTAACCCGCTTCACTCAAATGAGAGAAAGAATCCGAAGTTCGGACCTCTGTCGAAGATCAAGAATCAGGGACACTGTCTCGTTTGCCAAGGCATCGAAAATCAGATGGGCTGGACACGTAATGAGATTTGGAGATGGCCGCTGGACTAGAGCCATTACCGACTGGATTCCACGGGATGTCCAAAGATTGCATGGCCGCCCACCTAAGAGATGGTCAGACTTCTTCGTCAAGACCCTGAACAATCAGTTTGAGGCTCTTTGGGTTCCTAGAACAAGCAGACGCCATTGGGCTACACTAGCATGCGACAGGGACAAATGGAGACATTAATGGTGCCTGCTTGAGCAAATCAATGAGTAACGGGATGTCAAGTGATCAAGTGATGTAAAAATGTGTCTAACAGCACAATCTCTCTCTCTTTACACACACACACACACACACACACACACACACACACACTTATATGTATTAGAGGGGCATATTCTAGTTGGCTAGCATAATATCACCAGTAAGCGTTTAAAGTAGCTAAGACCATGGGTTGGAGTGATAGTACAGTGGGTAGGGCAGGTGCTTCACTTACACGTGGCAGACTCAGGTTCAAATCCCAGAACCCCACACAGTCTCCTGAACCTGCCAGGAGTGATTCCTGAGTGGAGATCCAGGAATAATGTCTAAGCATCTCCAGGTGTGCGACCCCTGCAAAAAATAAAAAAGAAAGATAAAGACCATGGGCATTTTGCCTTTCTTTTTACTTGTCCATTTAAAAGACAAATTATTTGTGATTAGCAGTGGTGCTTTTGCTATGAAAACATAATGAAAGAGGAGCAGGGAGCCTGGCTCCATAGCCAAGCACATGCCTGCAGCTGTGCAGACATGAGAGCTGGGTTCCATCCCTGGCACGGAGTAGGAAACACAATGAAAGAAACGTTCTTTGGAAAAGGGGATAGGAAGGTGTGACTATGGTTACTTATGACTAGGATTCCCTCAGACTCAGGATCCTGGGAGGAGAAGCTGGTCCTGACTCACAGTCGGTGGGGACAGGAAGAACAGAATGGGACCCCCAGGCCAGGGCTGGGGAAGCTGCATTTTATGATGTTCTCCTGCTGGGCTCCCTGTCTCCATGTGGAAGCTCTGATGCCACCAGCCTCCCCCCCCACCTCCCACACACACACCCCAGTTGCTCCTCCCAACTCTCTGGCCTCGCTTCACTCACTCTTCAGACCTCACTGAGAAGGAATTTCTGTTTCCCCATAGTGCCCACATGGAGAACCCAACAACACTCACTTAACTAAGTCCAACACATGACTTAAATTAGCCTCTGAGGAAGTTTCTAATCCCCAATCGCCTGAACAGTTGTTGCTGGTGGGGCTGATTTGCTAGTGGACAAACTCAAACCTTGTTTACACACACACACACACACACACACACACACACACACACACACACAGGCACACCCACACAGACACACACACAGATACACACAAACACACACACAAACACACACACAAGCACCCGTTGACTCTACGGCTCCTTGTCCACTTGGCTGATGTCTGGTGCAGTGTCGGAGGAATCCCCAGTCTACCCAGAGGGAGAAAGGCAGCCATGACAGTGGCCACTCTGAAGGGTACCTCACAGGCACAGAGAACATTATCTGACTTTGGGGGTGGCTTCCGCTCACCCCTCCTCTTCTGTCCCTCTCTTGGTTTTCTCTTCTGTTTAATCTCCCTGCTCAGATTCACCCGGGGGAAGCTCTCCCGTCCCTCCCAGGCCCTGGGGAAGACTGTGGGCTGGAACATTCTCTCGCCAGCCCCTGGGGATGCCTGCATCTCCTGTTATGGTTTCTTTCATGTAGCCTGCCCCCTGGGGGCTCTGAACCCTGTGCGCTGGTTTCTCTTGGCTTGAGCAAGCCCAGACTTCACTGCGAGTGACCAGAGGCAGGGGTGCGGGGTGGAGGTGGTGGGAAATGGGGGTGGAAGGCTTTTCCACGTTATTTCTAGAGATAATATGGTAACATCACGGTTAGCAGGGACACGGGAATGTGTGAGAGGAAGCAGGGCAGGGAGGGAGGGGAGAAATAATGCTGCAGTCCCTCCTGTACCGCTAGGCCTGTACCCCAGCTCCTCGCCACGCCACCCCACCGGCCTGCACCTGTGACAACAAAGCTCACCCTGAGACACAGTTCCACTTCCTTCCCTTTGCTGTTGCCATGGTAATGGCTGGGGTGGGGGAGGGACGGGGTCAGGGGTCACAGGGACACTCAGGGATCCCAAAGGCAACGCCCACAGCCCACACTCTGTCCAGAGGGCCAGGGTGGGACCCCCAGCCTCATGCCTAGAGCCGGCCCTTTGCCCCAAGTCATTCTGGGGATCTCCCTGAGAACTCTCCAGTCCCTCTGCTCTCTGCACCTAGTGTTTCTGGTTTTATTTCCCCTCCCCCCAGGGGGGTGGTGTTTAGGCTCCCAAACATGCACAGGAGGTCCAGGGGTCCCCACTGTGAGTCTCAGCAGACTTGAGGACGCGGTGCTGCCCAGTTTCTGCAGAAGTGGGTACACAGGGGCCACCCCGCGGGGGCTGGGGTCTCCAAGGCATGGTGGTGCCAGGGGGAACTTGTGATGCTGGGAATGGAACAGGGTGCTGCTGTGCTCTCTTCTGGCCCTGTATTTCTTTATGCTTTTGCTTTGTTTTTGTTTTAGGGCCATCCCTAGTAGTGCTCAGGGATCATGTATGGTGGTGTTCAGGGATCAGTCCTGATGCTAAGGGGTCAGAAGACCACAGAGGGTGGCGGGGGTAGAACCTAGGTTGGCTGTGTGCAAGGCAAATGCCCTACCCACTGTCTTATCACTCTGCCCCCCCCCCCCCCCCCGCTTTTTTAAAAATAGTTTCTCTGTTCAGCTCAGAAGCAAACCTCTACCCTCCCACTGAGTTCCAAACAGTATGTGGGAGTCGCCGGGCTCCCAGCCCACTCACGCCTGTGAACACTCAGAACACTTCCCCCACACCCGGACTCCAACCACACAGATGCTCCCTCTGACACCCAGAGGATTCAGTCTCCTTGTGAAACCCAGCACCCCCGTCCTCTCGGTTCACTTCTCACTCACCTGCTGTTTGGGAGGCGAATGAGTGCCCCTTCCCGATGGCTCAAAGGGGAGGCCTCACTCCACTTCGCCAGACTCTCCTCCACTCCCAAGCTGGGGGTTCAGGTTCTCCTTTACATGCCGCAAGCTGAATCACACCCAGCTCATTCTCCACTGGTTTAACAATGAACTTGGGCAGGGCAGGGATTAAGCGGGTCTTTCATGTCTGTTTCTAGCCCGCTTATCACCTCTCTCACTCACTTGTGTTGGGCCAGATGTTGATAAAGTTGGGGCTGGGTGACGCCCCAGATAAGCCCGGGAGTAATGCCGAAGTGGAAATTGAATTTCTGCCTGATCCCCAAGAGGAAAAACAGAAAAATGCCTGGGTGAGCAGGAAGAAATCCTCTGAGCTGAGTGTGTGTGAGTGCGTTGGGGTGTGGAGTGGTGTGGTAGGTGTACCCTTCCATGTCTTCCCAAAGAAGAGGACCCCTGTGAGTTCCTTGAGAGTATGTCTGATGAGGACCACCCTCTCTTACGCTGAGATATTCATTTGTCACTATTCCCACCTATCACCAAATAGGGTTCAACAGATGATCTGAAATGGGGAAATTGAGGCACATAGCAAACAGTTTGTGCCATGGTCTTAGCAAGTCGGTGGAAGAGCCAGAAGACAAGCGTAGCTCCAGTGGATGAGCGAGCGCTCATTCTTCACAGGAATGCCTCAGAGATGGAAAGAACCAGGAGTTTCTAGAATTTTGCTGGACTGCTTTCTGCCTGTTTGTGCCTATGGACTCTGACTGACCCCTCCAGCCAGCTGGAGTCTCCCCATCTTTGGAGTAGTGAAGGGAAGCAGCAGACCACATGGTAGAGTCCTGCGTGGACTCCCCGCCCCCTCAGTTCCTGACCGCAGGCTGCTCTGGGCCTCTGGGGCGGTGCCCAGGTGCTGGTGGTCTCAGAATAAAGCACATGGCAGGGGCTGACCGCGTCCTCTGCTTCCACCATTACTCCACCCAGGCGAGAGGGCTGGAGCTTTCCAGGCAACCTCCCCATGGGGCCCTCCTCCTTCCCCCGTGTCCTTCCTGCCACCTGTAGTCTAAATTTAGTGACAAGCACAGCAGCACACCTTCCGCCTGAGTCACTTGGGAAGGTCCCGAGTGTGAAGGAGCCCATGTAGAAGCTCCCCAGGGATGCTGCAAGGGCAGGGAGGGCGGGGAGCCAGCCAGAAACATCCTGCTGGAAACTCAGCACTTGGGCTGCTGGAATGTTTTCTTTGATTCCACAAATATTAGATGGCTTGGAAAATGCAGAAAAATGTAGAGAAGGGCGCCAACATCGTCTGTATTTTCTTCACTGGGGGAGCTCATTGTTAATTCAGGCTTGTTTCTGTTTGAATCATAATTGTACTTTGGACAAATAACAGATTAAAAATAAAAGGTGAGTTCTTTCAGAAGCAATAAATAATCTAGAAAAACTACGTAGCAATTTGGTATATCCTTTCCCCTCCTTTCTTCCATTTGCTGTGTATACTTATGAGGGGGGAGGGGTTTGGAGGAGGGCATCTTATATGCATGCTCAGTCCTGGGTGGTACTCACCAGAAGTCCATACATCTTTTCCATGGTGTTTGCTGGGGAGGGTACATACTTTTTAAAATTTTTCTTTTTGTGTCACTCCCAGCGATGCTCAGGGCTTACTTCTGCCTCTGCACTCAGGAATTACTCCTGGTGGTGCTCGGGGGACCATATGGATGCTGGAAATTGAACCCAGGTCAGACACATGGAAAGTAAATACCCGATCACTGTACTATCACTCTGGTCCCCGGAGTTGCACACTTTTTTACATACCCTTGGTTGCAGACCTTGCTCTCATACTTGGTTGTGGGCTGGAAAAAGAACATTCAGGTGCCTGTCAGCAGCAATGGGACTGGAACTCTCTGCCTTACACTTGCACCCCCAGCTCTTGGTGTATTTCTTTTTTTTTTTCTTTTTGGGTCACACCCAGCGATGCACGGGGGTTACTCCTGGCTCATGCACTCAGGAATTACTCCTGGAGGGATGCTGGGAATTGAACCCGGGTAGGCCGCGTGCAAGGCAAACGCCCTACCCGCTGTGCTATTGCTCCAGCCCCCCTTGATGCATTTCTTTACAACTATTTGCCGATTCATTTTTGGCCGACAGAATTGAAACCATCCCCCACACATAATATCTAAAATCTCACTTTTATACACTTCCAAAATAAGCATCCTCCAAGTAGTTATTTCAAACTCTTAATAATGTTTTTTTTAAAAACATGACATTCTATTAAGTCTACCATCTTCACTATTCCTCTATTCTAAACTTTCTGGATGCTTACCGGGTCTTTTTTTCAGTTATAAATTATACAGCTTGATGAATAACATCTTTGTGCTTAAATCATTAAGCACATTTAGAAATACTTCCTAACAGTAAATTTCTGGAAGCAGAATTATAACCCCCAAAAGCCTACAGTTATAGTCCAAAACATGCATCATCTTTTATGATCTCCTTCCAGATCACAGGGAAACCAACGGACAGCATTTTTATGTGACGGAGGCTCAATTCCAAGAAAGAAATGGCAAAGTTTCTCCTGAAGACCAAGGTCAGAAAGGGAGAGAGGGAGGTGTCAGCTCTTACGGAGAGAACAACTTGTACAAAAGAGTTATAGGAATGAGACTCATCAGGGATGTTCCCAGATCAGGCAGGGGAATCCACTCCTCTGGGTACACAGGGGTAAACCAACTGCACTGGCCAGCTCTCCAGGGACAGAGAACTCTGTTTCACATGGCCATTAGCCCAAAGGTTGGATACTTTTATACCAGGAGGATAATTTTTTCCAACTGCTTACTAGCAGTACTTAACTTTTTTTTTAAGTGGCTCGCCAAGAAGTGATTCATGACTAGTTTGTGAAAAATCTTGGACTAAAACCCCATATGTCTATCTGCACTCACTGACAAGTAAAAGCCATTGTACTTGAAGCATACATGCACACTTCCTCGTACATGAGTTCTTGTGCATATGCTTCCCTCGTGAGATACTGAGGGCATGGTTGAGGCTGCATAGTTCTCTAGGGGCCTTGCAAGACATTTTTAAAAACTCTGATAAAATAATCTGTTTCCTGATTGACTGGCATGTTGTACTAGTATGAACGACTTCTCATGTGATTGCTGATTTTCACAATGTTCTTCAGGGACGTTTGTTTGCTTGGGGCCTCTGCTCCTCTGTGCTCCAATTCATCTGTGTACCTTCTGCTCCTGATGTGCCATTTCCAGTTGTGGAGAGGATTGTAGCATCCTCTTATTTTGATTTTGGTTTATGGGGGCCATGTGCAGCAATGCTCGGGGCTTACTCCTGGCCCTGTGTTCAAGGATCACTTCTGGTGGGGCGTGGGAGACCATACAACCATTGGAGACCAATTCCTGGGCATGCCAGGAATTCATCCTGCATTGGTTTCATGCAAGGTTTAATACGGCCCCCTGTATTATCTCTCTGGCCCCACTTTTTCCCTTTTATATGCATTGAGACACCTAAGGGGGATTGTATTTCAGATACAATTTTATTATTAGACAATTATTACTCATATGTGAGGCTCATATCTGAGGCTCAGCCCAAGTGTGTGGAATATGAGTGAACATATTCCTGGACCGACACATCATAAGACACTCCCTACCCATTTTTCGTAATTACCACACCATATTTTATGGGGTTCAGACAGTAGGCAACAAATCATAGAGGGAAATATATAAATATATTATATAAATCATTAAGTGCATTTAGAAATACTTCCTAACGGCAAATTTCTGGAAGCAGAATTATAACCCAAAAAAGCCTACAGTTATAGTCCAAAACATGCATCATCTTTTATGATCTCCTTCCAGATCACAGGGAAACCAATGGACAGCCCAGAAAGCCCAGCATTCTGGAGAGCCCAGAAAGTTACCGAGAGTATCCCACCCGCACGGCAGAGCCTGGCAAGCTATCCGTGGAGTATTTGATATGTCAAAAACAATAACAAGGGGCTGGAGCAATAGCACAGTGGGTAGGGCGTTTGCCTTGCACGCGGCTGACCCGGGTTCGATTCCCAGCATCCCATATGGTCCTCTGAGCACCGCCAGGGGTAATTCCTGAGTGCAGGAGTAACCCCTGTGCTTCGCCGGGTGTGACCCAAAAAGAAATAAAAACAGTAACAATAATGGGTCTCATTCCCTCCAGTAAGGCAGCGTTGGGAAAGACGAGGAGAGGAGAGGTTGCTAAAATCTCAGGGGACGAATGGAGAAGTTACTTGAGTAAACTGATGAACAACGGGATGGCAGTGATGATAGTGACAGTGATTACTCAAAATTGAGTTCAAATTCTGTTCAAACAAATCCTTTGATTAGCCTAGGCTAAAGTGCTCACTTTCTTTTCTTTTCTATTTTTTTTTAATCTATATGAGATACACAGTTACAAAGCTGTTCATGATCAAATCTCAGTTATACAATGTTTCATCACCCATTCATTGGTGCACATTTCCCACCACCAGAGTCCCCAGTTTCCCTCCTGCCTGCCCCCCCTCCCCAACTCCACTCCACAGCCTGCCTCCATGGCAGACAATATTCTTCTCTCTGTCTGTCTGTTGTCTGTCTGTCTGTATCTCTCTCCCATTTTCCTTAGGCCCTATGGTTTGCAAAACTATTACCAAAAGGCATCATGCATATCACTTTACCTCCTTTTAGCACTCAGGTTGTGTCCAGAGTGATCATTTCCAACTATCATTGCCACAGTGGTCCCTTCTCTGTGCCCCTCCCCCTAGTTCCATGCTTCCTGCCATGGACCAGTCCTTCTGGCTCTTGTTTCTGTTCTCTTTGGGTATTATTCTTAAAAATATGCACTTTCTAAGATTTTTCGGTGCTAGTGGTTTGAACAGGCCTACTTAAATATGACAACTCCTTATTTTTAGCCTTCCTGAGTGTTCTAAGACCCCATATGACAGTAATTATTCTGTTAGCTCCTATTTTAGTAACTTACAATAACAGTATTTAGGTGGCTCTGTATTTTGCCAATAACAATATACATTTGAAAAATAAGTATGGGCTCTCTCTCTCTCTGATGTGACTGAGTCATCTTTCAGACACAGGATTTGCAATGTGTAGTACAACCCAGAGATTACAAGTGATCCATGATGCAATGGCTACTAACTACTGGCCTCTTGCATAAATTTACAATGAATCACAGGCCAACAATTGTTGCTTGTATTGTCACTTACCTCTTCAGACTGAACCAGATCGCTCATCTACCATGAATCCTGGGCACAAGGGCTTGTTCTTGCCCGCACGTCTTGTACATCCACAATGCCAGAGGTTAATAGAGAAGCATTATTTGAGTACTAACCATGTGCAGAATTCAGCACTAAACTCTCCAGCAGATATAGAAGGTGAGATCCATTTCCCATTCTTAAGTGTTCATAACCGAGTTCTACAGACAATGAATCTAATCAATGAATCTAATCAATGAATCAAGGCTCTGCGAGAAAATCTTCAGAAACAAGATAACAAGTTAATGCAGCAACTCTGCAGGTTATGGAATTCAGTATGAGATGATTGGAGCAGACACAAAAAGCTCTGAGTTCAGAAAAGGAGCGAGAAGCTGCTGGTAGATAGGAAAACTTTTGAGGGGAGAACAGTACCTGGGACTCTGAAGAAGGATGAGGACTCGGATAAAAGAAGTTTGTGTGAACTTAACTGCCTTCTTAGTCTAACCACAACACTAAACTGGCCTTTCTTCTCTTGCTATCTAAACGTTCTAAATTAAAGGCAACTCATGAGTCCAGACCATTGCTTCAAAGAGATTGTATATGAACACCTGCTATACCACAACCATTCTTGTAAAAGACCAAGTGTTAATTATGAAATCCAAACCATTGCCTTGTGGATTTTAAGGATCTCAGTGGTGTGGGTGGGGGATGGAGGCAGTGCTGGAAAGGCCTGCTCCATGCCATCAGTGTTCTCCCACACAAGAGCTGTCTCTCCTCTGATACCACAAACCATTAGGTTGGGACTCAGGTGAATATCTGATCAAGTGAGTATTTTGAAAAGTCCATGGTTGGACACTGAGATGCACAGATATAGCTTCTGACCAAGGATTCTCAAGGCTCAGGAAACTAGGGATCAAATGCCATCAAAAATGACCCTTAACTCCCCTGGCCTTCTGTGGACTGATGTCAGGCTATTGTCTGAACCAATTCATTGTGAAGTGATTGGCGCATTCTGTGCTGAGAGATCTCGACCTTTTTTGTGTTCTTTTCTTATCTGGGGGATAACTTTCTTCCTTGTCTCATTATAATCCTAGGTCCATCATTCCCGGTTTTCATGCTCTTTCCTGAAAGTCCCCAATAAAACATATCTCCAAGAGCCTTTGCTCATGGTTCCATCCACTTAACACTTATCTATTATCTAGGGATGTTAGAGTGTAGGTGGTAATATGACCTCCACAGCAGATTCTACTGCTCAGTTGCTGTCTGATCTGGACAAGGTGTTTCCTTTTCTGGTTCCTCTTCTGGTGTCCTCGCCTATTAATATTTTTATTATTTATTTATTTATTTATTTTTGAGCTTGTTTGGAGGTTCTAGCAGGGGAGCGCAGCTACTCGTATACCCTCGACCGAAGACCGGTCCGTCTCTATCGGGGAAGGCCGTCCTCTTCGACCGAGCGCGCAGCTTCGGGAGGGACGCACATGGAGCGGTGAGGGAGGAAGGGGACACCCGCCTAGCCAGCCAGATCAGCCGAATCAACCCTGGCGATCAATGGGGTGACAGATGTCGCAGCCAGATCGCCCTCACATCCCGCTCGAGCAAATCGATGATCAACGGGAGGGCCTTTACCTTACCTATTTGTTTATTTTTAATGTAGGGGTAGCACTGTAGCACTGTCTTCCCGTTTTTCATCAATTTGCTCAAGTGGGCCCAGTAACGTCTCCGTTGTGAGACTTCTGTTACTGTGTTTGGCATATCGAATATGTCACGGGTAACTTGCCAGGCTTTGCCGTGCAGGAGAGATACTCCTGGTAGCTTGCCGGGCTCTCCAAGAGGGGCGGAGGAATCGAACTCAGGTCAGCCATGTTGGCTGCGTGCAAGGCAAACGCCCTACCCACTGTGCTATCGCTCCAGCCCAATGTAGGGGTACTGCTATTTATTCAGCCATTAGCTTAGCTGATTGAATTGGGCATGAACTCCACCTTATTTTTTATTTTTTATTTCATTTTTCATTTTTCATCATCCTGTTATTCGTCGATTGCCTCGAGCAGGCCCCAGTAACGTCTCTTTCATCCTAGCCCTGAGATTATATTCAAGGCTATTTAGGAGAATGAGACCCATCATTGTTACTGGTATTTGGCATATTTGGTATGCCACGGGGAGTTTGCCAGACTCTGCCCTGTGGGCAGGCTACATTCGATAGCCTGCAAGTTTGTCCAAAGTAGGAATGAGACAATAAGATGTCATAAAGAAAAGTCCTGATAAGATGTCGCGCGGCCGCATTCGCGGCTGCGCGGTTCCGGGATCTGGATTTTATAGTCTCTGAGTCTTGGCCGCTGATGGGATTACACAGCGCCAGGGGGCCAGGTGGTGGGTGTGACCCCCGCCTACTGGAATTTGGAGGATCTGGGTGGAAGATGCTCAACTCCAATTCGAGTAGGCTTGGAGGTCTCGGCCCCGGAACCCGCGTGGCTTTGTCCCTCTGCCAGTACCTTCACGTGTGCGGAGAGTGGTCTCAGCATGGTGGTGGCTGGTCCTGGAGGTCTTCGGCTGCCGGAGCCCTGGTCGGGGCGGGGAGGAAAGCTCAACCCGCTCCCCTCCAAGGGGCTCCGGGAAGGAACACCCAGGCGCGGGGGCAGAGACTGCACTGTTCTCGTCCGGGATCTGGATTTTATAGTCTCTGAGTCTTGGCCGCTGATGGGATTACACGGCGCCATTAAATAAATAATTTTATTTATTGAATCATCGTGAGAGCAGTTACAAAGCTTTCGGGTTTAAGTCTTGGTCATACAATGAAACACCTGAACCTTCACCAGTGCTCATTCTCCACCACCAAAAACCCCAGTGTACCCCCATCCCTGCCTGTGGGGCAGATGATTTTCACATTACTCTCTCTCTACTTTGATTACACTTTGACACCAGACCCACCATTATTATTTGGGATTTTACCCCAACACTCAGATCTGCTGAAAAGGCAACACTAGACAATTTCTTTTCTCTTGCTGGTTATGAATAACGCATGGTGTCATGTGGCTGCAGTAGTGGCTGCATGATTTTGGAATTCCAAAGTTTTAACAATTAAAACTGGAGGGATTTCTGCCATAACCTGCTGGGTTCCGAGATTTGTTCCTGAGTCTTTTGGATCATGGCCATTAAGCAGCTTGATAAGGAGCCAGAAAGGCCATTAGTGGGTGGCAACTCGGGGTCTTGTTGGGACGGGGAGGAAAGGGCCGACTCCACCCCCATCCTGTGAGGCCCTGTGTGTCTCATCACTAAGGGCCCAAACCTGACTGTCCAGTGGCCTCTGGAGGATGGTGGCCACTGAGCCGCCTAGGGGTTGCAGGCAGAAGGACAACACCCTTTCACCCCTGGAGCGGCCTTGGTGACAGTAACCTACTGCGGGTCCAGACACATTTCTGCCAAAAGCCCCTGGGTTCTGAGATTTGTTCCTGAGTCTCTTGGATCATGGCCATTAAGCAGCTTAATCAGGAGACAGAGAGGCCATTCGTGGGCGGGGACTCGGGGTCTCATTGGGACGGGATGGAAAGGGCTGGCTCCAGCCCCATCTTGTGAGGCCCCATGTATCTCGTCACTGTGGGCCCAAACCTGGATGTCCAGTGGCCTCTGGAAAATGATGGCCACCGAGCTGCCAGGGGGAACAGGCCAAGACATGAAACCTGTTCCCACTTGGGGTGGCCCAGCACCGGTAGCCTACTGCAGGGACCAGACGCATTTCTGCCAAAAGCTGTTGGGTTTCGAGATTTGTTTCTGAGTCTCTGGGATCATAGCGGTTAAGCAGTTTGATCAGGAGCCAGAGAGGCTATGCCTCCAAATATATAGCTGAGCCAGAGTTGGTTTGTGGATGTGTCTCCCACATACCTAACTTTTGGCCATTTACTTTCTTGGTAAACTTTGCACGAAGTTTTTGGGGTCTGGCCAAAGGCACAGCAGCAATTTTGGGGTATCTGGAAGTCTGAAGGCACCATCAGGCTGCTGATACACTAGCCTCACAGGTACAGAGTGACCTGCTGGTGGCACCATACCTCCAATCGCCTATTAATGGAGGGAGTTGTAGGTAGAATCCCCTTTCTTGCACTTTACGTCATTCAGGATCCAGTTAGGAGATAAAATCACTCAGAACTTGGGATAGGGGAAACGTAAAGAAGGAGAATTATTAATTCATATCAGGGATCTAGCTAGTAAGGGGTCAACTTAGAAGAATACAGGATTATCAGAGAAAAGGAACAGCCTAGGGCTTATCTAGGGCTGAAGAAAGGCAACCAAGGAAGAGACACATTTAGAAAGTTCTCATCCCCCAGACCAAGATGAAAGTTGTATTGAGAAGGTACAGCTAGACCCTCCCCAAAAAAGCAAAGAAAAATTTATGAAGGGGTTACTGCTGGGTCTGGCAGGCCAGGAGCATTCAGTCAGCACCAGAAAAAAATGTTCTGGTGGTGCTAATGGTTCCTTCCTTCAATACCAGCTGAAGTAATTGTGGGACCCCACAGAAGCTGTATGCAGGTATCACCTGAGTGTGCTTGACTGTGCACTGCCTCTTATCCCTCATGTGGATGCACCCTCCTCTTCCTCTTCACCAGACAAAAACTGAAGAGGTGAGCAGGAAAGAACATACTCATAGCCGAAAAGTCATCCTGTTCTATACCCTTAAAAATCTCACCTGGAACTCTCTACTAACAGAACTCAACATCCTGCTATCTGGGAAAGAAAACATTCATAGAATCTGGCTCTTGTCCACCTGCTGGACAATGAGGGATGGATTTGGAGGTGAGAAGAGCCACTTAATACCTGACACAGACAGGTATGTAATACACGATAATACATGTATGATAATAATGATCACTGTCACTGTCACTGTCCTTCCGTTGTTCATCTATTTGTTCGAGTGGGCCCAGTAACGTCTCCATTGGAGGCTTTTGTTGTTACTGTGTTTGGCATATCAACTACATCACGGGTAGCTTGCCTGGCTCTGCCATGCGGGCTAGATACTCTCGGTAGCTTGCCAGGCTCTCCGAGAGGGGCAGAGGAATCAAACTCGGGTCGGCCATGTTGGCTGCGTGCAAGGCAAACGCCCTACTGCTGTACTATCACTCCAGCCCATGTATGTAATACATGATTGATAATGATAATACATGTAATACATGTATGTAATACATGATTTCTCAACTTTAATTGTTTGAGAAAATTGGGTGAATTATGCATTTTTAGACATTATTCTTATCTATTATTTACAACTTCCAGACTTCTAGCTCCTCACTCACAAAAGGATTTTTTTAGGAGGTTTTCGCCAGAACTGACTGTGCTCAGGTCTTACTCCTGGCTCTGTGCTTGGTGATTACTCTTGTTGGTGCTAGGGTGTTAGAGGGACCATATATGGGGCTGGGGATTGAACTGGGATTTGCTACATGCAAAGCAAGCGCCTTACTGTATTATCTTTCTGGCCCCATTAGCAATATTTTAAAATTTGGGGACCGCACAGTGCTCAGGGCTTACTCATGTTCTTTGCTCAGGGATCACTCCTGCCAGGCTTAAGGTATCTTACTGCGATGGGGATTGAACCTGGTTGGCCGCACACAAGAAAATTGCCCTACCAACTGTAGCCTCATTGATGTTTTTTTTTGAAAGAATAAAGCTAATCTTGAATATGATGACCTCTGACCTTTAAATATACTATAATGATGATCACCTGTGATTATAACTCCCTGTATTTTACATCTAATTATACTTGATAGTGAGTTATATGACAACTAAACATCTGTGTTAGGGCAGAAGTGGATCTGAGTTTCCAGGGGACTGAGTTAAAGAATCCAATGCTTTCTTTTTGTTTTCTTTGGGGGGGGGGCACACTGGCAGTGCTCAGGGATTACCCCTGACTCTGTACCAAAGGATTATTCCTGGGGGGCTTAGAGGGACATATGGGATGCCAGGGATAGAACCCAGGTCAACTGTGTCCAAGGTAAGCACACTGCCCGCCATACTATCACTCTGCCCCCCAAAACGTCAATGCTCTCAATATTCTTGCTAACGGCAGCAAAGCTTCAGCAGAGAAATAAGATAAATACCAAGAACAAAGTAAATATCAACTATCAAAACAAATATCAAGAACCAAGCTAGTGAACAAAAATGTGATGAAAGGTCTAGAAAGGGGAGAGAAAGACCCATCGTATGAAACAGTCAAGGAAAAGTTTGCAATAGTAGCAGTGAGATAACATTAAACATATGAGCAGAAGTGGTACATTAAATGCAAAGAGAACATGATGAGATAGGGCTACAAAATGAAGGACAAAATAATGGTCCCTTGACTTCAAACTTACTGGTGTGAGATGTGAGCTGAGCCAGACAGTTGCCAATGACCATGTAATGCTCATAGAACAGCCTGGGGAGATGAATCTGCAGGACCCCTGAGAGTCACTGGGCCCATAGGGCCTCCTCTGAGTGACTGTTGTTAGAGATCGTCCTATCATTTAGATCGTCCATCGTTGTCATGCAAATGCCAGGGGCGAACATTTGCTTGTTCTGAGGAGCTGCTGTTCTGTTCTTCACCTTCTGCACTGCAATGTTAAGCTGAAATGCTGAAGTACTAAGGAAGAGAGCAGAAAATGCTCCAAATCTTTGTGACCAACTATGCAAACACAACTTTGCTGAATGGGATGTCTCTGGTTTATTTGCTCTCATGAATGAAAACTGAGCAGAGATGTGGCTAAGAAGCATTCTGAGTGTTTGGACAAGCCATGCTCTGTGTGAAGATGTGTTAACAGGGAAGTGGCGATTGACATCTGTCCATATCACTTACACTTACGTTTACTGACATGAAGCCTCTGTGACCCTAGAGTTAGGGACTTTCCTATTCGCACTCTCTCTCTCTCTCTCTCTCTCTCTCTCTCTCTCTCTCTCTCTCTGCTGGCCTGTGTCTCTTCTCATTCCCTAAAACCTTGCTATTCCTCAGGCTATGTCCTGGGCTTCTGTCACTCTACATACATTCCAGGCCTTCTCCTCCATGTAGGACCCAGATGCCCTTTATACATCTGAGCTTGTCTTCTCCATATTTGACTCTCCTCTTTTTTTTTTTTTTAATTTTACTGAATCACCGTGAGATAGTTACAAGCTTTCATGTTTGGGTTACAATCACACAATGATCAAACACCTATCCCTCCACCAGTGCACATTCCCCACGACCGATATCCCCGGTATACCACCCCTCTCCCACCTTCCCCCTGCCTCCATGGAAGACATTATTCCCACAATCTTTCTCTACTTTTGGGCATTGTGGTTTGCAATACAGACACTGAGAGGTTATCATGTTTGGTCCTCTATCTACTTTCTGCACACATCTCCCATCCTGACCGATTCCTCCAGCCATCATTTTCTTAGTGATCCCTTCTCTGTTCCAGCTGCCTTCTCCCCTTTGCTCATGAGACAAGCTTCCAGCTATGGAGCAATCTATCTGTCCTGTGTATCTACTATCCTTAGGATTGACTCTCCTCTTTGCTCCATGTGGAAGTTTGATAGGTGACTCTGGCTCAAGATATACCACATGGAACAAATTGTATTTATTTTATTTTCATTTACAGCGGGTAAGGCTTTTGCCTTGCTCATGGCTGACCCAGGTTCGATTCCTCTGTCCCTCTCGGAGAGCCCAGCAAGCTACAGAGAGTATCCTGCCCACACGGCAGAGCCTGGCAAGCTCCACATGGCATATTCAATATGCCAAAAACAGTAACAAGTCTCACAATGGAGATATTATTGGGGCCCACTCAAGCAAACTGATGAACAATGGGAGGACAGTGCTACAGACAGTGCTGTAGTGCTTATTTTTATTTTATTTTTCACCTATTTGTATTGAGGTTCTAAGATTTACAAAGTTATTTACAAAGTTATTCAAAGTTAAGTTTCAGGATACAATGATCCAAAACCAATCCTTTCACCAGTGTCAACTTCCATTCATCAATGCTCCCCAGTTTTTCTCTTTCCCCTCAGCCAGCCCCTAGGCAGGAAACTTTTTTTCTTTGAGGTTCTGTGCTTTACCGTTTCTGATATGTTTTCATGCACATCACTTTACCACCCTCCAGCACCTCCGCCTCTAGAGTGACCACTTCCGTCCACCATTGACTTGGTTTTTCTTCCCTCCTCCCCCCACCACTGCCACTGCAGTGGGAAAGTTCCTACTGAAGACAAATTCTCATGTTCTCCAGTTTCTATTACTTTTGAGCCTTTGTTATTCCCCTACCATGTATATCCTGCATATGAGAGAGATCATTCTGTATCTGTCCCTGTCCCTCTAACTAAACTCAGCATGACATTCTCCAGATCCATCCTTGGAGCAGCAAATTTAATGATTTCATCTTAAAAAACATCATTTATTCCCCCCCAGCTATACAAGTTAAAACCTAGATATTTGTCATTAACTTTCTACTCGCTTACCTACAATATCCAAATCAATCACCAAAATCTGTTGATTAGATGCTGTCCTCTCTCTTCTCCTAGTTTCCATCTCTACTTTAATTCATGTGTCAGAAGAATCTCACACCTAGACTACTCTATCTCCCTAGCTGGTTTTTGACCATGTAAATATTTGACTTACCCCCCCAAAAAAATCATTAAAACGAATCCTACAAGAGGAGAATTGTATGAAGGATGCTAATCCTTCATCCTAACAGTCTGAATAAGATTCTGAATGAATAAGGTAACAATATGAATGGTTAACTTAATGTAATATATACAGCTGCTGGTTTAAAATAAGTGTGTCTCACTGGGCCTCACAGGATGGGGGTGGAGCCAGCCCTTTCCTCCCCGCCCCAACAAGACCCCAAGTCGTCGCCCACGAACGGCCTCTCTGGCTCCTGATCAAGCTCTTAACGGCCATGATCCCAGAGATTCAGAAACAAATCTTGAAACCCAGCGGCTTTTGGCAGAAATGTGTCTGGACCCCGCAGTAGGTTACTGTCACCGGGCCACCCCAGGGGGGAAAGGGTGCTGTCCCTCCACCTGCTCCGCTTTGGCGGCTCGGTGACTGCCATCTGCCAGAGGCCATTGGACTGTCAGGTTTGGGCCCGCAGTGACGAGACATGCGGGGGCTCACGGGATGGGGATGGAGGCAGCCCTTTCCTCCCCGTTCCAATGAGACTCCTAGTCACCACCCACTAATGGCCTTTCTGACTCCTGATCAAGCTACTTAACGTTAAGGCGATGATCCAAGAGACTCAGGAACAAATCTCAAAACCCAGCAGGTTATGGCAGAAATCCCTCCATATTTAATTGTTAAAATTTTGGAATTTCAAAATCACATGGCCACTACTGCAGCCATGCGACATCATACGTTATTCATAACCAGCAATAGAACACAAATTGTCTACTGTTGCCTTTTCAGCAGATCTGAGTGTTGGGGTAAAATCCCAAATAATATGGTGGGTCTGGTGTCAAAATATTGAATGTAATCAAAGTAGAGAGAGAGTAATGTGGAAATCATCTGCCCCACAGGTGGGATGGGGGTATACAGGGGTTTTTGGTGGTGGAGAATGGGCACTGGTGAAGGTACAGGTGTTTCATTGTGTGACCGAGACTTAAACCCGAAAGCTTTGTAACTGCTCTAATGGTGATCCAATAAATAAAATTATAAAAAATGGGGAAAAAAAGTAAGGTGAAGTTCAGTCCTAATTCAATCAGCTAATCAGTGGCTGAATAAATAGCGGTACTCTTACATAAAAAAAAATAAGTGTGTCTGAAACCAATAGAATGTTATAAACTGGTGTTACTGTGAGATAGCTGAATAGGAGGATTTGTTTATCTCCTCCTGCAATCACAGCAAATCTACACCCAAACTTGCGTTGATTATAGAGACCAGCGTGAAACCTTGACGAACAAGACTTTCACAGTGAGGGGTAAGAGAGTACCCAAGTAGATTAGAGTCACAGAGACTCCCTCACCAAGAAAGAAACCCTAAGGCTGGAGAAATAGTACAGTAGGTTGGGCGCTTGCCTTGCAGACAGCCCAGCCATGTTTAATCCCCAACACCCTTTATGGTACCCAAACCCTGATATGAGTGATCCCCAAGTGCAAAATCTGTAGCAAGATTTGAGCACTTCTGTATGTGCCTCCCCAAACAAAGAAAGAACAAAAGAAGAAACCCTAGCATGCATGGGCCAACAAGCTACAGTTAGGAAGTCATGTCTAGTGTGGTCCTGGGGAGCAGGGTGTGGAGCAGTTTGTATCAAACACCGTCATCCCATCCCATAATCCACACTCTCAGCACTGGAACAGGAGTCCAGAAACTATCATGTACAAATAGGGGTCAATCATAGTTGGGTACCATCTTGGTGGCCTCTCTCAACTGCTGAGAGCAGGGTTGGTGGACATCTTCCTCACTTGATCTCACTGTCTACAGCCCCAGACCCTGAGGAACCATCCATGTGAGAAGACCCACTCCCCTAGCAGGGAGTTAAGCTAACTGGGGGCTGAGATGGCCTTACCAAAAGAGCTAATGCCTAGCCAACAGACACAGCCTCTCCCAGCCCACACTGCTGGCAGCAAGCCACGGCCCTACCAACAGAGAACCCTGACGAGCTCCCCAAGCATCAATCGGTAACAAGGGGGCCCCGGTACCTGCTGTGTCCCATGCTCTCCCATGCCAGCCAGTCTCTCCTCTCGACCTTGGTGCTGCAGCAGGTACCAGACACTCTCAGCTCACGCACTTCCAGTCCTTCCCAGGTCTTCCCAATTTAGAGCTACAGAGGGAGTCAATTTCCTCTAACTGGGAATCTTCTGATTCCTGCCCAGGTCTACTCAAAGTCTTTATCCAGGTCTTCATGGGTTACCAGCTATGATAAGAGAGATGTAGGAGCTTACCTGTGCCGATGGATCAAAAGAGAACTCTGTCTGTCTATCTGTCTGTCTCTCTGTCTCTCTCCTTGTCTTTCTCTCTCTTATTCTCTTTCTCTCCAGGTAAAAATTATCTCCCTTATTGCCAGTAATATGTGGCAGTGGCCTGGCTTTACACCGTGAGACCTTAATCAAGATACAGTCAAATAACTATGGCCGCAGATTCTTGTGCGTGGTCCACAATTCAGAACAGACAGATTTGGGAAGGAGCATGGCTGGGGGGTGAGAGGTGGGACAGAATGGCAGTGGTGTGTCAACTGTCACAGAGGCCCTGGCTCCCTCGGGGATTGGCTAAGGCCAGTGCACCCCACAGAACAATGAGAAATTGGCAGCATGGCCCTGCCCACAACAAGCCAGGGGCCCATTGAAGATACCTTTCAGAAGGTATCTGTGGGCCCAGGTCATCCTGTACCCACAACTTTTCATCTGGATTATTTAATTAAAAAATGGATAAGGTAAAAAGGTAAAGGCCCTCCCGTTGATCGTCGATTTGCTCGAGCGGGCCCAGTAACATCTCCATTGGAGACTTTGTTGTTACTGTGTCTGGCATATCGAATAAAAAATGGATAAATTAACTTAATCACTTAACTTCCCGTTAGTCGTCAATAAATTAAAATTCAAGCAAAGCTTGGTCCTGTGGATACTGAGCCAAAATGTCTATAGTTTTTGATGTGTGTGTGTGTGTGTGTTGTATGTTGTGAGTGTGCATGTGCACGTGCGTGCACCATGATGACCCACATATCTCCAGAACTGCAGGGCCTGCGCAACATTGAATCTTTGGACCTTGTCTTTAAGTTGGATTTTAGTACGACTTCCCCAGTAGTTCTAGTTCATCTCAGTATAGAGTGCTACAAAGAGTTCACACCACCAAGATGTAGTGTTGAAGCATGCAGACTGTAATAAGTGTGGTGACACCCTGAAATCAAACAAGAAGGGCCCTGGGACTTTCACAGGGCATGTCACAGACCTCTGTCAACAGAACACAGAGGAAGCCACTAGAATCAGTCCACTTATTACATATTTTATTATTTAATTTATCTATTTATTTGTGTTTGGGGCTATATCCAGTGGTTTTCAGGTCTTACTCCTGGCTCCGCACTCAGGGATGACTTCTGGTGGGGCCCAGGGTACCATATGTGGTGCCAGGGATTGAACCTGTGTTGACTGTGTGCAAGACAGGTGCTTTACTCCTGTACTATCTCTACAGGCCCAAACCCCATTAATTTTTTTTCTTTTTGGGTCACTCCTGGCGATGCACTCCTGGCTCACGCACTCAGAAATTACTCCTGGTGGTGCTCAGGGGACCATATGGAATGCTGGGAATTAGAACCCAGGTCAGCCACATGCAAGGCAAATGCCCTACCTGCTGTGCTATTGCTCCAGCCCCCCATTAATATTTTTAAGCATCTATTTTGTACCAAGTTTTTTCAAGACATGGGAATTTAGGAGGGAATGAATCAAATTCTGGCTTCTTGAAGTTTATATTCTAGTAGATATTAATTCTAAATCTAAAGCAAGAAAATAAAACCTAATATATATGTATATATATATATTCTTCCATTTTTCAAAAGAGTATTTTGTGCAATCTTAGGGAACCCTGGCCTTGGCCACTTGGCTGGTCACTATTTTATAGGATGGTGCTGAGATTTGAACTGTGACTCCCCAAAAAAGATGTGTTCAATTCCTACCCCAGTGCCTATGAATGTGACCTTGTTTGGAAATGATGTCATTGCAGATATAATTAATAATGATGAGTAGGTAGGTCCCTCATACAAGATGATAAGGGACCCAATAACAGAGAAGATATGCCCAGAGACAAAGGAATGTTGCGTCATCTAGGGAGAAAGATGGCATGTGGTAAGGGAGTGAAGGTTGAAGTGCTATATCCACAGTTAATGATGTTAAGAACTGGGTCCAGGGGATAACTCAGTAGCTCAGAGAACCTGCCTCTCAAGCACAAGGCCTCGAGTTTGATCCCGGGTGCTGCTGTACGTACTCAGTACAATCCTGACAGCTCTGCAGACTTTGATCTCCAGAGCTGTAGGCAATTTCCCGCTTTGCTGCACCAAACACTTGCGAGCGTGTGCATGCGAGCGTGTGTGCATGTGCATGTGTGTGCGCATGCATGTGTGTGTGTGTTTGTACGTGTGTGTGTGTTTGAGAACCGCCACTAGAAGATATGACCCTGCAACTACAAAGAGATCAGGTGCCTCTGAAAAGCACCTCTATGAGCAGCCCACCACCCCTATAACCAAAATGCATGCGAGCATCATAACTAAGGGAATATGACACCCCCCATCCCACTGGTGAGCCGGAAAGTAATATAGCACCATAGCCTGTGTGTGTGTGTGATAACCCCAGTCTTTGCAACAATGAAGAGGAAGAGGGGAATGGCATAAACTCAGAAACACAAGAAGATAGAAGAGCAGGGTTCTCCCCTGAAGGATCCCAAAGAAGGGGTTTGGTCCTGTGCACAAGCAGGCTGTTAGGTTCTAGTCTCCAGAACTGGGAATGAAACAATTCATTATTGTTGTTCATGACCGTGACGAGTGTGTGGGTCTTGAAATAACTGCCCCGGAACACAGTATAGACGGTGTCTAGAGGATGATGGAAGAGGGTTCTGAGAGGAAGCTGGAGTACCAGCAGGACAAGGTGACCCAGGAACCAACCTGGGTAGGTGAGAGCTTAGGGGAGAAGGTGTGGGCAATGGTGTGAAATGCACCCGGGGAAGCAGGAAGCTGTGAGCCACGCTGCAGGAATGTGCTCCTGAGGGCAAAGGCTGGGAAAGCTGGCACAGCAACCCTGAGAGCAAGGGTGGGACTGTCAGCAGGGTGGAGGGAGATGTGTCAAGGTGGTTTGGGAAGGGCCCTGAGCGCCCAGTTCCTTGCTGCTCTGGGCTTCCCTCTTATGGCCTTGAGTCTACATCACTTCCTTTGACACACACCTGGACTTCCAGGTGATCTCCATTACAGGTTTCTCTGTTCCCTTTCCTACACACAGGACTAGTCGCAACTTTTCCATCTCGGCTGGCAGAAATTCTACCCAATCAAGTCACTGCCATAGGGCCCTATTTGTAAAGGTTTCATCAGTGGTAGCATCTCTATTTCTTGGCATGTTAAGTAGCTGTATGAAAGATAAGGCACAAAAGCATTTTTCTTGCTTATTTTTATATCACAATGCTGTCAACACAAAGGTTAGACAATGTCCAGTTCTGCTAGACTTGACTTTCTGGGCTCCCATAAAATGAAACCAGAAGTCAAAGATTTCACCCCAGGAAAGGGGAACTGGCTACCAGAAGAGGAGGGATTGCCAGCTTGCTCTTCAATGTATAGACTTTTGTTCTTAAAGCTTGGCTTACCATGCATACGTATTACTTATTAAAATTAATTTAAAAAATAAAACATTGGTTCTTCCATTTGCAATGCCATCCAGTGGGTGCCTGAGGAAGAGATGTACTACAGTTAAACTGAACACAGAAGGCAGTAACTGAGGACCAGAAAGATGAGTTTGCTAGAGTTAATAATGTCCCTGGAAAGGGTCAGATATTATCTGCTGAGCCTGAAGACAAGATTATCACTACATCAACTTGTATGAAAGAATAGATATATTAATTTATGTATTCAACAAATACTAATTTGTACTTAGCCCAACTAAGTACTAGTCTGGTGCTGGGAATACAGTAAAGAAGGAAAGTGTCAGATCATAGTCCTTACGGTATCCTAGTCTTTATAAAGCAGCCTGAAAGTTCAAAGGAAAATAATTTAAAGGTTTGTATTTCAGTGTTTACCAATGTGTCAGTCACTGAATAGTCAGAATAATGGTCTGGAAAGCTCCCCATGTCTAAAGCTAAAGAACCCACTGAAACTGTTACCTTATGAGGCAAAACAGCTTTTGCAAATGAGATTATATTATGGTCTTAGGGAGTTATCTGGAATGATCTTTGTGGGTTTGACTCAATCACATGCTTTCTCAAAATCAGAGAGTCTTCTCCAGTTGATTTCAGAGCCAGTGAGGGATATGACTGTTGAAGAATGGACAGAGAGATGGAGAGATGCTGGTTTTGAAGATGGAAAAAGAACAATGAAACCAGGAGTGATCGAAGACACTGAAAGCTGGCAAGGAGTAATCTGCTGCTATCTTGATTTTGCCCAGTGAGACCTATGTCAGATTCTAACTTACAGAGTGGTGTCGCTTTAATTTCTTATATATTTTTTTTCACATTCACTGTCACTGTCCTCCTGTTGTTCATGGATTTGCTCGAGCGGGCCCAGTAACACTGTGGCACTTGTTACTGTGTTTGGCATATCGAATACGTCATGGGTAGCTTGTCATGCTTTGCCCTGTTTTCACATTGAATCTTTTATCTACAAAGTTGTTCATGAACATAATTTTGGGGTTTTTGTTTGATTGTTTTGATTTGGGAAACAAATCAAAACTGGGAAGTGCTCAGGACTTACTTCTGATTCTGCATTCAGTGACCATGCCTGGTGGTGCTCAGGGAACAAACTCTGGTCAGCAATGTGTAAGGCACTGCCCTATTCACTGTACTATGTTACAGCAGCAACAGAGAACCAGTAAACAGAATTAGCTTATAGGCATAAAAAGTTGAATAAAAAAAGATCACTTTCCTAAGATGCTCATAATTCATTAGGGGGAGAAAGAAAGAGAGGTTAAACAGTATAGTAAATACTAAGACTGAAGTGTGTACATGGGCCTTTTCACTTAAACATTTCATTATTTGGGGAGAAGAGAAAGAATGCAAACAAAGTATAAAGACTAAGGTCTTTAAAATCTATTTGGAGACCTGTGGTTCATCTCTCCCATCTTAGACAAACTTCCCTCAATTCTATTTTCTCTGCCAGCTCCTGCCTCATTTCCTCGCTCTCCTTTGTGCTAAAACTCTTGAAGGAATTATCTTTTATTGTAGCTTCCAAGTCTTCTCCTCCCATTTCCTCTTAAAGTCATTGTAGCCAGGCCTTTGTGCCTATTACCCAATCAAACACTTGCTGAGGTCATGGCCCAGTGACCTCTGGTAATCCTCAGCCTCCCCGGGGACAGCTGGTCACAGCCCTTCTTCCTGATAACCTTCCTTTGTTGACTTCCAGGACTCCATGCTCTTGACTTTCTTCCTTCTCCTTGGAGGATGCCTCTCCTCCATTTCCTTTGCTAGCTCCTTGTGTTCTCCCAGCATACTAATGCCAAAGTGTTCTAGGCATCAGTTCTCTTGTTTTTGTCTACGTATTTATTTGTTCTTTTGGTGGTTGGACATCGTTTAATTCCAAGTATGACTTTCCAATTCTGCTTTCTATCCCAGACTACTCCTAGACTCTAGATTTACATGTCCAGTTTCCTGCTTGTCCTCTCCACATGGATGTGGCATAGTGTATATGTGTGCTACTGAAGTCCTTCTCCACAACCTGTCCCATTCATAGCCTCCTGAACCTCAGCAGATGCAACTTTCAGGCCCTGTGGTTTACAATTTTTTCACCTCAGGAAATTCTGTCAGGATGTTTTCTTAACTTAGTTGTCTGGATAGATCTATGTTTGGGTATCTGTACATCCAGAATATGCTCATTTCTATACTTCTATATGTCTGGTCTTACTTGGAATATTGAAAAACCTTAATATAATTTTCCAGATCACTCAGGGAAAAGTTGTGGACTCTTTCAACATTCTACCAGGTACTGCATCATCCAGAACCACCTTACATCTCTTAGACCACTGTCTCCATTTCTTGCCCTGATTCATTCTGGTCCAGCTAAATGTGTACTAACATTTTCATGCTCTTTGTCCTTGGAACAAGAATCAACCTGAGGAAACCTGAACAGTGCTTAGCTCTTATGAGGTACCCTTTTTAAAAAAAAAAAAAGGATTAAAGGCTATCTAAATGGAGAAAGAATGAATTTTTTCAACCACAACTTCTCACTTTGATTATTCCTGTTTTGAATAGTGTTGTTTTTGACATAGTTGTCTATAATCTCTCAGGTTTAGTCCTGGCTCTGCGTTCAGGGATCATACCTGGCAGTTTTCAGGGGACCAGATATAGTACCAGGGATAGGACCTAGGTCCCCTATGTGCAAGGTTAGCACTCTCCCCACTGTACAATTTCTCTAGCCCCTATAATTTTGATTTTGGAATGCACTATCTAGATTTTTGTTTAAAGTGACAAAAGAATGCTGTGTTGTTATATCACTTGAAAAATTGCTATATCATTAAAATCTAGGAAGCATGTCTAAAAAAAAATCCCTTCCACCCTAGGGTTTTATTTAAACTCTGGACTCTAAACCATATTTTTCTTTTGCTTCCTTTTGATTTGGGGGGGGTGGTGTTTGGGACACACCCAGTGTGCTCAGGGCTTACTTCCGGCTCTGTGCTCAGGGATCACTCCTGAAAGGGTAGGGTGCTGGGTGTGTAGGTGCTGGGTCAGCTGAACACTGACCAGCACCCTATCCAATATAATATCTACCTGACCCCATAAACCATACCTGTTTTTACATGAATCAGGAACGAAACTTGAAAGACAGAATTCTGAAGGTTCATAGAGTAATCACCTATGGCTTTGTAAAAGTATCACTCTGATGAATACTCATATTTTTAAACCTGAAACTAGAAGGTCAATGAATCTTTTGTTTAAGGTGTAATTAAGCTAATTCTCTGTCTATAAATTGCTTTCATACAGAGAACTTAGTCATTTATAATACATTATCCAATAAATCATCACCAGCTTCTCAGGGACTTATTTGAAGAAGCCATATGTTTAACCATAGCCTGGAATTACAGACATGTTGAAATATGGAAATGACCATTAAGGGAATCTCTGTATTAAATTATGTCCTATTCACTTAATCATCTCAAAAATTTAGAAAAGAAGAGAGAAAATAATAGCATGCAAAGATTGAACCTATTCCTATTTCAAATAAAAAAATAAATTCAAACAAGTACAATTCATGATGGGAATTCCCTTTTAATTTCATTCAATGTACCCCTAGGAAGATGGCTCTGATCTCAGACCTCAGAGAGCTCTGAGATCTTAAAGTCAAACAAACTCAAGGAAACAGGAGGATTGATAGTGTCAGGATCTTTATAATCTTTTTCTGGTGGTGGTGTGCCAAAGCTGACTTACGTTAGCTGGTTGGTAAATATTAAGGCACGTTAATGAGTTAGAACCAGGTAAGCAGAACTCTGCAACCTTGGACACCAGGCTCAACGGGACCCGGGAACAGAGATCCTCTGCCTGCTTCCACCAATCTTTGGCAACCCAGGGATTACACCCAGATGCCCCACCCTACTGGCATACCATCAGCAGACCTCCACTACCTCCACTACTCAGCCGCCGTCACGCTCCAGGCTGCTTTCCAGACTGCGCCATACATCATAAGACACAAAATACTCATCTTCCAAGTTCACTGCACCATATTTGGTGGGGTTCAAATATGGTTTGAACCATGGGAACACCTGCAAGGGCAATTAGAGGCCGCCCTAAAAGCCTCTATTCCTCTCAGGGAGCCTGGCAAGCTACAAAGAGTATCCCGCCTGGCAAGCTATTCATGGCGTATTTGATATGCCAAAACCAGTAAATACAATGGATCTCATTCCCCTGACCTTGAAAGAGCCACCAATATGGCAGTGTTAAGAAGGATGAGGAAGGAGAGGCCGATAAAATCTCAAGGCTGAACTATGCTGCCAAAACGAAGAAGGACAAAAATGACTGTCTGTACTTTCAATGCACATATGCTGGCATTGGATGCATCTATCGAGGACCTGATTGTACAAGAGCAAAAGATCAAGTATGATATCATTGGTCTGATCAAGACAAGAAGGCATCAATCACATCATGCCATTTTCAACACTGGAGAAGAACTGTTCCTAGGAACATGCGACAAAAGAGGTGTTGGTGCTGTTGGTTTTCTTGTCAACACGAACTTGGCCATGAGCATTGATTCATTCGAATGCCTAACAACCTGAATCGGACGATTACACTTGAATAGAGGTGGCTCACAGCTGGCAGTTTCTATCTTCGTTGTCTATGCACCAACATCCAATTATGATGAAGAAGAAATTGAGAAGTTTTACATGGAGCTGGAGAAGTTCTATAAAGAAGACCACATCTTCTACAAGATCATTGTCTGTGATTTAATGCCAAGATAGGACCAAGATCAGCTGAAGAACTACACATTAAGGACTCATGGCTTAGAATGGAACAAATAGGGTGAGAGACTATCTGAGTTCATCATGTTGACCAAGACTATCCATGGTAACTCACAGTTCCAGAAGGCCAAATCTAAATGTTGGATGAGAGTCTCTCGGTGGACAGTTCCACAACGAAATTGACCATTTCATATTCAATCGACGGTTTTGCCTGACCGATGTTGCTGCTGTTCCAAAATTCCAAAGGGGATTGGACCACTGTCTCCTTCATGCAAAATTCTACTTCACAGAGCAGGGAGAAAAGGCTACAAAGTTTAAGAAGAGAACTTTCAGAACGTCCACCAACTGGGAGCTCTTTGGCACTATTGCACAATATGGGAAGATGCCGTCATTGACAACATTGACAAGGAATATGATTGACTGGTTCAGCACCTCCATGATTGTGCAAGGAATGCCAAGAAAGAGATAGCCACAAAAAGATGCCTGTTTTCGAAAACTCTTGAGCTCATTCGCCAATGTGGCTTGGTGCAAGCCTCAGGCAACCACAAGCGAACGTCAGAGCTCGCAAAGCAGTGCAGAGATGTGATCAAGGAAGACCTCAAAGAGAGAAGAGCAGAAATGCTGGTAGATGCGGCAGAAGCAGGGAAAAGTATTCGCTATGCCCACCTGTCCTTCGCCAACTACAAGACCAAGATGACTGCCCTCTGACGTCATGATGGATCTATCACATCTTCCAGAAGGGCAACGGAGAAGATTATCCATGACTTCTATTTGGATCTCTTCAATAGCCACACCTGCCCACATACCAAATTCTGCAGGATGGATATGTCACTCTCAATGTTCTCCCTTCTGAAATCTGACACGCCATTTCATTGGTAAAGAAGCGAACAGCATCTAGCCCAGACAAGGTCAGACCCAAACACCTGAAGAACCTGCCATCAGTTTTCATCAATACGGTGGCTTGGCACTTCACATGCTACCTGTCTAAATGCAAGGTTCTGTCCCAATGGAAAACCAGCAGGACTGTACTACTGTACAAGAAGGGAGACATCCAGGACTTGGCAACTATCACCCAATCTGCCAGTTGTCTGTCGTCTACAAGCTGTTCAATCAAGTCATCCTGAATAGGATTAGTAGGACACTAGATGAAGAACAACCATGTGAGCAAGCCAATTTCCAAAAAGGATTCAACACAATCGACCATATCCACATGATAACCAAACTCATTGAGGTTTCTCAGGAGTTCAAGATGCCATTCTGTCTAACATTCATTGATTTAAAGAAGGTCTTTGATTCTGTTGAGACTAAAGCGGTCATCAAAGCCCTAGCCAAACAGGGCGTTCAAACTCAATACATTAGGATCCTCTGTGAGCTGTATTACAGATTCATTACCAGGATCTCACCCTTCTACAAGGAAGTGAACATCCATGTCAAGAGAGGGGTTCAGCAGGGTGATACCATTTCACCGAAACTCTTCAGTGCCACCCTCAAGAACGTCATGCGACTGGAATGGGAAGGAATTGGAGTGAAGATAGATGGTCGCCAACTACACCACCTCTGCTTCGCTGATGACATCATTCTAATAACACCAAACATTAGCCAAGTGGCACAAATGCTGGCTGATTCCTACTGTGAGTGTGGAAAGGTCGGATTACAGCTGAATTTCATGAAGACAATGTTTATAAGAAAGGGTCTCATTCCTGACGTTCCATTCACTCTCAAGGGAACGAACATCTCCGAATGTAACAGTTATGTGTACCTAGTTTGAGAAGTCAACATAATGAATGACCTGGCACCTGAGTTGCGCAGGAGGAAGAGAGAGGCTTGGAATGCCTTCAAGAGCATCGAAGAAATAGTTAAGAAGATGAAGGACCTCCGGCTCCAGGCACATCTCTCCGATTCCACTGTTCTTCTTGCATTAACATATGCCTCAGAGACCTGGGCCCTATGAAAACAGGATGAGAATGCTATTTCGGTTTCCCAAAGAGGAATCGAAAGAGCTATGCTTGGAGTATTATGCTTCACTTGAGTGAGAGAAAGAATCTGGAGTTCTGACCTCTGTCAGTGATCAAGAATCAGAACTGCTGTCTCGTTTGCCAAGGCATCGAAAATCAGATGGACTGGACATACAATGAGACTTGGAGACGATTGCTGGACTAGAGCCATTACCGACTGGATTCCACGGGATGTCAAAAGATCGCGTGGCCGCCCACCTAAGAGATGGTCAGACTTCTTCGTCAAGTTCCTGAATGATCTGTTTGAGGCTCTTCGTGTTCCTGGAGTGAGCAGATGCCATTGGACTACACTGGCACGCAACAGGGATTAATGGAGACACTACTGGCGCCCGCTCGAGCAAATCAATGAGTAACGGGATGTTAAGTGATCAAGTGATCAATGAGTTAGTTGATGCAAGGTTGATCTTTCATACACCAAGGTCAGAATATTTACATCATGAAAATTGGCAATAACTACTCACTAGGGATCTTTCTTTTCCTGAAACTGAAACCAGTTGTTAAACATATATCAATATTCCACTGGTTGAGTCTTTTAAATAGACTTGGTTGTTTCCACGGGGATTTCTAAATTTCCATTTTTCAGTGCTAGACTTTCTATCTGAACTTTCTTTTGTTTTTTCTTTTTTGACATTTTTGGGTCACACCTAGAGATTCTCGAGGGGTACTCCTAGTTCTGCATTCAGGAACAACTTCCTGGTGGTGCTCAGGGGACCATATGGGATGCTTGGGGTTGAAGGCGAACCACATGCAAGGTGAATGCCTCCCTGTTGTACTACTAACTCCAGCCCTATCTGAAATTTCTTCAAAGCGTTTTTTCTTTCTTTATTTTAAACTTCCTATAGCAAATTATTTACAGCAGTAATTTTCAAACTCCAGTCCATGTAGGACTTTCTACCTGTGCTTGAAAAACCAATTGCGGTTCAGCACACTGTACACATGGATAATGTAGTAGCTTTATTTACAGATATTAATGCAAAAATATCTTTATTGTAATAATTCAATACTTTTTCTGATTTGTAGCCCATTAAATATTTCTCCCATTTTCCTCACTCTGCCAATGTAAAAAAATTGAATAACATTCATTTGAATGTAAAGACCAGTTTTACTTAAGTTTGGCTTTAATCATGAACTAGAGTTTGGTTTTAAATTCATTTACATCTCTCCATACCAACATAAGGGGCCTGATTAATAAATAACTGCTGACTCTGTCCATCTTTTTCCATCTGATGAGCAAATGCATAGTCTTCAACATTAGTATAATTTAACCTTTGTAAGTTCCAGTCTCATCATTTATAAAAGTGGGATAATAACAGAACACAGGCTCCTTTAGTGGCTGGAAGTATTAAATGGAATATCACATGTCAAGAAGTTACACAGTTCTTGGCACAGAGACATCTTGGAATACACTTAAGGCATGTTGTAGTAACAGAAGTAGTATTACTTTGTGCTGTGGGAAGCACATGTGTGCTTACACACACACACACACACAATGAGAAGATGTGATGAATTAATTAATTTTTTGGCCAATCCTTTTGTAGCACAGAAACACAAATTAACTAATGTTTACTGCCTGTTCATTTAGATTTTTTGAAGGCTGCTCACCTGAGCTGACACCTTTGATGGTAGAAAGTTACCAGTCAAGGAATTTATCTTCACAGACTCTGGATAACACTGGGAATTTCTTAGATTGAGCTGACCAAGTTGGTATTGAGGAGCTATAAACCTGAAAGTTACACATATTTAATACCTTCTCAATTCTCAAACACCCAAAGTCCTGTGTCCTTACTGCCCATCTTTTACTGATGGCCATAATTCATGAGATAATGAAGAAATCTGATTAAGCCCGTTTTCTTCCACTAAATATACCAACTTCTATGTATCTTTACCATTATTTTTTGCCTGTAGCTTGTTACTATGGATCACATTTCTAAGCAGTTGTCTAAGGGATCACATTAGTTTTCACCTTCTCAAATATTTAACTCATTCTTAAGTATTCAGCTCATTCTTAAGGATTTAACTCTTCAGCTCTGTTAGGTAATTTCTTCCCCTTCTCCTGGAACTCTCAGTCTATAAAAAATTCCTTTTACTCCAGACCAACAGAATGGAAGCTCTGGTGATGGATTGCATGTATTGGTATTTACTATGTCCTTTTAGTGTTACGAGTGCACTGAACTGACTCCTTAACCTTCCTACATGTTTTTAAAGCTCAGCCACTGCTTATGCCTTACCCACTTAAATTCCCTGTCAGTTGGGGAAATAAAGCACTTAGAACTGGGTCAAGAAAGGGATAAAGTTCATTGAGTTCTGGTCTTGAGTAAATACCAGGCATTTACTAAAAAAGGGGCTTCATGCAGTCTGCTGCTACATGGTTTTCTGCCTGCTCTCTGGCCATTTCCTTCAAGCCTCCTTTGCTAATACCTTCTCATCTGCTTATTTCTTAAATATTGCAGTATCTATGTCTAGGCCCTTGGCCTACTTTGTATATATCTTCCCTGGGATTCTCAATGGGAAATTCAAACCAGCACAACCAACACAGAACTTTTTGTTTATTTTAGGGGACCTTACCCAGTGGGGCTCAAGTCACACTCCAGGACGGCCTCTTGTCTAGGGGACCATGAGGTGCCAGTGATCAACTATTAAATTTATTATTTAATATAGTAAATATATATACTTAGTTTATAAGTATAATCACTTAATCACTTAACTTAACTTCCCGTTAGTCGTCGATTTGCTCGAGCGGGCGCCAGTAACGTCTCCATTTGTCCCTGTCGCGTGCTAGTGTAGCCCAATGGCATCTGTTCGCTCCGGGAACATGAAGGGCCTCAAACCGATCCTTCATGATCTTCAGGAAGAAGTCTGACCATCTGGTAGGTGGGCGGCCACGCGGTCTCTTGACATCCCGTGGAATCCAATCAGTAACAGCTCTAGTCCAACGGTCGTCTTTAAATCTCATTACGTGACCAGCCCATCTGATTTTCGACACCTTGGCAAATGAGACAGCGTCCCTGATCCTTGATCGTCGACGGATGTCAGAACTCCGGATTCTTTCTCTCAATTGAGTGAAACGTGATATTCCAAGCATAGCTCTTTCTATTCTTCTTTGGGAGACCTGCATGGCGTTCTCATCTTGTTTGCGTAGGGCCCAGGTCTCTGAGGCATATGTTAATGCAGGAAGAACAGTGGAATCAAAGAGATGTGCCCGGAGCCGGAGGTTCTTCGTCCTCTTAGCTATTTCTTCGACGTTCTTGAAGGCGTTACAAGCCGCTCTCTTCCTCCTGCGCAGCTCGGGTGCCAGGTCATTTGTCATGTTGACCTCTCGACCTAGGTACACATAGCTGTTGCATTCGGAGATGGTCGTTCCATTGAGAGCGAATGGGGCGTCAGGAACAAGGCTGTTTCTCATAAACATTGTCTTTGTAAGATTCAGCTGTAGTCCGACCTTTCCACACTCACGGTCAAAATCGGCCAGCATTTGTGCCGCTTGGCTGATGTTTGGTGTTATTAAAACAATATCATCAGCAAAGCGGAGGTGGTGTATAATCATAAAAAATAATATTTTTAAGTATGCAAAGCTAACTCTCCAGCCCGCCAAATAGAACTCTGTAGTTGCCTTCAAAAGCAGAGTTCCTGGAATCTTCCCCACCTGGTAAATGCAGTTCACAGCCACTTAGCTGCTTCAGGTGTCACTCTCCATATTCAATTTACCAGCAAAGCTCTGTTTGTAGACAATATCCCAATTTGTTGCTTACTTCCCTACTTTCCCTTTTGGTTATTTCTGATCAAAAGCAGAAAGATCCCATTGACCCTTGACTCGTTAGCTTCTTATTAGAAAGTCAGTTAGAAAACTTTTCTTTGGAAAAAGATTTAACATCTTTACCTTAATCTTTATTTATTATTATTATTATTATTATTATTATTTTCTTTTGGGTCACACCCAGTGATGCACAGGGGTTACTCCTGGCTCCATACTCAGGAATTACTGCTGGCGGTGCTCAGGGGACTACATGGGATGCTGGGAATCGAACCTGGGTTGGCTGCATGCAAGGCAAATGCCCTAGCTGATGTGCTATCACTCCAACCCCTTTACCTTAACCTTTAAACCTACCATGTTGGCCATGCCTGCTTCTCCAAACTCATCTTGTTCAGAGTTTTCATGCTCTATGCGCCAGCCTCTTTGACCTTCAATGTACTCCTGCACTCCTCCATGCCAAGCTAGATCTTCTCTGGGCATTCTGCATTTGCTGTTTCTTTTGTCTGGAGTGTTCTGCCTTGGCATCAATAGTTGGCTAGTTCCTTCCTGTCATTCAAACTTTATTACAAAGTTATTTCTCCAGAAAGAACTTCCTTGACCACTCAACCTTCCTTAGATGCTTTTCTCCTCTACTTAGTGTTCTTTACTTTCTTCATATCCTGATATCGGAATAAATTTTGATCATTTATTTATCTCTTTGCCTCCATTCACTGTTGCTAGAATTAAACTCTACTCAAGCAGATCCCTTTGTCTATCTCATTCCCTGCTGGTATCCTAGTTACTGTCTCTGGATCATCTAACAAAAGATTTCTTAGTTGAAAAATCTAAACACTAAAATAGTAAGTGTCGTTGAGCAGATTGTCTATAATAATGTTTACTCTCCTATAAATAAAACCACATTCATATGGAACATTTATCTCTCATGCAGCCTTTGAAAGATCTACTTTTTCTGAGACCTTGCTGATATTTCCTTACCCATATTAACTGTCATTAATTATTTCCACATTTTTGGTCCTAGTTTCCTGTAAGCCATTTATTTAGGTGGGGGTTGGGGGAGGTACCTGACAGTACTCAGGGATCACTCCAGGTGGTGCTGGGAGGATCATATTCAGTATGGAGAATTGAATCAGGGTCAGCAGTGCAAAGCAGGCAACTTTATCTCTTTGTTATGTCTCTGGCCTCCAAATGACAAATTTTATTTTTTATTTTTACTTTTATTATTTGCTTTTTGGGTCACACCTGGCAAAGCACAGGGGTTCCTCCTGGCTCTGCACTCAGGAGTTACTCCTGGCGGTGCTCAAGGGACCATATGGGATGCTGGGAATCGAACCTGGGTCAGCCACGTGCAAGGCAAACGCCCTACCCACTGTGCTATCTCTCCAGCCCCAAATGGCAAATTTTAAACTCGGGGCCAGCAATAACAGCGGTTCTACTAGTGCACATAAATTCTCCCTTCCCTGGGTTTCTTCTTGTGCTTTCAGTAATATGGCAGTGACATTTTTTATAAGTCACCTAATTTTTATTTTGGAGAGAAGTGTCATTTAAACAAAATTTTTAAGTGCTAATACTTCCTCCTGGTTGTGATAATGTTGACTTAGAACAAAGTGATGCGGTGGAGAATGTTTTTGCCTACAAGGGTTAATGTGGCAGTATGACCAACCTGTATTTTCAGGTGAATTGCTGTGATTCATATTTGGAAATTCCACAGGGTTATTTAATTAGGGTTTGACTTAGCTAATAGGAGCCCAACCCTGTGCACATTTATTTCCAGAGTTTTACATTTGTTAGGGCTGGAGCGATAGCACAGCGGGTAGGGCGTTTGCCTTACAAGCGGCCAACATGGCCGACCCGAGTTCGATTCCTCCACCCCTCTCGGAGAGCCCGGCAAGCTACCGAGAGTATTCGATATGCCAGACACAGTAACAACAAAGTCTCCAATGGAGACGTTACTGGGCCCGCTCGAGCAAATCGACGATCAACGGGAGGGCCTTTACCTTACCTTTACCTTCATTTGTTAATACGGTGCATGCAGTTAGAGACCAAAAACTGATGAATCTTGAGTGTTTGTTTTTCCTCTCAGAAGTGCAAGTCTTAGTTGTAAAAGAAATGCACTTTTTAGCTTTGCCTTACAATGCTCATGCCTTGATCTGGGCACATTCAAGGACTACACCCTTTTAAGGTTCAAAGGAGCCATTCTTAATTGTTATTTAGGCCAGGGATGGTTTTGAAGTTTATGGAGCATGGTATATACATGCTTCTCTCTAGCCTGGTGAAATTAAATTAAGTCCAGAATATGAGTTTCAAATTTTTGATTTGTTATTTTATATTATTTCGTTAGTTCCAGCAGCATTTATAAAATAGAGACCAGAAAAGTTTACATTATCCATTTATGTTGAATATCTTTTGTTCAATTATTTGTCTGTGGGCATGCCTGGCAGTGCTTAGAGCTTACTCCTAGTCTGGGTTTAGGGGTCACTTCTGTCAGTGTTCAGGGGACAATAAGGGCTGCCAGAAATTTCAACCAGGGTTGGCCACATGCAAGGCAAGGGCCTTCCCTCCTTTACTATTTCTCCATCTCAAAAATCTTTGATATTTATTTTAAATAGATATAGATGATATGAAGAATATAAATAGTTAAACCACAGGAGCATAAAAATGAGCACATTTCTTTGAAGAGTGAAGGTATGTTTTGAAACAGCTGGGAAAACCTATGTGCCATGCTGAGCAATGCCATTATCTAAAGGAGTTGGGACTTCCTTTAAAATTTCCTCTCAACTATGCATTGGAATTAAGCACTGACTTAACAATACTGGTGCAAGTAGAAAGACCTAGTTTACTATTGTCTTCTTTTTTTTTTTTTTGCCTTTTGGGTCACACCCGGCATTGCACAGGGTTTACTCCTGGCTCATGCACTCAGGAATTACTTCTGGCAGTGCTTGGGGGACTATATGGGATGCTGGGAATCGAACCTGGGTTGGCCGTGTGCAAGGCAAACGCCCTACCCGCTGTGCTATTGCTCCAGCCCCCTACTATTGTTTTCTAGGAAGTAAAAGTCTGACTTTTTGGGTAACTAAATCTAAACATAAATATGTTATAATATAATATATAAACATATATGCATTAAGAAACATCAACTTTAATGATATCATATAATAAAATTATATTCAAGATTGAACTTTAAAAATATACATTTCCCCATACTTACATAGGTCCAATTTTTAATTTAAAAGTCAGTATGGGGGCCGGAGAAATAGTAAAGGGGTAAGACGCATGCCTTGTATGTGACCCGGACTGATTTGATCCCAAACACCACATGATCCTCTCAAACATTCTCATGTGTAGCTAGGGAGGTCCTGAGCACTTCTGGGTGTAACCATGGAGGCCCCCAAGCACCAATGGTGGTAGCCTGGGTGATCCCTGAAACCACAAGGACTAAGTATCACAGCTTCCCTGGTTCCTTGTGCTAAACTGCCAACTCGTTATTTGGTAATTCCTGGGAAAGTCTCCTTGGCCTCCTGAACAACAGTTGGGAGACCACTCCCCAGAAATGAAAATAAAATAATGATGAACATAAAGATGCAGGACTTATTAAGATCTTTTATGAGATCATTCTAAATAGTAGAGTTTCCTCTGATTCATTTCTTGTATTTCTGAAATACAGAACAACTAATCCAAAAATATCTATGCACATCTATGATCATCACGGTACTTAGTGCAATAGCCAAGATGAGAAAACAATATGAAAGATCAATGGCAGATGAATGGACAAGGAAGTTGTGGTCTATATCCACAGTTGAAGACTATGTAGCTATAAGAAAAGATGACTCATGCAGTTAGCTGCAACTGGGATGGAACTGGAGGGCACCATGCTAGTAAAACAAGTCAGAGTGAGAAGACAAATACCATAGGACTCATTCATCTATAGTGTTTGGGGAAACAGAACAAAGGCAGAGACAATAGTATCTGATAACAAACCCTGAGTCCTAGATACAGAACTGAGAGCACCAGATTGGCAGTGGGGGATAGAGGAAGGAGGCAATGGGTGGACTGAAAGAGAGGTAGGGGCATGAGTGGGGGACTTGGGCTCATCGGCGGTGGTGAGGTAACTGTGTACACCAAGACCAATAAATATCAGCACAATTGCAAATACTTAAGCTAACTTCACTGTCCTGTCACTGTCCTCCCTTTGTTCATCGATTTGCTCGAGCGGGCCCAGTAACGTCTCCATCGTGAGACTCATTGTTACTGTGTTTGGCATATTGAATACATCACGGGTAGCTTGCCAGGCTCTGCCGTGCGGGCTAGATATTCTCGGTAGCTTGCCAGGCTCTCCGAGAGGGGCGGAGGAATCAAACTTGGGTCGGCCATGTTGGCTGCGTGCAAGGCAAACGCCCTACCGGCTGTGCTATCGCTCCAGCCCTAAGCTAACTTAATATATATATTTGAATTATATATAATATAATCAATATATTAATACAATATAAAATAGATATTATGTGTGACTGAATATAATGACATAATACCTTCACATAAAACGTTTTAGGGGGACCATCCAAACAGTACTCAGAAGGCCTGGGCTACTTTTGGCCTTATAGTTCAGTGTGTAAGTCAGTGGTGTAAGTCATTATTCAGGCCAAGTGGTATTCAAAAGCCATGAGGACTATACTGGTCAATACCTGGGTGGGGGATGTTATTGGTTATCATACTTGGGACTTTGTGCATCACACAAGGCATGCACTCCAATGTTTTAGAGTATCTCCCCAGTTTTACATTTAAACAAAATCTAGAACTTTTAAAGAAAATCTATATATACATCATATTGTCTATGACCTTCCTTATGGTGTAACTTCAGCCACGGCCAATAGTAATCTTAATTTAGGTAAGAGCAGTGTTGAAAGAGCATCAGAGAGCTCACATTTGATGGCCTCAAGTGCATTTGACAGTGAAATCTACCCTGGTTTACTCTGTTAGTTTATTAGGGTGCTAAGCGAAAATTGGCATGGAGTAACTGTTAGTGGTGAACAATCATAATTTACTACTAATCTAATCGACAGAGTAAAATTACACACTAATATCTTGCCAGATGTTTCAAAGGTAAAAATGATAAGAAAGACAAGCTAATATGTTTATTTTTTTTCCTCTTTGGGCAACAGTCAGCAGTGGTCAGGACTTACTCCTGGATCTGTGCTGAGGGATCACTCCTAGCAGACTTGGGGAACAAGATGGTGTGATGGGAATTGAACCTGCGTTGAGCACATGCAAGGCAAGATCCCTGTCTCCGATGCTATTGCTCTAACCCCAAACTAATGTATTTAAAATATAGAGACAGCCTTTATTTTCCATAGTTTTAATTCAAAAGCAAGAAACTTTTCTATTTAAACTATTCAATATAGCTGAAGCCATTTGTCACATAGTCTGTGCATTTCCTCGTATTCTGGCTAAGATAAGAAAACTCCAAGGTCCAGAAAATGTGTACTAGGGAGTCTGACAAAATTCCTCATACCTAAACCAAACTCCATGCACATATCTGGATTCCAGGACAGGTAGTCATTTTTTTAAAAGGTAATCAGTCAACCTTAGGGTCACTGATCATTTCAGTAAAATGAAGCTGATATTTTTGGAGCTTTTTACAATTAAGGCATGATAACAAAAGTTAATTTTTTACCTATTGAGTCTACCTGTTTTCATGATATTAAACCTGAATTGAGGGTTTAATTCAGATAACTGAAGGTTCAATTCAGAGATAGCTCAAAGGGCTGGAGCACATGCTTTGCAACTTAGAGCCCTGGGTTCATTCCTGGCACCACATGATCCCCCAAGCACTGACGGAAATAACCTTGGGCACTGAGCTGGTAATAACCACTGTGTATTGCTTGGTGTGGCCTTCAACCCCCCAACCCCCAGTACAAAATACAAAAATCTTGAATTCAAAGAAATAATGGTAACAATTGACGGCTTTTAGGTTGATGCTCAAATTTTATTCATTTATTGGGTTGATACTCAAATTACATTGGGAAAATCAAATTTTGTTCCTGACCATGCCTCTCTGATTTCTTGATCTCTCAGAACTGAAACTGAAGGTAAATGATGCGTCACAGGTGAATCATAGTTTGTGAATGCCAAGGAGAAAAGAGACATAGGTGGAAAGGAAGTCCTCTCCAGGCGGTGAATGGAACAGTACCCCAAGATTGTTATAACACAGACACAACAACTCGCAGCTGGAAAAAGATAAAGTAAAAGTTATTTCTTCTTCCCATTTTTCTTCTCTCTCTAGTTTTCTAGGACGAAGTCATTGGAGAGCTTACTAGAAATGCAGATGGTTTTAAAATTAGAGTCAAAGATGACCTAGTTATTTTGTTTAAAGTGCTCTTATGCAATGTGTTTTAGTTTTGACTGTGGCAGGAGGAAAGGGTGTGAGAACCGTCCTGAGTCTCTCATTCCTAGGGCTGCAGTACGAGAACTGGGTGGGGCTGTTCCTCCTTGTGACCCCATCATCACACAGGGTTCTGACAGCTACTACCTTGTCACTTGAGCTGGGAGAGAATGACCAATGTCTTGGGCCTTCCCATGGAATTATCCACCAGCTTGGTGAGCCGGATTCCTGGGACTACCAGTAGCAGTAGAAAGATCTGAAAATGGAAAGGGAATCTGGAGTTCTTCAGTGAAGAACTTGTTGGATCATTTGGTCTGGAGATCTTAATGGAAGCTGGCTTTGAGGATCATTTTCTGTGCAAATGTTTGATTTCCTGTGCTCAGTTTTTGCTACCCCCCTCTTAAACAATTGTCTTTGTCATCTTGTCTCTATCATCTCATGCTATTAGTAAACAACTCTCAACACTGTACGATAGTTGCTCTGGACTGTCCCTTGGTTCTCCCTTCCTTGTGGCTGTTCTTCCCACCTCTGTACACTCACTGAAGCCCTATCCAATCTTGGGTACTCTCGTTTCCTGCACACTTACTTCCTGATCTTTTCCTTCCTGGAAACCTCCCACATCTGTGGTACTAGACAGTTCGATAAGCACTTGTTCACCAACTGAGCTATTTATATTAGCTTTGTTCCCCATCTAAAATACACATTCCTGGGCAGTGGGGCCAAGGGAAAGTAGACAGGTTTTCCTCTTTTGTTTTCAATGGAATATCTTTACCATATGCTTGTATAACCTATCAAAATAGTTTTTTTTTAATATGCATTTCCTTTCCTAGTTTTGTATACAGTAAAACCTCAGAATTAAAACAAAGGGGGGAAAGTCATCTTTTATTGACTAGTATGATAAAATAAAAATCTACCACATCCACCTAGTTTTGATACATGTCTTTCACTCAGAATAAAAAAATGACAGTGCTAATAAAAGTAAACCCAAATCCTGTCTGGCCTTATGCTAATAATAATGCCTTTACTTCACATGGGGGGCTTCCAGATTAGTATTTTAAAAAGTCATACTGCATATTCAAGCTGGTGCTATTTCCTTAGCTATTCTCAAATGGGAAAAAGCAGCCACCAGCTATCAAATTTCTAGCCTGGAAAAATCCATCAAGGCCACTGGACACAGACACCATGGGGACATCATGCAGACAGTTCATAAAAATAACTTGCCCAACATTTTTGGAACCTGATGCAAGTTGTACTTGCGACTCTGTCTGTTTCCATAGCTTTATCCAGTAACAACTTGAAAAGAGGCCCAGGCACCTGGCTCTGAGAACTTGGATGCTACAGGAGAAGCACAGTTTATCATTAAGCTGTAATTAATAACTCAACAGACAGTTAGCTTAGGGAGACAGAGCTACTGGAAGGCAGTTAAGACTTAAGATTTAGTTAGGGGTCGAGCTCGTAAACAGGTACTTATCTTCAATCCAGACAAAGGAGGTAGTACAGGTACAAGTATTTGAGCAGTACCTTGGTCCCAGATCATTTGGTGCTCACCGTAAGGGGAGTCCTAGTTCTGTGTTCTATCACTCCAGGATCACTGACTTTTCAGGTACTGGAGATACTAGTAGTATAACTAGCACCCAGACAAACTAATAAGGTATTTAAGTGTTCCCCTCATGTATGCCCCCTTCCAATCACTCTTGGGGGGAGTTGGATTATGAGAGATAAATGTAGACAAATGGAAAATTATTGGAAGAGGAATCAGCCTGCATATAAATGTGAATATTCAAAAGATAAATTTTGTGGATAATTTGAAGCGTAATTTGGGGGAGTTAGTGGGTCCATGTTATAGAGTAAAAATAATGCCAAGTAAAGGGGTTAACTTTTATTTACTAGTTGCTGAAGGATTATGAGCAAGAGTATTTTGTGAGAGTAAAGGGGTTAGATTTTATTCATTAGTTGCTAAAGATTTGGAGCAAGCAAGAGAGTAATATTCTTTGTTACTAATGATGTTTTAATTCTAATGATGTTTTGTAATTTATTAATGATGGAAAAGTGAGTCTAAAGGTTGGGGAACTGGTTGTAAAATGTCTGGAGTATTCTGGTATGGTATAATTTTGATTTTGATGACAGGAGAGGACAGAGTAAGGAACATCTATCAACACTCGTGTGCTCACGAAAGTGGAATGGCTGGGTCTGGAGCCAGTAGGTAGATAGGTAGGGTGCGTGCCTTGCACACAGCTGCTCTGGGCTGACTCCTAGGATCCCAAAAGGTCCCCTGAGCCTGCCAGGAGTGATGCCTGAGTGCAATGCCAGGACTAATACCTGGCCACCACAGGGTGGACCAAACACCCTTCCCCTGACTCAAAATGAGAGAGGGAGAGAGAGAGAGAGAGAGAGAGAGAGAGAGAGAGAGAGAGAGAGAGAGAGAAAGAAAGAAAGGAAAAGGAAAGAAAAATGGGATGTTTGTGGATCTTGAGGAACAGAAGTAGTCCAAGAAGAGTTCTATAGAACTAAATAAGGGACAATTTAACAAATTTCTCAGGTAGTTCAATGTTACTTTGCATTCACTAACACAGTCGATGAATGCTGTTTCTCCAAGGAAGTTCTGAAAGCTTGACAATATTTGAATACAACTTTGGATTCCTCTAAGAAAATCCAAAGGGAACAACTGACCTTTCAGGTGACAAAAAGAGTCCTTTGTTAGGCAGAAACGTGGACTGTTTGTCTTTTCAAATGGGTGCACCCTAAAATAAATATTTATCTGGGGGAGAAACAGACTCCAAGGAAGGCTTTTGAAGATAGCTGGGTAACAGCAAGATTAGGTGTTGTCGGCTTGCCTATTTCTGTATCCTTCCCTTTAAAAGATTCTCATCAGTGTAGGATAAGTGAACAGACATTTTTAATCTATAGTTTGTTTCTTCAGGAAACACTTTTTTAAGTGTCCATTATTTCTCACGCTAACAACCCTTGTGACTTGACTATGTGGGTCATTTTGCTTTTTATTGATATGATACCCACTGTCACCAATTTTTTTTCTTTTTTTTTTGCTTTTTGGGTCATACCCGGCAATGCACAGGGGTTACTCCTGGAGGTGCTCAGGGAGCCATATGGGATACTGGGAATCGAACCCGGGTCTGCCGCGTGCAAGGCAAACGCCCTACCCGCTGTGCCACCGCCTCTATCTTTTTTTTTCCCCCCGGAATTCAAAGTAGTGGGTTCTCACGTGTTTTGATTTATCACATTCGGTTTCAAAGTCTGTCGGTTCCCGCCCCCACCCCACCCCCCACCCCTCTTACTTTGTTTTTGGGCCACGCTACCGTGCTCAGGGCTACTCCAAGTTGGGTGTGGGAGGGGTGCGGGGAGGGGGGTGGTTGTCATTCCTGGCAGTGCTGGGGAGAACGTGAGGTGTCCAGGATCAAACTGGGCGTTCTGCAGGCGAAGCTTGTGCTCCAGCATTGGAGCAGTCCTCTCGAGCACTCAACGTCTGTTCTCAACACCCAGTCCTTTTGCGTGCTAGCACCTTTTCCCCCTAGAAGCGTAACTTGCTTCTGGAGCTTCTGATGTAGACAGACGGTGCTCTCGGTACTGGGGCTCAGCAGCGTGGGGAATGAGAAGATGAGAGCAGGTGTGTGCGCGCAGGTGATGCTGAAAGCCCACCTGGGACCAGGGGACCAGGTAGAAGGACGGGAACCTGGAAAAGCCCTGCAGGTGGGAAGAGAAGGGAAGGCAGGACGAGGGTGTACCTTACGCTCCTCTAGCGCGGAGGCCCACCACCCAGGCAGGCGGGCCCTGCAGGCTGGAGTCCAGTCCCGCGTCTGTCGGAGCCTCGGCGTGCCCACCTGCGCGTCTCCCCCGGGAAGCCGGAGCTCCCGACTTCTCCTGCAGCGGGCGGAGGAAGGGGGTTATTAAGTTTGAAAGGGAAGTCCCTCCCTCGTCCCGGAATCCGATTGGTCCCGGCCGGCCCCGCCCCCAGCAGAGCCGCCGTGCGATTGGCCGGGGCGGAGCCGGCCGCAGGCCCCGAGCTCTGGGCCGCCCCGACCCAGGTGGCAGGTGGGGCCGGACCGTCCGCGCCGCCGCCGCCGCCGCCTCCCCGCGCGCTCGCCGCCCGCGCACCGTGAGGACCGCGCGCGGGGAGCGGGACCGCCGAGCCCCAAGGCCATGAAGACCCTCAAGTCCCGCCTCAGGCGGCAGGACGCGCCCGGCCCCACGGCGTCCAGCGCGGCGGCCGCCGCCGCCCCCAGCGCGGTGAGTCCCGCGGCCCCGCGCGGCCCCCGCAGCGCGCTCCGTCCCGGGGGTCTCGGCGCCGGCCCGGCCTCCTCCCGCCGGCACACGCCCCGGCCCCGGCCCCGGCAGCAGCGCCCGACCCGCGCCCGGCTCCCGCGGGCCCCCCGGCGCGCGCTGTCCCCGGCGAGGGGCCAGGGCGAGGGTCGCGCCCGCGGGGCGGGTGGGCAGCACTCGGGACGCTCCTGGCTGGGATCCCCGTCGGGGCGCTGGGAGCGCGGGGCGGGCGGGGCCGGCCGGAGGGTGCGTGCTGGCCGCTGGCCGCTGTGTCCCCCCACCCCCCGCCACCCCACCCGGGGGTCGCGGGGCGGGGTGGGGGACCAGAAAACCCCGATTTGCGGAAGACGGGGAGGCGGGCCGGGGGGCGCTGGACGCCCTGCGTGGGGCGTGCCGCGGGGTCCACCAGCTGCCCGGCGTCAGGCGCGCTCCGGGCGCGGGGCCTGCGGAGCTGGCAGGGAACAGAAAGCTTGAGAAACTGCCTGGCTGCAGCTGTGGGGGGTGATCGCCGGCAGATGTGGGGGGTGATGGTCGGCGAGTTCCAGGAACCAGGCTCATCAGATCCCCTGTCACTCGCGGGGCGGCCCCTCCAGAAGGCCCCCAGAGTCACAGCGCAAAGGAGGCTGGACCGCCAGCTGCCCAGATGGTCATCGGAGTAAGTCAGGGGGTTGGGCTCCACTGCAGAGAGTTGAGCAGAAAGCTGAGAGAGAGAGAGAGAGAGAGAGAGAGAGAGAGAGAGAGAGAGAGAGAGACGGACAGACAGACACAGAGAGACAGAGAGAGAGACAGACAGACAGACACAGAGAGACAGACACAGAGACAGAGAGAGAGAGAGAGAGAGAGAGAGAGACAGAGAGAGAGAGAGAGACAGAGAGAGACAGACAGATACAGACAGATACATACAGATACATACAGATACATACAGCCACAGAGACAGAGAGACAGAGGGAGAGGCGGGAGAGAGGGAGAAGAAGAGAGGAGAGAGGGGGTGAGGGGGGAGAGAGAGAGAGAGAGACAGTGACAGAGAGACACAGAGAGAGAGAGACAGACAGATACATACAGCCACAGAGATAGAGAGACACAGAGAGAGAGAGAGACAGACAGATACATACAGCCACAGAGACAGAGAGACAGAGGGAGAGGCAGGAGAGAGGGAGAAGAAGAGAGGAGGGGGGGAGAGAGAGAGAGAGAGGAGAGAGATTATTCATTAATCTGTTTTTGCTTTTGAGTTAATTCAAAAGCTCCCTCCGCCCCTTTAAAGGGCAGACTGGAACTTGTAGCAGTGTTAGTTTCTTTAATTCTCACTTAAAGAAATAAAAAAAAAGGGGGGGGGTAAGCTTCAGATGGCACGGTTTTTGAAAATGTTGTTTGATAAAGCTTGAGGTTGTTTTATGGAAGGAGAGATTCCTTTGTTTCCCCATTATTTGAAAACTAACTGGCAGAAGTGTCATTTAGTGATCATGAAGGAATCTACAGTTCAGTTGCGTTTGGCAGGGCAGGCTGTGTTGAGCTTTCTGAAAGACACTTACGACTTCTGTTTCCCCCTTTTCTTTGCCTTTCACATGGGATTCGCATCCATTTGGAGGTTTATACGTCTTTAAAAAAATACTTTTAAGTTTTATACTGTTTTCTTAAAAGGCAGTGCATGTACTTGTTATTCGTGTTATCAGCATGCCAGTTTGCTCTTACACATTTGGAACACGAAGTGCCTCTCCTCCACTTAAATCTTCAGCACTCAGTTAACTCAGCATCCTATTTTGTGCTTGAAATAATAACATAAAACAAGAGAACATATGGTATGGATAGAACCGCTTCACTTAGGAAAAGGGAGCATCTCTGAGTTTAAGTTCAATATTAAATTCTGTAAAAATTTTAAGTGAAAGTAAAATGAGTGTTTTGAGTAATAAAGCCAAACCAAGAATTGCTAGAATAAAGTGAATGAGAGTACGGGAGAAATCGCTTCTTGCAGTTTTAGTCACTTGTATACAGATTGTTATGATCCAGTGTTCTGGTTTTTTTTTTTTTGCCTTTAAATATTTTAAATGTCTCTTATTTGCTTTCTAATACAGCAAAAGTCCCTCGCCCACCAGTGTCCTTCCACAGATCTGCTCACAGGGTCTCACGCCACACTGGTGTTACAGTTGTTGCATGTCCCTTCAGAGAGTTTTGCAGATGAAAGCAAATGTGATCATACATAGTCTTTATAGAAATGACAGGATGCTTTACTCTCTGTTCCATATTCTTTGAACATAAATTTGTAGACCAGTTCAAATCTTTTGCTAAAATGCTATGAGGACCAAGCCTACATATATTTCAAGCCTGTGCTACTTGTGTGCACATATTTTCACATGTATGTATATGTGCATGTTTATATGTTTGAAGGATAAATTCATAAAAGTGCAATTGCTAGCTAAAATAACATTTGTACCTACGTAAAATAATGTAACAAAATTTACATTTACAGTTTTGAAAATTTAAAATTTCCTTCCATGCATCATTATTATTTTAAATAACAATTGACAGAAATGTCATTTAGTGATATTGGGTGTGTGAGAAATTGTTTTCCATTTCTCTTTTTATGAATGAAGTTGAACATCATTTCATATTGAGTCCTTTGCATGTTCTTTTCTGTGAATAGTTTATCTTTTCCATTTTTATCATGTGTACTTTTTATTGAACAAATTAGTCTTTTCGGTGTGATTTTTAAAAATTAATTATTTGTCTTTGTTTATGGTAGGTTTTACTATGTAGAAAGTGGTTCTCTTTTATTCTAAATACAATTAAATTGATGAAATTTTATCTTGCAATTTAGGCTTTATTTTGTAATTTGTAGTACTAGTAGTACTAGATAAAATAACCTCCGCCCCCCAACCTTTTTTGCTACTAAGGTTTTGATTCATATCTATTTTTTTCTAGTTTATGGTAAGACATAGATAGTTTTCTCTTTTCCTTTCATTTTGTCCCTCAGGGTTACTCTAAAGCCTTCATTTAATTATCATGAAAATGATCACATTTTGCTCTGTACAACTTTGACTTGACACTGTCACTGTCCTCCCGTTGTTCATCGATTTGCTCGAGCGGGCCCAGTAACGTCTCCATTGGAGACTTTGTTGTTACTGTGTCTGGCATATCGAATATGTCACGGGGAGCTTGCCAGGCTCTGCCGTGCGGGCGAGATACTCTCGGTAGCTTGCCAGGCTCTCCGAGAGGGGCGGAGGAATCGAACTCGGGTCAGCCATGTTGGCTGCGTGCAAGGCAAACGCCCTACCCACTGTGCTATAAAATATTTTAAATGTTTATTTTATAAGTATTTAATGTTTTTATATGGAGATACATCTGCAGTAGATTGGGGTACTTATTATTGTATGGTATGATAGTGTGAAATACAACATATTAGCTTAACATGTTAAATTATAATTATATACAAGTTGCAGAAAAACTCACTTAAATATTTTGAATAGTATTATTTTTAAATATGCCAGTAGCTTTATTGTTCACTAAATGGGATGTGTTTATCACTATGAATAAATGTAGTTTTCAAATATAAACTATGGGTAAAATGCATCTTTTCCTTTAATTAGTTAAATCTGAAGATAGTTGCATCTTTGAATCATAAAACAAGATAATTTTTGTTGTTTCATTGATTTTTAATTACTAAATTGAAGGTTCACGTTTCTGAAGGGAATAATTAAATGCTTTCAGGTCTTGTCAATTATATGCACAATTATGTGTACAATTATATGTACAGTAAGAATAGACTTCCATTTCACCTAGATGAGGCTAAGACATTTGAGTAATTAAAATTATGGGACTCTCATTCTAGAACTAGTCCAAATACTGCAAAGCCAATATTGTACTAATATTGTAACTAGACTTTTTAGGCCACACCCACTGGTACTTAGAGTTTATTCCTGGCTCAGTGCTTAGAATTAATCCTGGTAGTGCTAGGGGAAGTATATGCATGCAGTATAGAGATCAAACCCTGGTCTGCATACGCACCTTACCCCTGTACTGTCTTTCTGACCTCCTTGTAACTAGACATTTTGGAAGGGGATTCTGCTTTGAGTTGTATCTATATTCAAAATTGTAGCGGATAAAATCCTTAATTATTAACCTCTGACCTGGGATTTTCTATAGTGATTATTTTTCTGTTCTTTTTCTAGGATGCTCTTAAAATGGGGGCAATGAAATGATTAATGAGCAACCAAATATGTTTGAAAGTGCCATATTAATATCTCAGAGCCCTGAGATAATATTTTTTTTCTAAAAGAATTTAAGAGCTACAAATATAGCAGTTGAAAAAAGTCTTCAAAAAACATCTTTTGGTTCCCACTGAGAACAGAATTTAGATACTCAGAAAGCAATAAAGGATTGAGGTTTTGTTTTTATTGTGATTTTGAGACTTAGGACTTGTGTCTTCCATGATTTGAGAGCTCTTTGAAAATATGTTGATGTTATTACTATTAAAATTTTTGGGTGTGACTAAGATTACAAAAATTGTTTAGTTTAGACGATTATGTTCAGGTTAAACTTATGATAATTGGGCAGTGTTTACTCATTTTCATGAAAGATACCAACCTTCCATTAAAAATGCTTACTCATAAAGGAAGCCTATTTAGACAGTTTCCTAGGGCTAGTCCTGCATTGTTTTTCTAGTAATTTTTTTTTTGCCTTTTGGGTCACACCTGGCGACGCACAGGGGTTACTCCTGGCTCTGCACTCAGGAGTTACTCCTGGCGGTGCTCAGGGGACCATATGGGATGCTGTGAATTGAACCTGGGTCAGCCACGTGCAAGGCAAATGCCCTACCCGCTGTGCTATCTCTCCAGCCTCTCTAGTGATTTTTTAAATAAGTGCATAATAAAGAAATCCTCCTAAAATTTTTGGATTTCATTCAGCCTAATAGCAGTTTTGTCCAGCCATGGTATTGATCTGAATTGCTGAACTTTATTATAATAGCCAGGCAAAGGACTAAATTACTTTTGGTAATAATGAATACAAAATAAGAAAAAGAAAAGTAGTTAAGGGTTTTAATTCTTTTAATAAGAGTGAGTTTATTAGCCTAAGAATTGAACCTTGCTCAGTAGTTACCTTATTCATTTTGGAAAACATTTATGAAACACTGAATTAAGGCTAAAGAATGAGTTAATAATTAGATCCTCAGTGAATAAATGGGTATTTTCAAGATGGGAGCAGAAATTGTTCATGATGACCAGTAATGGGATAGTTTAATCTTCTATAGGAATAATATGGTTTTAGTGGGTTGAAATCTTTAAATTAATAAGTTTGTAGTGAAAATAACAGCAAAAATATGGTAGCCCTGAATATGGTAGCCCTCTCTATCAAATCACCATTTTATAGAAAATACAGGAGACAGAAGAATGAGGAAATACAATGAACAATATTCTGATCTTGGTTAATTACAAAGTAAATGGCATAGTTTCTTCTAAAATCAGTTAGAAGGAGAAGAAGTGAAAAGGTGGTGGAGTTATCTGGAAAATGAGATTTAGGACATTATCCAATTGCAAGGGATGATCATTGAAAAAATTATCTAGGTAATAATTGAAAAAATGTAAATGCTTACAAGACAGCTTAGAAAATGTGAACACCAACTAAATGCCCATGTATTATGAACATTTTATTTTAAAAGGATTAAATGTGATGTTAGCAGTAAATGGTTGTATTTATAAAGAATTTTTGTCTTTCAGAGGAATGCTGAAAGTATGTTATTTACAGTCGAAATAAATGAAGTTTGAAACTTGCTTGAAAATCATGTGTGGGTAGATGAGTGGAAGTGAAAAGGGTGTAGTTAAAACAGACTTGATTGAGTTGTGGCTGGGTAGATCATGATATATTGTCACTGTCACTGTCCTCCCGTTGTTCATCGATTTGCTCGAGTGGGCCCAGTAACATCTCCATTGTGACACTTGTTACTGTGTTTGGCATATCGAATACGTAATGGGTAGCTTGCCAGGCTTTGCCATGAGGGAAAGATACTCTCGGTAGCTTTCTGGGCTCTCAGAGCAAGCTACTTATTATTTAGTTTTGTGATGTTATCTTTGCATATGTCCTGACAGTCCTGTCATAAGAAAGATCAGGTAAGGAATTTATGCTTGGTTAAATCTCTCTCTTACTAATTAGGGTTTATTTTGATGGCCTGGGGCCAGTTCTGGCAATATTCAACTCAGCTCTGTAGCCCTGACTCCTCAGTTCCTTTGACTTTCCTTCCAGTAGTGCCAGAGATCACTGGGGCCTCACGTGGAAGGGCTCTGGAGTCGATGCAGTGCCGGGTATCAGGCGTGGTATCTCATGCCCGCAGTGCGTGTACTCCCTTTGAGCTACCTTCCCTATCCAGTCATCAGTTTTAAATTACAAAAGTTTAAGACATCTAGACACAAAGTGGCAATACTAGTAAAAGCCATAGTCACTGTCACTGTCACGGTTCTCCCGTTGGTCATCAATTTGCTCGAGCGGGTCCAGTAACATTGTGAGACTTGTTATTGTGTTTGGCATATTGAATACACCACGGGGAGCTTGCCGTGCGGGCGAGATACTCTCGGTAGCTTGCTGGGCTCTCCAAGAGGGGCGGAGGAATCGAACTTGGGTCGGCTGTGTTGGCCGCGTGCAAGGCCATAGTAGAGATGTGTATCCATTATTGTGGAAACATGGGTGTGTTGGGTGGTATGTTCAGGCAAGAAGGGAGGAAGGTGACACTTGAGCCTGTTTGGAGAGTTTGAAGAGCTTTCCAGACAGAAGAACGGTAAGTGCAGTATTGTGAAGTTATGAAATCACCTACACTGAGGAAGCGTTGGGTCTAGAAAGGAATATGAACTATTGAGCTAATGATTGCGGCCAAGAAGTTTTTTAATTGACGTGAGATTCATGTAACATAAAAATCATAAGATTATGTAACATAAAATCATATGCTTCTGTATAACACTCTTAAAATAACAAGACACATCTTAAGCAATTCCAAGATTCAGGCCCAATCTTTCCTCCTACTGAACCCCCTTAGGACTTGCTAGGGTTCACCGAAGCTGACCTGAGACCTCAGCTCCCCTTCGTCTCCCCAGCAAACCCAACTCTATGACATTTCCTTTCTGCATTCGTTCTTGCTGTCTACTCTGAAAGGGATTTCATCCTTTCTTAGATCTCTCCGACCCACTTCTTTTGAAGCCTCAGACTGGTGGTTACCAAAGGTTAGGGGGAGGAGAGGTGGTGAGCAATTGTGGGTACAGGGTTTTCTTCTGCATTGATGAAAATGTCTTGGCACTAAATGGAGATGGTAGTTAGACAACACTGTAAATGGACAATATATCACTGAATTGCTCATTTTAAAATGATTTTTATGTTACATAATCATATGATTAAATGAGTTCTAGGTGGATTACTTTGGTAGTTGTATACCCAGGATGGATTTGAATAAATCTCTCTTAGATTTAGATTGATCATCCATGAGGTTGTGCGGTAGTATAGGCAAGAATGAATGAGAGTCTATACCATGAAAGTGTTGGACGGAAAGTCGAAGGAACTGCTTGCTGGTTCCCAATCGTTCTTACTAAGCCCCTGGGCTTGAAGCAGTGAGTGGAAGGCACTGTCCCTGAGTGGAGTAATGATACTCTAAGGGGAAAAGAACACAGTGGACATCTTCTGTGTTAGTAATTTAACCTTGTAATACAAGTGCACTTATGGCCAATTTGGATCAAGCATATGTTAATCATATATCAACTTGATCTGATAGAATTGCATATGCTCAATGTTCCCATGCAAAGTGAAAAGTACCTTTGAGAGTTTAACGTTGCAGGTGGTGATGTCTGTGATATTGGAATTTTGTACACGGGAACCCATCGTTAACAGTATTGTAAATCACAGAACCTCAATCAGTACAAAAAGTTAAAAGAGAGAGAGAGAAACAGAGAGAGAGACAGAGAGACAGAGACAGAAAATTTAACTTTGCAGATCATTATGAGCAATTTTATTTAAGGAGATATTTAATTGGTTTGCTCCAAGTTTTAAAAGCGTTTTCATTGACTAATCATTGGTTTAGAGAATTATGAAATATCAAGTGTTTAGCTTCATAGCTATCTGTGTGTCACTACTCGTACCACCAAAGAAACCCCCTCTCCTTCTCACTTGCCTTCCCTTTCTCTCTGGCAACTACCATATTTTAACCTGACACTAGGAGTTAATTTTGTTTTTTTCTTGCCAGTTCGTTTGCTTCAAAAATTCATATACCACATATGGAGTGAGATGGCAATTGTCTTTTGCTTCCTTGCTTATTTCACTTTGCTCAGTCACATCAGGCTTCATTGATTTGGTTCCAGAAGGTGTTATTTCATCTTTAACTGTGAGTCTGGTATTCCATTCAGTATACATACTACAGTTCCTTCATCCAGTCATCTGCTGATTGGAATTAAGTTGATTCTTTGTTTCAGATGTTGTAAATAATGCTGCGATGAAAATCACTGTATCATTGTTATCCTGTTGTTCATCGATTTATTTGAGCAGGCACCAGTAATGTCTACCATTTGTCCCAGCCCTGAGATTTTAGCAGCCTCTCCTTAACTCGTCTTTCCCAATGCTGCCATATTCGAAGCTCTTTCAGGGTCAAGGGAATGAGACCCGTTATTGTTACTGTTTTTGCCATATTGAACAACATGGGTATAATGCTGTGATGAACATAGGAGTGCAAATACCCATTTGAATTAGTGATTTTCATATTCTTCAGCTAAATGCTCAGGAGTGGTATTGCTGGAACATAGGGAATTCACATCTTTATCTTTTAAAGGAAACTCCATGCCAGTTTTCATCGTGGCTACGCCAGTTTCCGTCCCACCAACAGTACACCGGAGCTTCGTGCCCTCCACATTCTTGCCACTACTTATTCCAGTCTTGATATAGGCGGTTTTTATTGATGTGAGACAATATTGCATTATGTCTTTCATTTGCATATTCTTAATAAGAAAATAAGTGGTATTGAGCATTGTTTTATGTGCGTATGGGCTATTTCTGTGGTCTTTGGAGAAGAACCTACTCTGTGCCCATTTTTGATTATAGTCTTTGATTATATTGCTTTGTTGTTGTTGTTGTATGAGTTGTGTCTAAACATATATCTGAAGTTGAGATCCTGGTATGCATCACCTGTGTTCAGACCACAGTTAGGGTGACTATTGATAAGCACTTACTTATTCCCTTTCTGTCATTTATTTTCTAGTGTTTTTTATTTCTGTTGTTTCTCTTCCAGTAGTTTTTCTTTTTTGCATTTGGGTGGCTTACCCTGTGAACTCTCTCCATTTCTTCAGTTTTTCATCTAACCATTTTTCATTCATATTTTTTGGTGTGCTTAGCCATGAAAATTGTATTACACTTTTGAGTATCGCAAGAAGTTTTGTTTTGTGTGTGTGTGTGTGTGCATATGCTGGTATTGGCCCATCATCTTGTGACTTGTTTTTTGCCCTTTTCTTTCTCCCCTTACTTCTTCTATTGTTGTGTCACATCACATCACGTTACCGTTTACTCCCTTGCTCAAGATTTTGTGATCTTCTCTCTCTTCTTTTCAGAGAGAACAACTCCCTTTAACATTTGCAGGGGGCGGGGGGCAGACATGTCTAGTGGCAGTAAACTATTTGTTCTTGTTCGCCTTTACTTCTCTATCATATTTGAATGATCATTTTCCAGGTAAAGTATCCTTGGCGGGTAATTTGTGTCTTTCCATGGTGAAACTATGCCACACCACTCCCTCTACCATGTCTGTTTTTTTCCTAGAATTCTGATGAAAGTTCAGTATGTACCTTTGTATGTTACTTTTTTTCTTTTTCTTTAGCACTGTGCAGTATTTTTATCATTAACTTTTGATAGCTTAACAGTATGTCTTGGTAGAGATTGTTTTGGCCAAAACAATGTTGGTGTTCTTTCTGCTTTCAGCATATCTGTATTTCTTTCTTGGGTTTGGGGCATCTTCAGCTATTAATTCTTTGGACATAGTCTCTTCTCCCTTCTTTTTTCTTTCTGATGTTTACCTTTCTAATGGAGATGGATTTTTTTCCTAGATTTTCTTCATGTTCTTCTAAACCTTGATCTTTCTCCTCTTCCATTAGAGTCACTGTGTGATTTGCTTTGATTTTAATTTAGGTTAGTGTTTTGGGCCACACCCATGGGTGGTCAGCTGCTATTCCCAGTTCTGTGCTAAAGGGTGACTCCTGGTAGGATCAGGGGACCTTATGTGTGCTGGAGATTGAACCCAGGTCAGCCACATGCCAGCCAAGTGCCCTGCCCATTGTTCTCGCATCAGCCCCATTGCTGTGATTTTGTTATATTCAAGTTCTGACATTCTTCTCTGTGACAATGAGTCTGCTTGTTTTGCTTACTATGCCAGACTTATTCTGTGTGCTCTTAGTTGACAGAATTTTTCTTTGTGATTGATTATCTTCTTGGTGAAACACTCCTTGTGCTCTTGTAGTGCCTTTCTCATATCATGGATTTGCTTGTCTATGTTTAGCGTTGAGATTCTCTGGATTTATTTGGCTTGTTACAATGGGGCTTTCTCAGTTGTTTGTTCCCTCCTCCAATTCTGTCTTCTTCAAGTTTGTCCCCTGGAGATTTGTTGTTTTCTTTGAGGGAATATTTGTTTCTCTTTGAGCAGCATAGTTTACAGTAGCATTAATATTTATGCGTTAGGCATGCAACGTTATGTACCGCACCTATCACCAAAGTGCCAATACCTTCCACCAGTGCCCCAAGACCCCATTTCTTTTTCATTTTGAAGATGATTTTATTTTTTAAATTTGGAGCACAGTCTTATAATACTGTTACTGATAGGGTTTCATGCACGTAGAGTCGTGCATAGAGTGTTCCAGCATGACCCCTTTCACTGGACTAGCTTCTTCCCTCTGCCTTTGTGTCAGGCGCCCTTCCACCCACAGCCCCCTACTCCCATATTATTACGTCCTTGACTGCAGAATTTTTCTCCTGTATCTACAGTAAGCCTTTTTCCTGCTTCCTGCAGGTGGCGCCGTGTCTTTGTTAGAATTCTTTATTTCAGAGGTCCCTATCTGGAGCTGGAAGGAAGAAAAGGAAGAGTTTGGTCCCAGAGTCCCAGTGGGAGTGGACACAGAGGAAGAAATTCCTGCTGCCCCTTGCTATCAGGTCAAGTCCCCTCTTCTGTCATCAGTGTTCCTCCCAACCTCTGCTCTGGGCTATGACCGGATGCCGCCTTCTTCACTGATGAGGACAGGGGACAATGCCCTCAACCAGCTGCTAGTAGCCCAGGAACATGCAGGACTCACTGGTGTCTCTTTCCCCCAGAGTGCAGTCTGCACCTGGGACTGGCAGTCAGGCTGCTTTTCTACAGTGTTTGCCCGTCTCCTGCTGCTGGGTCAGGTCTGATGGCAGTGACGGCAGTTGGTTTGCGCTGAGAGCTTTCACCATCGATTCTGCTGCTGGCCGGGATCCTGCACCTTCAGGGACTGACATAGGCTCCCAGATAAACCAGGTGGAAACTTTCTTTTTTTCTGTTAAATAGTTAATTTTTGGTTGTTCTTTAGCAGGGAGATTTGCTGGACAGCATTTTTTTTCTTGCCATTTTACTGCAAATTCTAACCTTCTCTAACTATTAATTTTGATTAATTGAAAATAAAATTAGAAAGAAAAGCATAATGAACTAAGAACCATCTGCTTCGTATTAGATTCGAAGTTAATATTCTGTATTTGTGCTCCGTGTGGATGTGTATATATAAAATACACATTTTTTTTTCACTGTATGTTGCGGAAGTTGCAAGCATTTTATTTACCTTTAAATACTATCTTATCCACCACTTAAGAATGAAACATCTTACCATCTGTAATACAAGATTATATTTTAACTGTGACCCTTTATCTGTAGGTAAGGATACTTAGGCCTTATGCTTTATGAGGATGAAGCAGTGTTGATAGAAATGTTTTCTAGTTCTTCGCACTTCTTGCTATTTTGTGTGTATGTGTGTGTGGGGGGGGGGGAGTGGTTTGTACCACACCCACTGGTGTTCAGGGGTTACTCCTGGCTCTGCATTCAGGGTTCACTCCTATCAGTGCCCGGGGGACCATGTGGGATGACGGGGATCAATGCCAGGTATGGCTGCGTGCAAGGCAAATGCCCTCCCTGATGTACTATCTATCATTCAACCCCTCTTCACACTCCTTTATCTTACGTTGTGCATGCTAATACTGTCTCTTAAACTTCAGTAATATTGATGCATGATCCTGAATATTTCTGTGATATCTTTGAAACAATAATGTCCTCATAATATCCTTTTGAATAACTCCCTTATAAACACTGAAGTATCAGTAGGTTTATAGGGGAAACTATATAAAGACTAGTAGCAAAAGGGAAGCCGAGTGGTCCTCTGAACTTCAGGTATGATTCTTTGGAAAGGAGCTGCATGAAGGGGCCGGACAGAGGGAGGAGGAGGTTGGTAGATGAGCCGTGCTGGTCCCGGCTGTCAGATCTGGTACCGTACTGGTCCTGTCACTAGACCTAGCAGGGACCAAGACTTGGCTACTGGCTGCTGGTATGTGGTTTTCTCTTTCATTTCATGCTCCTAGTCCCTCTGCTACGCTTGTCCCTGCTGATGCTGATGCCAAGCAATTTAGAAACTAGGAGAAGCTGCCCATAGACTGTGTCCCCCACAGAGGTTCTTTTGCCTGTGAATTGTGCACATCTGCATGATGGTGTATAGACCGCCCTTCGAGAAATACTCACTTTCAGTACTCTGACCCTAGGACAACACTTTCCTGGTTGTCGATTGAACTTTGCTTCATCACAAAGAGTGATAGCTCACTGGATTCTTAAGCATTCATCAGTCACAGCTGAGAATGAACTCTTAAGAAAAGGCACATGTTGTATATACTGCGTATTAGACCCTGTCCCATAGAGAATGTAAATTTAAAAAATTGCAATGGTCCAGAGAGAGAGTACAGAAGTTGAGGCACTTGCCTTATGGTATCTGCAGCTGTGACCGCAGCTCCAGTTCCAGTCCCTGATATCTTATATGGCTTCCTGACACTTCTGAGCACAGAATCAGGAATAATCCCTGAGCACTGCCAGCTGTGGCCCAGTAACCAAAGAGATAAGAACCTGAAAACCACAAGCTATATTTTAATTATTTTCTTTAATTTCTTTTCTCTAACCTCAAAAATCACCAGGAATTTTATTTAAGAATTAAACGGTACCATTTGGATAGCATGTAAGTTATCGCAATATGTCTATATGTATATGTATATACTTCAATATGCATAGTAATCTACAAGTTAAATTTTTAATACGTCAAAATTTGACTGAGTGATTTAGACTGTTAAATACCTGACCATTTTGTTTTTTCATATTAGTTTATCCAAATATTTATACAATTTAAAATTTTTTCCCATAGCATAGACTGTTATTTTATTTCCCCCTGCATGAATAGAAGAGAAAGTGGGATGCAGTTTTGAAAGTATTTTTATTGCATTTTAGTGTCAATGCCATCTTAAGTAGAGAAATTTTATAAGCAAAAAAGATCAAGAATGATAAGATGTCAGAAAATCTGCTGTGAGTTCAGACTACTACTGAGAAGCCCTTTTGTACTTGGGCAAATCACTTAATTGTAGTTCTTTCGATTTTTGTTCCTGTAAGACGGTGATAATACTGCTTCCCTTTCTACTGTACCAGAGATTCTGGATAGTTAAAAATATGAAAACATTTTAGAAGTGATAGAACATTTAAAAAGGAATGTTCCATCCTTTTAAAGGATTTTTAAAAGGTTGTTATATACCCATTTTTAAGTTTTTTATATACCCATTGCACCCATACATTTGTTTTTGTTAGGTGTGCCTAAAATTGTATTCATCTCCTTCTGAAAAGGTAGAAGATTTTGCTTTATGAGATTTACAGTGACATTTATTGTTTATGTGTAGAAAGAAAAGATCTGAATTACAATTTGAACTTCTTTTCAGATTGGTTTTACATGAGTGGAGAATAAGAAGAATTAAACTTTTGTTTTTGTACAAAGGAGTTTTGAGTTGGTTAATGAAAAAAAAGCATAGTTGGGATGGAAAAATCCTTTATAAAGTAACAAAATACAACACCCCCCCACCCCCCAATAAAGTTTCATCATAGACTCAACAATGAGATTCAGAGTATTTGCAAGCTGTGGAAAATATTACAGTATATTTGACACAGAGTTGGAGCTGTGTAGAATGTTATAGTGTGACCCTTAAGAACTCATTCTGTAGTGTCATTTGTAACTATCAATGTGCTCTTTCTACTGATTAATGCCACTAGACAATATCCCGGCTCATTTTCTGGGAACAAATCTTTGGAATTCTGTAGAGGACACTTGTGTATTTGTCATTGTACCAGCTATAATTACTCTGGGACCAAAACTTTTTAGCAAAATTTAGTTCTGCTAATACTTGGCAGATTTTTACAGGTGTGTGTTGTGTGTGTGTGTTGTGTGTGTGTGTGTGTTAACACTTTCATTTCCTGCCCTCATTTTTTCCTCATTCCTAGGAACTTAGGGACTCTTTCCAGCCCTTGGGTCTGGTGTCAACCTAGTTTTTAGCCCATTATTAGTTGAAATTTAGAGAGGTCTAGGGCTAGAAAGACAAGTTACAGGGGTAGAGGCACTTACCATGCTCAAGGCCGATCATGGTTGGATCCCCAGCACCAAATATGGTCCCCAGACCATGGCCTGTAATCGGTATTTCCAGGCTTGATTTCTGAGTACAAAGTCAGGAGTAAGTCCTGAGAACTACCTATGTATCTCCTGGCTCCCTCATACACTCCTCCCTCCAAGTTAGAAAGAGTTCTCTGTTTTGTTTAGGCTGTAAAGTTCCTGAAGACTAACAAAAATATTTTTCATCTATTACATTACATTTAAATTCAACATGTATTTCTTTGGTACTGCATGCCACTCTCCTCTGCTCATTTGCTACACTTGAGTGGTGGGCCAGCAGATGGTCTTATACCAGTGTCAGTGCAGGGCTCTGCCAGCGTGACCCCACGTTTCATCCTTAGTCCTTATTTTCCTTCATGAAGCCTGAAAAGGCCTAGTTTTTCTTTTTGCTCACTTGCCTTCCTTAATTTTTATTTGTTTTTAACCTACAATCGAACTTGAGTTTTATGCTGTGGAAATTGTTACTGGTTCAGAGTTCTTTTCTTCTTGTTTAGCCAGGAATTATGATTTGGCACTGAAATGGCACTAATCTTTATTTCCTTTCACTTTCATACTTCATTTTCCCCTAAATGTTAAAACCTCTTATTGTAACTGGATTATTAACCCCCCCCCCACTAAAATGCTAATTTTGCAGAAATATCTTTGTTATTTTCAAGTAGGGGAAACTTCACCTCCTTTTTTTCTTTTTGCTGAACAAATTTTTAAAATTCATTTCATTTAATTTTCTTTCTGAGTCTTAAAATAATCTTACAGTTTATTTCTTTAACAAGAGCGAAACTGAAGTTTTAGCATTCTTGGATTGAAAAAGATTTTTAGTTCAGCGGTTAGATGACCCTTAAGCTTTTTTGAATACAAATCAGAGATTTATTTTCTGTTGTGATACATTTCCCATTTAATCCTCTTTGAATATGATGAGATAATTTGCACATGATTACATTATGATGTGGCAAATGAGGTTTTACAGCTGTAATTAAGGTTAAGGATCACTTGACTTGAGTTAGTTAAAAAGGGGATTATATAGGTGGACCTATTTTAATCATGAGTTCCTTAAAAAAACAGTTCTCCTCTGATTTATAGCAAAATTGGAAACCAGAGGGATTGGAAGGACAAGAAAGATTTGTTTTGTTGTTGCTGGCTAGAGATGGATGGGGCCATATGAGAAGAAATGTGAGTGTTCTTAAGGGACTGAGGTTCTGGACTGATGGCCACCAAAGAAATTGGACTCTCAGTTTTATAGCTGCTGTAGATCAGTAATTGACTTCTATCAGTAGCCTGAAGGGGCCTGCAAACGATTATTGGGTCAGGTCGGGTCAATACCTGGTGGAGCACAAGGGCTCTTTCTGGCTCCGTGCACAGTTGGAGATCACTCTTGGTGGTACTTGGAGCCCCTATGTGGTACCAGGGAATGAACCAGGGTCAGCCACATGCAAGGCAAACACCTTTATCCCTGTGCTATCTCTCAGACCTGGGAGGCAAATTCTCAGAGAAAAGCTGAATCTGGCTTGACCATGATTTTGGCCTTGTAACACCCTAACCAAAAGACATGACAAACTTAAAGGCATAAAGACATCACAGTCCTATAGGTCAGAAGTGCAGGTAGAGCTGATACTATCTTTTGGTTAGGGTGTTTATTTTTTTCTGCAGCAATACAAAACTAATAACACAAAACTGTTTACAATCACATGAAGAAAATTTGGGGAAAATGTTTAAGTGAAGAAAGTCAGACTATAAAAGATAGGCACAACCTTAATAACAGTCATTAGTCAATGTTTTCTATTTGTTTTGATGCTACTTTTTATAATGAAAATGATTATATTAATATAATTTGTAACAAACTCATTTGTATAAAACCAATAGTTCATTTTTATCGGGGAAATTCATTAGTGGGAACATACAAATTCTTTTTTTTTTTTTGAACATACAAATTCTTAAGTCTGAAAGACTCCTGACAAGTGTTGCATGTGAAAAGCCTCTGAATATCTTCTCCAATTTTGTTTTATTACTGTGTATATCATTAAGATAATTGGCATCAAGAACCTGTTGATAATAAACGAAAAACCTTACGTTTCATAACTTTCATTGACTAATTTGCTGAAGTAGTGTTTCTGTCCAGCTGTGAGGAGTGCGTGGGCTTGCACATTCTTTGGAAAGCCATTCTGTGCAGAGGCGTAGGAGTGACCTTTGGAAAGGCAGGTTTAAAATTGTCTATAGAGATTTAAAATGTGGGGGGAAGGGGATAAAATAAGGAAGTGAAAAAACTTGGGCTATTGTTACTTGTCTTCAAGCCACTTCAAGTTAGACTATTGAAGGGTTTTATTGCAAGAGGTTCTGAAAGCTTTTTCTATACACACCTTGCATGCAGAGAGTAGCATGCTTCCTCCTTACTGAGATCTCATTGCATTCCGACTGTTCATAGCGTGGGAAAGGGTGAGTCACAGATGAGGAAGGAACTTCACTTAGGACTCATTATAAACACTTTTGGGTGTGGTGGTGTGTTTGAGTATAATCTTAAGTCAAATGTAGTGTCTCACTCATTGCGATGAGGCTCATTGCGTAGGGGTGTTTGTTGTTGAAGATTCTAACTTCTAAGAATGAACTTTCCTATGTCTGCTTCTGACCGAGTAGCCTTGAAGGTTCTCTGTGATCAGGACAATAAGTAGGGGAGGAATAGAAATTCAGCCGCCTTCGAGGCAAGCCTCCTGTTTTTCTGGCCTTTTAATGCTTCTTATGGTGGGGATGCTTATAACTGTCTTTGTTTTTTTTCTCCTCTCATTAATAATTTTGGACAGAGGGTATGTTAGTGAAGTTTTAAGTTGGGATTGTATTTGTTCTCTTTCTGTTGTAAAACGAGGGGACCATTGAGAGTTGAGTAAAATGAGCAAAGGAGATTCATGAAGTTTAGTGATCTTTGGGGGTCTGCATCATGTATGGATAAGGAATTTGGATTGTTTGGACCCTTACCTAAAGAATTAAGTAGGCCACTGGGATTCTTGTTTGTTTGTTTATTTAATTTTTTTTAACAGAACATTCCACAATTTAGGTTGGCTTGACTATTATCTAATTATTACTTTTAGGTCAAACGTTTATGGCAGGAATACTAAACTTCAAAAATATTTTTAGCAAAAGATGACATGATCTTACATGTTTTAACATAAACTTTGACAATTGTGTGGAAATGAATCTGTGCTGTGGAGGGTAGGGGGAAAAGCCAGGAGACCAACTGGGTTATCTTAGAACTCCAGGATGCAGAGCCTGGGGAGATAGCACAATTGTCAGGGTGCATGTGTGACTGACTCATACCACATGGTTTCTCAAGCAATGCTGGGTATGGCCCTGGAGTCCCCTGAGCATCTCTGGGTGTAACCCTGGAGTCCTCTGAGCATCCCTGGGTGTAACCCCTGAGTCCACTGAGCATCTCTGGGTGTAACCCGAGTCCCCTGAGCATCCCTGGGTGTAACCTGAGTCCCCTGAGCATTTATGGGTGTAACCCCAGAGTCTTCTGAGCATCCCTGGGTGTAACCCCAAGTCCCCCGAGCAACTCTGGGTGTGACCCCAGAGTCCCCTGAGCATCTCTGGGTGTGACCCTGGGATCTCCTGAGCATCCCTTGGTGTAACCTCGGAAACTCCTACACGTCCCTGGGTATAACCTTAGAATCCCCTGCGTGTCCCTGGGTTTAGCCCTGGAGCCCCCACTGCTCTGGATTTACAGCTAAGTAAAAGGGCCTGAGGACACTGCACTGCCTAGTTCCTGAGGTGCCGGGGACATCAAAGCCAGCTTGGCAGTGCTCAGGGACAATATGTGGTGCTGTGAATCCAACCAGGTTGTCTGTTGCAGGGCAAGCACCTTACCTCTGTACTTTCTCTCTGGTCCCATGAACCATAATGGTTTTAAAGCACACTGTACCATTCTGGATTTCTCACTGAACATGTTTGACATCCTTAAAATTCAGAAAAAGCAGCTGATGAATGAAAACTCTTACACAAGGGAATCACTAGTCAACATCTGAGAACAGAGAATGGAAACTGTTACACACCATGTCTAGCTCTGCCTTTAGCCAAGTCCTAAGCTCTGGCACTATCAGCAGAGAGATTACAAGCACAAGCATTTATTAATCAATATAAATAAGCACAATCTTCCTTTGGAATAATAGTAAATATACTGGACTCCTAAGCATCATGATTTATCAAGTACAGAAGGTAGTAGTCTAAAAAGTATATTAGTAAAGTAAAAGTAAAGGCCCTCCCGTTGATCGTCGATTTGCTCGAGCGGGCCCAGTAACGTCTCCATTGGAGACTTTGTTGTTACTGTGTCTGGCATATCGAATACTCTCGGTAGCTTGCCGGGCTCTCCGAGAGGGGCGGAGGAATCGAACTCGGGTCGGCCATGTTGGCTGCGTGCAAGGCAGACGCCCTACCCGCTGTGCTATCGCTCCAGCCCTAAAAAGTATATTGAACATGTCAAAATTCTATCAAAAGTCAATATAAATGATTTTAATTCTAATAGAACAGTAAAATAGTTTTAAGAGTAGTGGAGTCAATTTCATTATAATAGAAATTGACTGTAAAACTCTTGCCAAAAATTACTTCATGCTAGTTTCAAACTTAATCACTTAATCACTTAACTTCCCGTTAGTCGGCGATTTGCTCGAGCGGGCGCCAGTAACGTCTCCATTTGTCCCTGTCGCGTGCTAGTGTAGCCCAGTGGCATCTGTTCGCTCTGGGATCATGAAGAGCCTCAAACCGATCGTTCATGATCTTCACGAAGAAGTCTGACCATCTGGTAGGTGGGCGGCCACGTGGTCTTTTGACACCCCGTGGAATCCAGTCAGTAACAGCTCTAGTCCAGTGGTCGTCTTTAAATCTCATTACGTGACCAGCCCATCTGATTTTTGACACCTTGGCAAATGAGACAGCGTTCCTGATTCTTGATCGTCGACAGATGTCGGAACTCCGGATTTTTTCTCTCATTTGAGTGAAACGTGATATTCCAAGCATAGCTCTTTCTATTCTTCTTTGGGAGACCTGAATAGCGTTCTCATCCTGTTTGCGTAGGGCCCAGGTCTCTGAGGCATATGTTAATGCAGGAAGAACAGTGGAATCAAAGAGATGTGCCCGGAGCCGGAGGAGGTTCTTCGTCCTCTTAGCTATTTCTTTGACGTTCTTGAAGGCGTTCCAAGCCGCTCTCTTCCTCCTGCCCAGCTCGGGTGCCAGGTCCTTTGTCATGTTGACTTCTCGACCTAGGTACACATAGCTGTTGCATTCGGAGATGGTCGTTCCATTGAGGGCGAATGGGGCATCAGGAACGAGGCTGTTTCTCAAAAACATTGTCTTCGTAAGATTCAGCTGTAGTCCTACCTTTCCACACTCACAGTCAAAGTCGGCCAGCATTTGTGCCGCTTGGCTGATGTTTGGTGTTATTAAAACAATGTCATCAGCAAAGCGGAGGTGGTGTAATTGCCGACCATCTATCTTCACTCCCATTCCTTCCCATTCCTGTCGTCGCGTGATGTTCTCGAGGGTGGCACTGAAGAGTTTCGGTGAAATGGTATCACCCTGCCGAAACCCTCTCTTGACATCAACGATCACTTCTTTGTAGAATGGTGAGATCCTGGTAGTGAATCCGCAATACAGCTTATGGAGGAGCTTGATGTTTTGGGCTTGAATGCCCTGATTGGCTAGGGCTTCAATGATCGCTTCTGTCTCAACAGAATCAAAGGCCTTCTTTAAATCAATGAACGTTAAACAGAGCGGCATCTGGAACTCCCGAGAAACCTCAATGAGCTTGTTATCGTGTGGATATGGTCGATGGTGCTGAATCCTTTGCGGAACCCGGCTTGCTCGCATGGTTGTCCTTCATCTAGTGTTCTGCCAATCCTATTTAGGATGACTCGAGTGAACAACTTGTAGATGACAGACAATAGGCAGATCGGGCGATAGTTGCCAATGTCATGGATGTCTCCCTTCTTGAACAGTAGTACGGTCCTGCTGGTTTTCCATTGAGATGGAACCTTGCATTCAGACAGGTAGCGAGTGAAGAGCCGAGCCAGTGTATTGATGAGTACTGACGGCAGATTCTTCAGGTGTTTAGGTCTGACCTTGTCTGGGCCAGGTGCTGTTTGTTTCTTTACCGACGAAATGGCGTGTCAGATTTCGGAAGGGAGAACGTTGGGAACGACATATCCATCCTGTGGAATTTGGTATGTCGGCAAGTGGACATGGCTATCGAAGAGATTTGAGTAAAAGTCATGGATAATCTTCTCCATTGCCGTTCTGGAGGATGTGATGGGTCCATCAGGACGTCGGAGGGCAGTCATCTTGGTCTTGTAGTTAGCGAAGGACAGGCGGGCGTAACAAATACTTTTCCCGGCTTCTGCAGCATCTACCAGTACTTCTGCTCTTCTCTCTTTGAGGTCTTCCTTGATCGCATCTCTGCACTGCTTTGCGAGCTCGGACGTTAGTTTGCAGTTGCCTGAGGCATGCGCCAAACCACGCTGGCGAATTAGCTCAAGAGTTTTCGAAGACAGGCGTTTATTTGTGGCTATCTCTCTCTTCTCGTTCCTCGCACATTCATGGAGGTGCTGAACCAGTCGATCATATTCCTCGTCAATGTTGTCAACAATGGCATCTTCCCATGTTGCCGCAATAGTGCCAAAGAGTTCCCAGTTGGTGGTCATTCTGGGAGTTCTCTTTTTGAACTTTGCCGCCCTTTCTCCCTGCTCTGTGAAGTAGAATTTTGCATGAAGGAGACGGTGGTCCGATCCCGTTCGAAATTTTGGGACAACAGCGACATCGGTCAGGCAAAACCGTCGATTGAATATGATGTGGTCTATTTCATTGTGGAATCGTCCACCGGGAGACTCCCATGTCCAACGTTTAGATTCTGCCTTCTGGAACTGTGAGTTACCATGGATGGTCTTGGTCGACATGATGAACTCAGACAATCTCTCACCCTGTTCGTTCCATTCTAGGCCATGGGTCCCGATATGAAGTTCTTCAGCTGATCTTCTCGGTCCTATCTTGGCATTAAAATCACCCACAATGATCTTGTAGAAGGTGTGGTCTTCTTTATAGAACTTCTCCAGCTCCATGTAGAACTTCTCGATTTCTCTTTCATCATAATGAGATTTTGGTGTGTAGACAACGAAGATAGAAACTGCAGGCAGTGAGCCACATCTATTCAAATGTAAACGTCCGATTCGGGTTGTTAGGCATTCGAATGAATCAATGCTCTTGGCCAAGTTTGTGTTGACAAGGACACCGATGCCTCCAACACCTCTTTTATCGCATGTTCCGAGGAGCAATTCTTCTCCAGTGTTGAAAACGGCATGGTGAGATTCGTGCCTTCTTGTCTCGGTCAGACCAATGATGTCGTACTTGATCATTTGCGCTTGTACGATCAGGTCCTCGATGGATGCATCTGATGCTAGCGTACGTGCATTGAAAGTACAGATGATCATTTTTGTCTTCCTTCATTGTGGCAGCCTAGTTTGGCCTTGAGATTTTTGTCGGCCTCTCCTTTCTCATCCTTCTCAGTGCTGCCATGTCGGTGAAGCCTTCAGGGGCAGGTGAATGAGACCAGTTGTAGTTACTGGTTTTGGCATATCGAATACACAACGGATAGCTTGCCAGGCTCTTCGTGTGGGCGCAATACTCTCGGTAGCTTGCCAGTCTTTCTGAGAGGGATAGAGGCTTTTGGGGCGACCTCTAATCACCCTTGTAGGTGTTACCATATTTGAACCCTATCAAATATGGTACGACAATTCCTGAAGATGGGTATTTAGTGTCTTATGATGTGTCGCGGGGCCGCTTTGAGGCCGCGCGGGTCCAGAAAGCGTCCTGAAGTGTGGCGATTAGTTAGAGTTTCAAACTAATCTTCAAATATAACTACTTGACTGATGTGAATATTATGTGAAATATTCAGAATGGCTCTTTTTTTGTTTGTTTTGTTTTCGGGTCACACCCAGCAGTGCTCAGGATTTACTCCTGGCTCTATGCACAGGGGTCACTCCTGGCAGGGCTAAGGAGGTGCTGGGGATTGAACCTGGGTAGGCCGCATGCAAAGCAAACACCCAACCCGCTGTACATCTCTTCAGCCCCTCAGAATTGCTCTTAAGGTTTATTAAACATTTCTAAAACACAAAATAAACTAATTAGCTAGATTACAGATCTGTAGGTTAACTTCCAAACTTTAGGTCCAGGGTGTTTCCCATAAAGGTATCTTCCAATACAATATTAAGATGATTAATCCAACATCAAATATTAAAATCAAAATACTTGAAATATCAAAAATAGCAAGACTAAAACATTTGTTATTCATTCTTTAAAAAAATTTAAAATGGAAAATTAATTTAGAAATTAGGACTGGAGCGATAGCACAGTGGTAGGGCGTTTGCCTTGCACGCAGCCAACATGGCCTACCCGAGTTCGATTCCTCCACCCCTCTCGAAGAGCCCGGCAAGCTACCGAGAGTATCTCGCCCACACGGCAGAGCCTGGCAAGCCACTCGTGACGTATTTGATATGCCAAACACAGTAACAACAAAGTCTCCAATGGAGACGTTACTGGGCCCGCTCGAGCAAATCGAGCAAATTCAAATGGAAATAATTCTTCATACTTACATAGAGTGATTCGTCTAAATATTCATGATCTGTAAAAACATCGGAAGGGGGGCGGTACTGGCTCATCCTTCACGCCCTACTGAGGTCACAAGTTGCCCCCACAAGTGGCTCTCGGGCACAGCCATAGTACCAGATGCACAGAAACCAATCTCACAATTATCTGGCTCTTTGCAGAAATCTAAAATCATTATATGATTCTCATAACCAACTATAGAAAACAAATTATTTCACAATGCCTTTTCAGCAATTCTGATTGTTGTGGGGGAAGTCCTGAACAATAATGGTGCATCTTTTGTCAAAATAATGAATGTAATCAATGTAGAGAAGAGTTAAGTAGAACTCATCTGCCTCACAAGCATTGGGAGGGGTGGGACGGGGTTCTTGGTGGTGAAAAATGAGTACTGGTGAAGGGAAAGGTGTTTGATCATTGTATGACTGAGACTTAAACCTGGAAGCTTTGTAACTTTTCCCACAGTTATTCAATAGATAAATATAAGAAGTAGAAAAAAATAAATAAAATTATGAAAAAAAAAACAGTATGTGGCAAAACAAACTGTAAGTTTGGTTTAGTCAGTCAGTATTTTTTGGGGGGGGTTTGGGTCACAATGAGTAGTGCATAGAGGTCACTCCTGGTGTTATGTGTTTATGTTGGGGGGCATGTAGTGCTGGGGATCAAACTGGGCCTCCCAAAACATACGCCCAGTCTGTTGGATTGTCTCTCCAGCCCAGCAAAGAATTTCTTTTTCACTTGGAAAAATATGCATACCAAGCACTTCACCAAACTCTTACAAATAATTTTCTGTGTATCAGAATGTACGAATAGGAGTTTCTCCAACATATTGCCAGGCTAGTTATTAGAGATGGATTTAGGACCTTTGAAAAACATCTACACCATGTTATTTTGGTGCAAATGGTTTGCCTGCTGCTCAGCTCAAGTAGAAGTTTTAAGACAATTTGAGAGAATTTGATCGTTGAAACCTTAAAATCACCCTTTACATGTATTTTATGCTTTTAGTCCTTGAGAACACTTTCATGATTATTTGCCTGCATAGGACAAATGAAAAGTATAAGATAGTTTCTATAATGATGAAATATTTCACATGTAGATAGTTAATATAAAGATGTGTGCTCTGCAACACTTAGAAGAGATATTCATTTAGAATAGAGCTGTCCATTTTAGATTGCTTCGTGTCATTTCTATGTACGATATAAAATAATTTTAGAGTAACCTACCTGTTTTGGTTATCCACATTTTTTAGTTCTTATACAAAAGTTATGTAATAAAATGAAGAGAAATTATAGTCACAATACTTTGTTCCATAGTATTTTTATGATTTTTAGAAACAAATATAAATGTATCAATTATCAACTACTCTCTCCTTCCCAAACCCTAAAAAAAATGCCAGGAAAAGGGAAGGAGACTTTTTCATTCTTTTTACATACCCTTTCTTTCTAGTGTGGGATTTGATTTTTAAAGTGTCTGCACAGCTGCCAACACTTCAACTCCACTGCTTGTCCATAAATACCTGTGGAGATATTAAACCGGTCAACTCCCAGGCACACTGATTGTCAGACTGAACTCTGGGGTCTCCTTGGAGTGAAGGGGGGCAGCCTCCCGCAACCCATGTACTTCCAGAAGCCCTGGCAGCCACATCCACATGCCACATACCCCATCACGCAAACTGATCTGTTGGCCCAGCTCTACAGATTCACGACTAAGTCTCAGAAGAGATGCAAGCTAAGCCACTAAAATCTATGGGTACACTAGCCTCCCAGATGAAAACTTGTGGTGCCCTTGGTAGAAGGTAGACACACCCATACCCCACAGCCGCCACCATGCTACAGTTTCTGGAGTGTGTGTCTGTATATGCGGCTGCGTGACACCTCCAAATTCCACAATACGGACAGCCAGTAGAAGCACACCAAATTAGATGGGAAAGTAGCATGGGAGCTAAGCCCAGTAAACAAAAATAGTACAACAGAAGACTAACAACAAGCAGTTTAGTAAACCCTCGGCCAAGAACTTAATGAGCCCATGGTGAGACATAACAATTTTCACAAAGTTTCTTTTACCGTAGTATTTTTTGTCAATTCCATTAACCATTTAGATGTAACAAGCATTATAAAGTGAATCATTTTGTGCCTGCTAAGGGGGCAGGCATGGGGAGGGGGGCTGAAAAATGGGGAGAGTGGTGGTGGGAGTGGGATTGGAACAATGAACGCCTGTAACACCTGTATTATGAACAACTTTGTAGACCATGGTGTTTAACTAAAGTTAAGACATAAAAGTATGTGCAGTTTAAAATTGTAAAACATTAAAATCTCACCCTTAAGCTAAGGAAGATATTTGGAATTCTCTTTTGCTCGATTTTGTTTTGTTTTGGGGTCTTCTCAGCAGTGCTCAGGCACTGTGGGGGCCAGTCTCTGGGACAGTCTGGTGATGCTCAGAAGGGCACATGGTGCCAAGGACTAAACCCGGCTCAGGCAAATGCGAGGCATGTGGCCTAATTGCCGCACTATCTCCTGGCCCTGACATTTGGCGTTTAAGATGAAAGTAAAGAATGTTCAGGGCTGATAGTGAGCGGAAAGATACACATGAATTGAGGCTGGGCAATGTACACTGCAGAGCTTTGGCAGGCGGCTTTGGTTTCTGTCTTCATTAAGTTCCTAGAATGAAATCAAGTCCGGACCACCCTTGCTCACGACCTTGTAGGCTCAACACAGTTCTGATTCCCATTATTTTTCTGTAATCTTTCCCTGGTTGCTCATTGTAGAACTTTATGATAAGTCCTGTTTATGTTTTCCTTAAGAAAACCGGGTGTTTATTTCTTGTAAGAGAAGCCTGAACAGAACGGTATTCATTATGGATAATTTAAAAAGTGATTATTATTTTTTTTTTTTGAAAAAAAGAGCCAAGTGGAGTTCATGCCCAATTCAATCAGCTAATCTTGTGGCTGAATAAATAGCAGTACTCCTACATTAAAAAAAAAAAAAAAGAAAAGAAAAGAAAAAATAGAGCCAAGTGAAATAAGGAAGGGTGGAGAAACTACTTTGGGGAATGTCTTTTTGTATTTTTAAAACCTCAGTTTTAGAGAGATTAAATTTTATTATGAAAAGAACAGCTTCAAAGCTTCTAAATTAGTGAGCTGATCAATGCTACTAGCTTTTACAGTTTTCTCTGTGTTAGTAGTGTCAATCTAGACAGAGTTTGAAATTAAAGCTTTGTTCTGGGAGACCTGTCCCCAGTTTGTAGGGAAAAGTCTTTGGACACCTTGATAAATTCACCTCAGAGTGGTCTTTGCGAAGACTGTTTTGATTGGAGTTGAAGCTGCTTGGTTATATTAAAAGTTCAGTCAGGTATTTAATGTTGTTTTAACAGTGGGTAGGCTGGATACATCCATCTAGTCTTTGTTTATACTTGGGAACGTAGAATCAAAACATCATCAGGAATGAGCAGTAAGATTCACATGTTTGAAGTCCAGGATGTTTTGATCACTTTGATCACCATGAATTGCTCCTACGTGGTCAATGCTAGAATTTCTGAAAATGTTCCTTCCTGGTGCTCCTCAGCTCTCATCCAAGTACATTCATATACATATGCATGTGTACTTCCGCTGGGTCTCCATCCTGACCCCTGTTTCTTGGGGAAGTTATACTGTTGAGTTCAGTTATAGTCTGTCCCCTCCTTGGAGGCTGTAGAAAATTTGAGAGATCTTTCACCGAGGTCGTCCTTGAGATTAGAGGACAACACTCCTGCATTCAGGCATAGCTTTATTGAATAGGCTTTGTGAAGGAGAGGGGCCTGGCTGTGTAACAGGGAAGGTCTGACTGGGCTTGGGAAGTCAAAGACAGTTTCTCTGAGAAAGCTGAGCTGGAATATGAAACAAAAAATGAGTCATTGTTAAGAAGTACTGAGGAAGGAAATGCTGTTCCCAGGTTCCCTGCAAGGGAACTGGAACTTTAGAAGAACACCCCTGTGAAAAGATACTGGAGGCCTGGGGAAGTTGCAGGATTACGTTTCAGACACCAGAAAGAGGCCAGAATGGAGTGTTTTTAGAAGTCATGTAATGTATTTTTATTGTCAGAGCAATAGGAAATTATTCAAGGCATTAATTACGCACAGTAAATTTGCATTTCAAGTTAAATTTAAGCTGGATTTAATAGATCTACTAAATAGGTGTTTTGAATTTGATAGGTCTATAGTAGTTCTTTTTGAGGGACAGGGTGGGGGTTGGGCCACTCCTGGTGGTGCTCAGGGCTTATTTTTGGCTCTGTGTTCAGGGATCACCCAGTGCCGGGGATTGAACTGGCTTGACATGAATAAGGCAGGTGCCTTAGCCTGCTGTACTATCTTTCCGATCCCTATGTAATTCTATAATAATTCTTTAGCAGTTATTCAATCTAGAACCACTACTCAGTATGTTGGTGGTGGTTGTGGTAGTGGTAAGATAAGTTATTAATAAAACATCTTGGGCCACTTATTCTGTGTCAATACTTTGAGGCATACACAAGGCATAAATATATGAACTCTTAATTTTTTGCTCGAGCGGGCCCAGTAACGTCTCCATTGGAGACTTTGTTGTTACTGTGTCTGGCATATCGAATACTCTCGGTAGCTTGCCGGGCTCAAAAAAATTATTGAAGTAGATAAGAAAACTGAAGTTCAGGGGGATTTAATAAAAATCCATAGCAAATAACTGATCTAGCTAAGAACTTGGTTCAGTCAGGTTTTATTAATATGGATTTTTTTTGAAAGCACTAAAAATTTATCTGCTCTATGCCTTCGGGTCAAATTGTACATTTGACAGGTTCTTGGAAGATTAAAAAAAGGTTTATCAGAGTAATACTGGTTTTTAATATTTATATAGGTTTTATGTGTTATTGCCTTTTAAATGAACATCTGTATGCATATTTTACATTATATTTGCTATCGGAATTCTAATTTCCATTTTTAAATGTTTTTAATAATGGCGAATCATGTATCATTTCTAGGCAAAATTGAGTCATTTAAAAGACTTCTCTAAGTCAACCAGTAGAGGGAGCCAGAAAGATTGATAATTGAAATAAGTTTGGAATTCTTAAGTCCACATTATTTGTTTATAAACAATCTTACTTGAAATTACATTACCAATGTTCAAGTGAAATATTTATATCATGTTTTTCATTTGAACTTAAAAGTAAATGTGTATCTAGGTACTGAAAGAAGTCGGGGTCGGGGGAACAAAAGAGAAGGTTATTAGCTTTTTTTGTTTTTGCGCTGTTTTATTTCAAGTTTTCATCAGTCAAGTCCCAAGAAATGCCCAGGTTCCGTTAAACCCCTATGCTTGGTCTACTGCTTTTTTTTTTTGTGCATAACTGGATTCATTCTTCAACATGTGAGATGGAGCAGAATTCCTTCTTGACAGTAGTCCTTGGCTCATTTTGAGAGCTTGTTTGTAAACTGGCAAGGGAGCACAGCCACTTGTGTACCCTCCTCTGAAGAACAGCCTCTATTCTAGAAGATGGTCCTCCTTGACCCAGCATGCAACCTCAAGAGGAAAGTATGCGGGGCGGCGAAGGATGAGGGGGCACTCACCTGGCTAGCCAGGTAAGCCGAGCCAGCCCTCAGGTAGCGGGGTGACATGTTGCAGCTAGAGCCTCACATCCTCTTTTGCTCGTTTTGGACAAGGAAACAGTCATCAAAGGGAAGAACCCAGGGGTTCCCCCCTTGGAATCGGGCCTGTGCTGAGAACTTCCTGCAGGAACATCAGCATCTTCCCCTGAGCCTTCCCCTCCACGCTTGCTTCTGAAGCAGAAAGTAATCCTGTGTGAATATATTGAATAACAGTTCCAGAAAAATAAAAACGCTAGCTTCCACTGCATCGCACTTTCAGGCATTCCGGGTTTGGCTGATAGACCTGTTTCCCCTCCCCCCCACCCCCCCATTGCCAGGCAAGCCCATCTCTGTGAGAAGCCCACTCTGTTCTTGGCAGCCTGAGGGCTGGGAAAGCCGGAATGGGCACAGGAATCCAAGGACTGTCCTGGAAACACTTACCCAACTAGGCAATGAGGTATCCAAGAAATGACATCAGATCTCCCCAGATGTCCATCTGAGGGCTAATCTTACTCTTGACCTTTGCTTCTCCACGTTTCAAGATGCATTCTTGAACAGACTTCAGATTTGGAAATCCCCAGCTCACAGACAGTCCACCAAATGAAGCATTTTCATGGCATGAGAAGTCATTTTGACAAAGATGCCACCAAAATCTTTCTCAGAGCAGACTTGAATGGTCTTGTGTGCCTGGAAACTCTCCCTAACAAACCTTTGGAGTGGACAGGAAAGCCCAAGGAATGGTTCGCTGATGCTTCCACGCCCCGGGGTTTCACTTCCAGCTTCTGAGGACAACTTGGTCCTGCTTCTGTCAGGAGTCATGGAGGAACTATTCTAACTGGGGCTTTGTTCCTTTCCTCTCCTATTTTTTTCCCCAAAAGTGCTTGCTTTGCTGGGGTGGCATTGAAGGCCAGTAAGCCTTCCTCTTTCCCAGAGATCCTCTGGAACCAAATGATCTTTTTCTGACCTCCTGCTCTGCCATCTCTCCAGCACTGCTGCTGTTCAAGTTTCTAACTTTCTGAGCCCTGCCTTCGGGTTCCCAGAGTTTGTTTAAGGATTTTATCAAGTTTAGTTAATAATCAGAACATGGATTTTATGCTCTCCACCATGTTACTCAATTTTTCAATTTTTAGGTGTATCAGTTTCGTTTATCAGGACAGTATTATGTGGTTTCCCCTTTTTGCAATCCCCAGTAGCAGTTAACTTGTCTCCCACCTGGTTCCAGGGCCTACACCACCTTTTTATTTCTGGGTCGTGGTTGCCCCACTTCTGGTAGCAATTTCTGCACCGCTTTAGCTTTTGTGTTGTAATTATTTTGAATTCCAGTGGCTTCAAAATTATACACTTATAGCACAGCGGGTAGGGCGTTTGCCTTGCATGCAGCCGAGCTGCCCAACCCGAGTTCAATTCCTCCGCCCCTCTCAGAGAGCCTGGCAAGCCACCGAGAGTATCTCGCCCGTAACGGCAAAGCCTGGCAAGCTACCCGTGACGTGTTCGATATGCCAAACATAGTAACAACAAGTCTCACAATGGAGACGTTACTGGGCCCGCACGAGCAAATCAATGAACAACGGGAGGACAATGCTACAGTGCTACAATGCTACATTTCCTACTAGCTTTATGTTTAGCTTGTGGGTCTACTATATTTCTGCTCTAGCCTGTGCTCTGCTCTAGAAACCCAGATCAGAAGGCAAAGGGGACAAGCCTGACATGTGTTGTGTCAATAATCCTTTGCAGAGAGCACTTAAGCAAGAAGACTGACCCTAAACTCGGGTTGCTGCCACCAGTTTTTTTTCAGATATGATGGGCGTCACATATGTTAACATTCTCTTGTACAAAATATAACTAAGGAGCGATCCCCAAATCAATAACCTGTGACTATTTGTAGCAGGTTTTTTAAATTTTGATTCTTGAAGAGTCCTTTCTATGCTAGCAAACATTTTCCTTACTTAATGTTTCTTTGCAAAACTAAGGGGAAAAATAGAAAGCTGAAGAAACAAAAAAGTACGTCTTACATTTCATTGTGATCAAATTCTACTAGAGGCTTTCACTGTCATCACTGTCATCCTGTTAATCATCGATTACTCGAGCGGGCGCCAGTAGCGTCTCCATTTGTTCCAGCCCTGAGATTTTAGCATCGTAAACTTTATGCTCTCTCTCTGAGGATGCGGCATGCTAGCTGGGTGTCCTTGGACATAATGGTGACGCGCTTGGTGGGGAATGCACAGAGGCTGGTGTTCTTAAAAAGTGGCCCCAGGTAGGCCTCGCAAGCTCCTGCAGTGCCATGACGGCCAAGCTCTGGGAGCACAGGTCGGTCTTGAAGTCCTGTGAGATCTCGGGCACCAGCCACTGGAACGGCAGCTTGCGGATAAGCAGCTCGGTGGACTTCTGATATCGATGGATCTCACTCAATGCCACAGTGTTAAGCTGGTAGCGGTGAGGCTTCTTCATGCCACCTGTGGCTGGCGCGCTCTTGCTTTAAAAGTATTAATTGTTTTGTGTTTTTTGCTTGTCAAGCAAACATAGAGTGCTTGCTAAATCTGTCCTAACTTGAGATATATATTAACTGTTGGCATTAAAATGTTAAAACTCGGGGGCTGGAGTGATAGCACAGCGGGTAGGGCGTTTGCCTTGCATGCAGCCAACATGACCGACACAGGTTCGATTCCCAGCACCCCATATGGTCCCCTGAGCACCGCCAGGAGCAATTCCTGAGTGCATGAGCCAGGAGTAACCCCTGAGCATCGCCGGGTGTGACCCAAAAAGCAAAAAAAAAAAAAAAAAAGTTAAAACTCACTAAAGGAATAAACTCTGTTTATTAGTATAAGGGGGTTGGAGTAAAGTAAACCTTTCTCAGTTATTATGTTTTGGGGGGAGAAGGGGCCCACCACACCTGGTAGTGCTAGGGGAGCCATGCAGAGCCAGAATCAAATCTAGTGATCTCACATGCAAATCAAATCACACTCCAGCCCTTGGAATATCTCCCCAGCCCTCTGTTTTGACTTCTGTGTTAAAAAATTTTACTCATGATATTTAGACTATTAAAGAACTTTAATTTGAAAACATTTTCCTATAAATATTCTTCAGAAATAAGTTTACATTTTTTCCCAAATAACAAATTTTTAATGTGCTATTAAAACCTTACAGATAGATATAGAGATAGATAGATAGATAGATAGATAGATAGATAGATAGATAGAGCGAGCGAGCTAGTCATGTTTGAGATGCTTTCTAATTTGTTGTGGTTAAATATCCACGTACATGTTTACTTTGGAATTGAATGCGTCTTTTGAGGAAGGGTGTGATATAGTAATATTACAAAACAATTACTTCCCATTAAATTTGAAGAGGCAGTTTCTTATCTGCATTTTTAAGAAACTTTTCTGGGTGCCTGTATAGTTGTAATAGAGGAAGAGAGTACCTCCAGTGTGGAGGGGTGCATAGTGGCATCCGTACCACAGAGTCTGGTACTCAGAGAGTTTTGTGGACGAATGCTGTGGAGGCGCTCTGTCTCCTGTTGTTGGGAAACCTCTGAAGTGACTTGGGAGGCCAGGAGTTTCTCCCAATGATTCAGTTCATGCCAGGGCTCTAGGGTGCTCAGGCCCTGCCCCGCTGGCAGTGTGGGGACCTCCAGAACCAATCCAGTGGTGTTCAGGGAACTTCTAGGGTAGTACCCCTCGACACATCAGGGGCCCCATGACACCAGCGACAGAACCAGGATAACTACAGGGGAGACAGATGGCAAACTCCTGTGCTAGCTCTCAGCCCTACCCACCTTTAATGTTTAAGGACTTTTCTGGGCCATTACCACCTTCATCCTTGAAGACATTAGAGTTTTTGTTATCATCATCATTGTCATTTTTCATCCTTGATACTATTACCTAGAGAACTTCGGTAAAGGAGGTTGAAACCCACTAAGGTTGAAGTCTTCGTCAGGAAAATGATTAATAGGAAATACTTTTATTTTTCCTTTCCTCCACTTGTTGAGTTTTAACTTCCAGATCATACAGTGGAAGCTTGTGGGGATAAAAGATGGAGCATAATTAGAGAAGAGTCAGGAAAAATCAGAAAGGGCAAGAGTCGGAATTTAACGAGAAAGAAGGGGGATATGAGGGTTTTGTCTTGCTTGTTTCTAACCTTCTTTTCCTTTTCTATTACGTAAGTGCTGATTTGCTGTTACATAAGAGGGAGGAATAAATTACCTTTGGACTGAACGGAATGGGGGAACTATTTCTAACTATCATCAATCCAGTGAGCTATGGAACAGTTCTTAATTGTACAGCCTAATCTTCAAGGAATGTTATGCTTCATGAGCTTTGCTTTCTGTTGTTCTGTTTTCAATTGTAGTAGAGCTTGTCTGGGTTTAGTAATGGGGAATGTTGATACTTGTAAGGCAGTAGAACCCTGTTGTACTTTGTTTTAATTAAGTATTTAGGGGAATTTTAAATGTTCAGTATTTTTAAGGAGTTTTCCCTCTGTGAAAACTTTATTTAGTTGCTTCTGGGTTCTTTCTCTTGAAGAGCCTTATTTTAAGAGTAAAGTAAAGTAAAAGTAAAGGCCCTCCCGTTGATCATCGATTTGCTCGAGCGGGCCCAGTAACGTCTCCACTGGAGACTTTGTTGTTACTGTGTCTGGCATATCGAATACTTTCCGTAGCTTGCCGGGCTCTCCGAGAGGGGCGGAGGAATCAAACTCGGGTCGGCCATGTTGGCTGCGTGCAAGGCGAACGCCCTACCGCTGTGCTATCGCTCCAGCCCTATATGATTGTGAAATCCCATTATTGGGGTGCTGTTTTTCTTTTATGGTAAAATCTCAAGACTAGGTCATGCAACTTGTTTAGGTTTCTAGTCTAGGGTGTGATATCTGCTATGTCAAGATAATCTTCAAGCTTACAAATGTTACCAAAGTTGAGCCTTACACATATTTCAAGGCAAGTTAAGATTCAATTGCTTATTGTTTCGAATAAATTCTTGGAAGTGAAAAAAATAACAGTAAGCCCGGATGAATTGTTTTTTGAGGCTTGGTTTTTTTTTTTTTAAGTAACAAAAGGAATCTTGTGGAAAAAAGAGCTGCCTCGGTCCCTAAAGAAGTCTGAAAAGTATTTGACCGGCCTGGGGAACCCTACACTTTACACCTGGTGCTTCCTGACTCCTGCTCCTGGTCTTTCCCAGGGCCCTTCTTCCTTATTATATTCAGTTGTGCTTGTGTTCTTTCAAACATGCCACACTCTTTTCACCGGTTGCTCTCTCTCTGGTTGAAGTTTAACTTCTTTCATGCTCACAGGTTCTTCCTTTTCATTTAGATTTCATCATCCATATCTTCTCAGTACTATCCAGTTGACATCTACTCTTCCAAGGAGGTGGCATTCCTGTACCAACTCCTTCCCTATTTTTGCATGATTGGTCCTTAGTTCTTATGAAAAAGCATACTTGAGGTAGACTAAGCTAACTCTCTCCTGTACCTTAAACTCCATATCATGGTGCTTTTAACTTTAAAAATCTATTCCCTGGCTGCTGGAAGGAATAAGAATCCAGGGATCAATAGTCTATTTCAGGAACTAGTCAGATGCATATCTATTTTTTCCCTTGCCTGGCAACCAAGACCATTTTGACTAACAGCCAACAAAGTATCATCTATTACTAACACTACTTTTTGCAATTTTATTTCTCCACTCCATCTTTTTCTCCTCTAAATATCCCTGAAGCAAAGACCTCAGAGGCAACAATTTGGGCTAATACCTGATTTTGAGCCCCAATTTCGCAAATCTAAGTCCCTGAAAAAGTGCCATTACTTAATTTTAGCCTTACTTTCCTCCTTCTCTCCCATTAGAAGATCAAATACAAACGTAGAACTTTTTATCCTTTAAAAATCTTGCCATAGTGAACCTCCACATTTATGATGTTTAACTTTTTAAGGGTGCCTGGATATTTATATAAGAGATTTAATTTCAGATGAGCAGAAAAATTTGAACAGTTTAAAGAGCGGATAGGGAATGGGCAGATGTCATAGTGGTTATCTTCTCTATTCTTAAGATTCGAAAATCACAAAGGGCTACAAAATGTATGTCTATTTTTCCTAATTTCTGGTGTTTCAAATCTGGTGATATTCTGCTCATCTTTTAGTGGATAGTTTAATTTTTTTCTGTAAGTTGTTTTTCTGATTTTCCTCTAATGAGCTATTTCTATACTTCACACACAGTTATGGTTATACCACCACACTATTATGATTGTTATATGACTGTTTCAATACATACCTGTGTCTTATGCTATGAGAGCAGATGGAGAAAGTCACTGGGTTTCATCCCTATGAATACCTGAGGCCAGGTCTTCTGTCTGCTTTGTTCCCCAGACTCTATCCAGCACCCACATGTAGCGTGCAAGGCAAGTGCTCTACCCTCTGTGCTATCACTCCAGCCCTGACTAACATTTTATATCACTTTACATATAGATGCTCAGTATGCTTTTCTAAGTCTTATGGCAATTTATCTCCTTGATTGTTTCATCTTAAATAGAAATAAACCTAATAACATGAGATTATTTTTCTTTCATATTACCATTTTTATTTGTGACTTGGGTAGAAATTGCCATCAACCATTTTTAAATAGTTCAGCAGTTTTAAGTGTATTTGTGGGTTTTACATTATTGTTCAGCAGAAGTTTTTCATTTTGCTGAAATGAAATGCTGTACCCATCCAATAACAGCTCTTTATTTCCCTCTCCCTTTAGTTTCTGGAAACCGCCAGTCTCTCTTTTCTATGGATTTAACTACTCTAATAGCTCATGTACTAGAACCATAGAATATTTGTCTCTTTGAGTCTAGTTATTTTCACTGACCATATTTTCTTCAAGACTCACCCATGTTGTAGCATTTGACAGAATGTTCTCCCCTTTTACAATGGAATAATACCCCATTTTATGTCCATGCCATATTTTGTTTATTCATTTGTTATCTATGGGCATTTGGGTTGCTGAGTGCTACTGTGAACAGTGGTGTACAAATACCTTTATCGAGACTCTGCCTTTAATTCTTTCAGATACACTTCGTAAAAGGATTGCTAGAGCATATGGTAGTTCTACCTTTAAATTTTTGAGGGTCCTATCTTTTGTCATTCTATTGGATGTAAAGAAGTTATTATGTTAATAGCCTCTCTCTCTCTCTTTCTCTCTCTTGTTGACTATGCTTTTGGTTACATATGAGAAATCGCTGCCAAAAAATAACATCATGAAGCTCTTTTCTTATGTTTTTTTCCCCAAAGCTTTGTGGTTGAATCTTAAGTTAGATTTTAACATCTGAAATTGATTTTTGTATATCAAGTAAGAAAAGGGTCAAACTTCAATTATTAATTGTGTAGATATCCTGTTTAGCAGCATCATTTGTTCGAGACTCTCCTTTCCCCATTGAATGGTCTTAGCATCCCTGTTAAAGATCATTGGCCTATATATAAGAGGGCTTATTTCTGGGTCTCTGTTACTTTTTTGGTTTGTATACCTCTCTTTATGTTAGTAACACAACTGCATTATTATAGCTTTGATTGTGCTTTGTAATTAGAAAACATGAAATCTCCGACTTTGATTTTCTTTTAGAGAATCTGGCAATTTAGGTTGCTATTTTTTTTGATTCAGTATGAGTTTAAGTGTGTATTTTCCTAATTCTGCAAAAAAATGCCATTGGAATTTTTTTTTTTTTATAATTTATTTATTGAATCACTGTGGGAAAAGTTACAGAGCTTTCGGGTTTAGGTCTCAGTCATGTAGATACCGAACACATTTCCCTTTACCAATACTCATTTTTAACCCCGAACCCCAATAGACCCCCACCTCCCACCCCTCCGAATTCTTGTGAGGCAGATGAGTTCTAGTTAATACTCTATCTACTTTGACTAGATAGATTATTTCGATAGAAGATGCACAATTACTGTTTAGAGTTTACGACCCCCCCCCCCCCCCAATCAGACATGCTGAAACAGTGTTGTGAAATGATTTGCTTTCTACAACTTGGTTTAAGAATAAAATGATGTCCGCGCGGTTTTGAATTTCTGCTATTTTACTTATTGACCCTGGAAGAATTTCTATTAAAAGTTAGCTACTTAAGAGATTGGTTTCTGTGCCCTGGAGTCGTGGCCGTGCCGGAGAGCCGCTCGTGGGGGGCAGCTGGCGACCTCGGTGGGGCGTGGGGGACGGCCCACAAAGCCCCCCTTCCCATGAGGTCCCCACCGCTCCCCCGAGCACGGCTCAAACCTGCTTTCCACAAGGTTCCCGTGCGGCCGCCATCTTTCTTTCCCGCCATTGGAATTTTGGTTGAGATTTTGTTGGATATGTAGTTTGCTTTGAGCAATATTAACATTTTAACAATATTGTCTTCTAATATTTGAAAACAGGGCATTTGTATATTTGCTTATGCCTTTCTTTAGTATTTTGTAATTTTTCAGCTGGTAGGTCTTTAAGTTCCTTGGATGGATTTATTCCTAGTTATTGTCTCTATTTTGAAGGTTCAGTGGAGCCTGGGATCTCACAGGCCACTCCTGGTAATGGGGAGCTGGTGAAGGGGGCTGGACATCAGATCCAGCAAGAGCCCAGCAGTGCTTGAGAGACTAAGATGCTTGGAAGTGAGTGAGGGACCTCCTGCTTACTAAGCATGTGCTCTGCCTCTTTGTGCTATCTCCCTGTTCCCTGTTTAGTGTATTTCTTTGTGCTGTTGTACATGGCATTGTTTTCTTAGCTTTGTTTTTGGGTTGTTCACTGGTAATTCGGTGGTATTCAGGATTACTCCTGGCACCATGCTCACAGGGTCACTAGAGGCAGGGACCATATTGTAGTGCCAGGGATAGAAACTGGTCAGCTACATGCGAGTCAAGTGTCTTTACCCCTGTGCTTCCTCTCTGCCCCCTACAATTGATGTTTAAAAGTTTGTCTTTATTCTTTCTTGATTTATTAATCAAGTAAGTTTTTTTTTGGGGGGGCAGTATATAAAATTTATATAGTTTCAAACATATTTCAGCAAGATCATGTCATCTGTAAAGAGATCATTTTACTCTCTTATTTGGATACCTTTTAGTATCTTTTCTTTTTTTGGAGGGGCAATAATTTGGGCCGCATCTAAGCTATGCGTAGGACTTACTCCTGGTTCTCTACTCAGGGATCATTCTTGACAGTACTCTGGGAACCGTATGCGTGGTGCTGGAGCTGAATCAGGGGCATTCATGTGTAAGGCAAGCATATCAGCCTCTTCGACCCCTTTTACTTTTTTTTGACTTATTCTGACTGGGACTTCTAACAATACTATGTTGGATTAAAGTGGTGAAAGCACAGTAAATGTTTTCAGTCTTTGATCAGTGAGTATGTTACCTGTGTCCTTTTCACATATAGTTTTTATTATAATGAGGTTGTTTTCTTCCACTAAGTTTTTCAGTGATTTTTTATCATGAAAGATGCTGACTCTCGTTGTCTGGTGGAACTTCTACATCAGTTGAAGTGTTTTTGTCTTTGATTCTCTTAGCATGGTTTGCTGTGCTGATTGATCTTCATATGTTGAACCAACCCTTATCCCAGGAATACATTCCAGTCATGGGTATAATAAACCTAAGGTGTTGCTGAATTCAGTCTTTTCTTGATTGCTTTGTTAATTTTTGAGACAAATACCACCATAGGCAATAAACTAACAAAGAGGTAACCGCATGCTTCGCGATAGTGATCAAGCAGCATGAGGGAAAGCAGAATCCTGCGGGAAGCTCAAGAGTCAGGAGGAAGCAGGGGAACTGGGTTGTTGAGAGGTGAAGTTCTGAGAAGTCCTCTCTGGAAACAGCATTTGAGTAGACCCTGGATGAAGGAGAAGTGAGGCAGATAGTATGTACAGAGTGGGGAGAGCACAGGTGGGAATTTGCTCTGAGACCTTGGGAAATAGCTAGGAGACTGAGCCCAGGGTGGGGAGGCTGGTACCCGAGAGGCATGCGAAGCCCCACTCCCCATGCAGCCTTAGCACGGAGAGCCCCTTTTATGGCCTTTATACTTCTCTCTTTCTTTTTATTTCCTTTGCCTTTGCTGTCCTATTTCTAGAAAGAATGTGCTTGCTTTGTTCACCAAAGGACAGGCCTGAGTTCTCTCCCAGATTTCCTCTGAAGAAGGGTGGAATAGAGTGGGCAGAGTGTCAGGTCCTGCCAAGAATTCATTGTGATGTTCAATGTGGTTTGGGGGTGGGGGGCGGGGAATCATTGTTTGAAAAGTAATACATTATATAACTATTTTGTAATTGAAATATGGGCCTGCCATTTTAAATTTAAGTTGCGGGGAACTGACTTCTACATGGTGTTCATAACTGCTTATTTTTTTAAAGCTGACAGCATGGTTTGTAATATATTTTATGTCCTTTAAACATACTGGGATGTTTTGCATTCCCATGAAACAATTTTCCCAAATCTGCCTTTTTGGGGAGGAAGTGTGAATTACTCACTTGCTATTGTGGTATCTGGAAGGTGAAAAACACCCTGTATCTTGCGGATGTTTGTTACAGTCCTTGATAATGTAAGGAATGTTGGTTTAAGTGTGTTCTGCATCATAGGGAATGTTAGGGAATTGTCTTTGTTGTCCCCAAATGGAGTTTTGCTTCATTGTCTAGTGTTTCATGTCAGTTTGTTTCCTTCGGTGTTTAATCGGTTTATTTGTTTCTTTCTTAATTCCCTTATTCTAGATAATTTGATTTTCCACTGATAAAATATTTACTTGTCATATCAGGCTGGGTGCTAAACTTGGGAATTAAGAGGACTAAGTTAAATTTAAAATCTGTTGAGAAGTATTCATCATAATGTAATCTATTTACTGTCTTGGCAGTGCTTCTGGCTCTTCTCATTTAACATGTGAGGAGACAGACTGGCAGCAGCTGTAACATGAAACCTGGTGGGATCGGGAACAACAGACAGGCATGCAGGAAAATGCAGAAAATTAGAAAGTGTTACTGTGTGTGTTCCCTTAAATTCAATTGTGACACAACATTCGCCTAAATAGCATTTTATATTCTGTGTCAAGGTTATTATAACTTCAGGCTAGATGATCCCAAGGAAAAAAAAATTGGCTCTAAATACTGTTTAGTGAAATGACTAAATCTGCCTCTTAATAATATTGTCATGTCCCAGGAGTTGTTTTGCTATAATAAGCATGTTTTACAATCTCTTTGCCCCAGTAGACCTGAAATCTATTACTCAGAGGCCAAGCATGCATTGGCAGTGTATTCTTAGCTGCTCCTCTCTGCCACTCAGCTGTCAAATCCTATGGAATCTAAAATAAAACCTGGCCAATGGGAGACAGGCAGCGCCGTGTTCACTGGACGATTCCGACGTGGACACTCGCTCGGGCACGGCGGCGGAGTTCAGGCAGCAGGATGCAGAGCATTGCTGGAGTTTTCAGTGGGCTCCCTGACAGGCACCGCTTTGAAAGACTCCGCTGAAGAATAAGAACTAGTAGGAGTTACATTACCTGGCTTGTGGCTGCTCCTAATGACGTTGCTGCACTACAAGGAAGATCATTTTCAAGCGTGATGAAGTCAGAGAAGGATCCTGAAGAGGAAGAAAATATCGTTAGCGATCGGAGCCAGGGGTAGCCAGCATGAAGCCTGTAGAGCCGGCAGAGGTGTAGAGGCGACAGTCGCTTGTTAGGAGTTTGTCTGAGGCTCGCTTTGTGAGCTGCAAGAGATTTGTAATCCAATGCGAAGTAGTCTGCTGTTAGCAACCAGAAACTGAAGCCTGTCTATGATGAACTGTTGGTTTTCATGTGCTCCTAAGAACAGAGTAGGTATCCCTGCAGTCCAGGCTAGCAAAAGATTCTTGCTTAGCCTTTCTGAACTCTTGATTTTCTTTTTTTAAAAGGTACCACTGTCTTAACTAACTTTTATTTCAGTCTTAGTCTTTCTGATTCAGTTCATTAGTACATTGGAGTTAGTGACAGAAAACAGAAGTTCTTGTTTCATTTTCTGGGTTTACAGTACGCATCCTGGAATCTTCATAATTGAGCAGTTTGTTTTGTTTTGTTTTGTTTTTTTTTCTGTTAACTGACACTGGACTAAACAGAAAATGGTGCTTGGTGAAATAGGGCTGAAAAAAAATACATGATAATGAAGCATTAATCATCTCCGGTAATCTTTGTGAAAGCATTATTGCTAGATTTTACATTTTTAGTATTTTGAATGGTTCATTTCTCTGCCACCAATTGGTAAGTGAAATTGAGGCTTTTAACTACAATAAACTGATCAGTCTAGAGCAAGGACTTTGTGCTAACCACGACTTAATCCCTTTGGCAATTGGAAACAGTCTCCTCTGCTTACTTCTACGACCACTCCCCAGTCTAGAGGAAGTTTTTGTTTTAAAACGTAGGAAAGGAGATGCCTAACATCTAGTTCTGTTCAGACCTTGAGCCCGTAAGTCAGGCTGCTCCCTAACTTAAAAGGGGCAATTTGAGTTTCTGAAGTTTGAAGTACCCCTCCAAATTTACTGAATTTAGAAATCATTCTAAAGTCTTGTTTTGGTACCTGAGCCAGATTCTGTTGAAAGAGTAAATTTCAGGATTGAGTTAAAATTTTTAATGTAGTTATGTTTTCTTTTTTATTTTTATATTCATTGTTTACTTCAGCTATTCTAGTGAGTCTGTTGCTTTTATTTAGTTAGAAAACTGGGGAAGAGGAATTGAGGGGAAGGTTTCAGAAGGGTTACTAGATACAATATTGATCAAACATTTAGAGGCTATACTTCTTATAAGTATAAATTCCTAGGAGGAATTTGTTGTATTTGTGGGCATAGGATTTGCTTTGTAAATTAAGTGGAAAATAAAAGCTTATTTTGTTGCTCTAGAGATAATAATGGTTGTAGCACAGAATTTTACAATAACTTTAGAATGAAATCTTCTGAAAGGCTAAAACCTTAATGCCTGAATACCTGTTTCCCTTGCTATCTGAAAATAGAACAGTTTCATTTGGTATGATTTGGTAGGTTTTTGGGATCTGGGAATGCAATTAGCCAATCATTTAAATGAAAAAAAAAAATGTAGACTATTCCCAGACCCTCAAAATAACCTTACAATATGTGCCAAATAGGAACATTCTGCTTTTGGATAGTGGTGTAAACCTGTGATATGTATTTTTGTCTTGCATTATGGAGTTTCTGCTTGCTAAGGAAAAGATTCACGTTATTTACTTAAGAATGTCTTGAATACATTTTCTTCAATGAAAGCTAAATATGATCTTAATACAACTAAAACATTATGTGATAAATCTTACCTAAAATGCCTTTTATCCTTTTATATATACAAATATTGAATTTTTATTAAAATAAAAATACTTTTATCAAACATAATATCTGTTGAATGTAAAAGAGGAAGAAGAAAAGTGAAAGTAAGACTATTACTTTTAGGATTTTAAGTATCTAGGATTTTAAGTATATTTTAATATTTTAGAACCCTTTCTAGTTTTTTTCTAAGTGAAACTACATTTCTGTTCTAGTATATAATCACTTGAACTGTTTTCTCTGTTGGGTATATGTGTGTATATAATGTGTCCAACAGTGGATTTTGAAAAACAAATGTATTTCCAACAGTGCCTTTTGAACAAGTGCTGTGGTAGAAAGGAGTGACAATGTGTACCAAATACCATTGCATCCGAGGATCTTGAGATATATGTAGCCAGAACCAAATCTGACATTGTAAGTTAGAGTATAGGAAAAGTAACAGTGATTGTAGAAGTCATAAGTGAGAACTTGTGGCTGGGCATTTAGTGACTTGGATCATTTAATATCTCCAGTGCCTTAACTTTTCTAATCTGTAGAAGCAGAGTGATACTCCTCACCACCACCCCCCCCCCCCCACACACACACACTTCCCCTCCTGCGACCCCAAAAGCCTTGTCAAAGCAATTTGTACCTGGGTAGATGTTCAGTAATTATTTTCCTTTCATTGCTTTGAAGGAGAAAGAAAGAGAGAGTGAAAGAGAGGAGTGAGAAAGAGAGAAAGAAAGAGCAGAGAACACAAGAAACCTTGCTTTTTCTCAAAATACTATTTAGAAATGATGTCTGTGCCAAAGATGTAGTACAGTGGGTGAAGCATGCTTGCTTTTGCTCATAGCTGACCCCAGCCTGAGTTCCTGGTACTGAGTACGATCCTCCCAGGAATGACCCTTGAGCCAGGGGTCACTGTAAGCCCTGAGCATGGCCGGTGAAATGCCCTCCCCCCCAGAGTAATTTCTCTATAGTCTGTGTTCTGGAAAGGGGTCCTAACTCCGTTACTCCTGTGAAGCCAGCACCGTGGGAGGAGGAAGCGCGGGATGCAGCAGGAAATTGAGTGACATGTCCAGAGCACTTGCTGCTTTCCCTTCTGCCTTCTTTCTTTACAAAGTCTTACAAACATAGCCTCGTGGTATGTCATGATTGCCTTTTCTTTTTCCTTTCTCACAGCAGGTAGCAGACTGGAACAAATATGATGACCGATTGATGAAAGCAGCAGAAAGGGGAGATGTAGAAAAAGTTTCCTCAATCCTTGCTAAAAAGGGGGTCAGTCCAAGCAAACTAGATGTGGAAGGCAGATCTGCGTAAGTATTCCTCACGCATGGCGGGTCTCTGCAGGGAATTGGGGCGAACCTTGTCAAACAAATCACATTTGTGAATTGTGCTTATTGACTGCTTAATTAAAAAAAAAATCCTTATCAAAACTCACTGCATGTAGTCTCCCAAATGTCACTATCCAACATTTTGGACTAGCGATTGTTCCATTTGAATTGTTTTCGAATCAGAGTGTAAAAAGTACCCCCCAGCAGTCCCATTGTTAGGCCCTGGAGCAAAAATACAGCCTGGGTCTCTGGGGTGCACATTTGTTTATATGCTCTGTACGGCCCCTTCTGTTTGGTTCCCGCAATCACTCTCAAATGGAAGAAGGAAGTTGACGGAGGTTAATAACTTAGTCTCATCTCTTGAAGAGACACCTGGACACCAGGTGTAATGTGAATCCAAGTCTTTTCTTGGAAGAGTTCTTTCAGTCGTCTTTTCTCTCTGGCCCTCATTCACTTTTGCAGTTGGCGGTTTCTTCAATCTGAGACTGTTTAGAGCTAAAAGGGTGGCAGAATAACTAGTATTGGAATTGGACCAGGTGATCCAATCTTTTAGGGTTTTTTTAAAAAATTTTTTGTGTGTGTGTTTTTTCCTGAGGACTAGCTTGCTTGTTCATATGCAAATGAGCCAGATAGCTTTCACCCACCCTTGCCCTATCTTCATCACTTTCCTTCTTGTTGAAGGTAGGGAGTAGTTGGGTTAAAGGTCCTCTGGGTTCTGGTACTACTCTACAATTAGAGCTATTGAAATCTTCCCTGGGAAACCTTCCAAAGTTAGAGGTGAAAAGTCTCATTTCCTAAAATTCCTCAGTCTTACGCTTGTATGAGTTTACTTAGAATGTTCTAACTGGAAACTAGATACTGATTATAGAAATAAATGTTAGGAAGTGAATATTTAATGCTTTAAGTGGGCCACTCTCTTGGAATATTTAGATATTAAAACATAGTAAAAATAGCAAAAATAGGACTTAAAATGAAGTAGTTTTGAGAGTAATAAAGTTAGAAAGCTCCAACTTTTTAAAATATTACTTTAATGTTATCAAGAAGGCAAATTGATAACCTCAGAAGCTTGGTTTATTTTGAGTCCTAGCCCTATTTTTATTAAATTTAAAGCTGTATTTAGGGTGAATCCAAAAGTAACCTTGTTTTTCCTGTGTCTTCCCCTTCTCCCACAAATGCCAAGACATTGAAAGGTGAGGGGGGTCAAATGATAAAAGGAATCTTTGGGTTGATTATCTTTAGTGAACTATTATTTCTTTGCAGTTTTTTAAAAAAATTTATTTTTTATTCTTTCTATTTTTATAAAGTAGTTCACAATATTTCATTACATTTAATACTCGAACACTAATCCCACCACCAATCCACCTTCCTACCACCATATTTTGGATGTTTCCATCCCGAATCCCCACCCCATCCCCGCAGAACTGAAAATAATTAAAGCAAAACCGAAATAATTCATTTTATATTGTTTGTTATGAATGAACCACTGAAAATGATTCAAAAAATTTCCTTAGAGAAAATTTTTATGTGATGAATGTTGTATTTCACGCGGGGCCATTAAGTCCTTCTATAAGAGATTTAACAACTAAACGTTGTTAAAGATTGAACCTTGTATACTTTTATATAGAACCATTATTTGTTCAGTTCTTCCCAACATGCTTTGAATTTTGAGTCACTTTTTCCCCCAATTAACAGAGTTACAAAAACCGTGTGTAATTTGATGAACTTTGAACTATAGTTTGTCAAACATTTTAGTAGCATTAGTCTGTGAGGTTTTCACCCTAAAAAGTATAATTTTTCTGAGATTCATTGTATAAAGTATTTTGCATCTGCAAACTGTACTCATCCATAAATAAAATATTTTTCATTTAGTCACAAATACATCTTCGGTATTATCTTTAATTACAGAAATGGTTATCTGTATGTCTGTTTCTATTTTTGAAATAAAAGTAAACGTGATAAGTACTTCTTTAAAAAAAATTTTTTTTTATTAGTGAAACACCATGAGGCACAGTTACAACTGTCTACAGACTTACAAACTTTTGTGCTTGGGTTTCAGTTATACAATGATTGAGCACCCATCCCTCCACCAGTGCCCATTTTCCACCACCAATAATCCCAGTAGCCCTCCCACCCCCCCCCACTCCATCCCCCCACCCCGCCCCACCTTTGTGTCAGGGCATTCCCTTTTGCTCTCTCTTTCCTTTAGGGTGTTGTGGTTTGCAATAGAGATATTGAGTGGCCATTGTGTACGGTCTATAGTCTACTTTCAGCACGCATCTCGCATCCCGAGCAAATCCTCCAAACACCCTTTACTTGGTATTCCCTTCTCTATCTGAGCTGCCTTTCCCCCCCAGCATGTGCTGCCAGCTTCCGAGCCGAGCCGTGGAGCAGACCTCCTGGTACTTTTCTGAACTGTTCTTGGGTGTTCATCTCCCATTCTGTTACTTTATATTCCCCAGATGAGTACAATCTTTCTATGTCTATCCCTCTCTTTCTGGCTCATTTCATAAAAGTGATAAGTACTTCTTATCTCAGTCCTGTTTCAAAAATGAATTCTTCAGAGCCTAGCTGTAATTTCTATAAGGATCTGTTTTCACATTCATTGCTTTCCTTGAGTATGGCCCTTTGCTGACAAAAATGGGGTGATTCACAGGGAGACCTGGATGCCTTCCCTCTCAGTTGGTCAGAAGTACTCTTCAGTTCCCAACTGTTTTCTTGGAATCAGATGGTCCAGGCATAAAGTAGCTGGTTAGAGAGGTAGCTCTCTAAGCCTCAGATTCTGGCATCACGGACTTTTCACCATTTGTTAGCTCACTGGTTTCTTCAAGCATATGTCTTATATTTTCTGTAGCTCTTTGACTTGTCCTCAGAGGTAGGGAGTTTCCAGATTACCTAGATCACTGTGATTGAAGCAAACCTTGCATGATTTAAGGCTGACTGTTAAAATTACATGATTGCTTCCATAAAGCCCTTTTCCTTTCTAGCTCTCTGAATACATGACTAATTGGCTTGTCTTCTTTCTGGATCCACCTTACTGCCCTGAGCAAGCAGCATTAGGGAGTGTGGATGTGCTGTGATGTTTGCCCTTAGTGCAGGATCAGTGTGCTATTGATATTTTTTCAAGAACTCTATCAATTTTTCTGAGCCAAGAAATAAAAATAAAGCAAAACAAAAACCAGCAGGTATCTCCAAGATTGTTGGGCGATGAAAAGTCTCTGCTTAAGTAAAGTTGTCATTGCCATGGAGTGTGGCCCATCGCATAGTGTGATTTCCCACTGAAGTGTCAGATATTATTCGATACTCTCAGCCTTATAGTAGTTTAATTCTACTATAAAGAGAACATATCCGTCTTATGACACTATATCCCTTTTATCAGAGCACCTTTTTCTGATTCAAATGATACACAAATCTGTTTTGTCTAACTTGGTGCTTGGTCCTTCTTTTCCTTTATACCTGTCATAGTTCCAATAAAGAGGCATGGCTGAATGTTGTAATGAGAATAAATTTGAAAGTCATTTCCTGATATTGTCTCTAATCATTTATTTATTTATTTTTTCTTTTTGGGTCACACCCGGCGATGCACAGGGGTTACTCCTGGTTCTGCACTCAGGAGTTACTCCTGGCGGTGCTCAGGGGACCTTATGGGATGCTGGGAATCGAACCCGGGTCAGCCGCATGCAAGGCAAATGCCCTACCCTCTGTGCTATCTCTCCTGCCCCCCTAATCATTTATTAAATATTTGTAAGTCATATGGTATAGCAACATTACATATATAAAACAGTAATATTGGTTAAAACAAAGAGATAGTGTAGCAGGCAGGGCACTTGCTTTGCATGTACCTGACCTAGGTTTGATTCCTGCAACCCAGTATGGTTCCCCAGGAGTAACTGAGCACAGAGCCAGGAGTATGCCCTGAGTAGAGCCAGCTGTTGCCCCAAACCCACATAAATAAGTCTATACTTTGTTATTTATTTTAAACAAAAGACAAAGTAAATAATAAACAAGAATAAACTGTTTTTTAAAAATGTGTAGACCTAATGTCTGCTACACTTTTGGTTCTGGGGATATAATAGGAAGGAAGCCAGACCAAAACTTCTGCTTTCTTTGAATTTATAGTTGAGTGGGAAGAGATAGATAAACCACAGTGAAAATTAATCTTGAATTCATATATGATGTAAGAAAATGTGAAGTTCTATGTAGGATAATAAGGGCAAATAATTTAAGACACAGATGGTGGACTTGGGATGTTTTAGGGGATGGGAAAAGGTAGACTGTAAATGATGTGGTCTACAAAGAGTGACCGGTGCTGAGAACGTGGCCCAGAGCATGTATGTACCCGGGCACCTGCTTTGTGCTCACACTTTTCACATTCCCTGGCAGGACTGTTTATTGTGCTAGATTAGGGCTTCAGTTCTTTTTCTTTTTCTTTTTCTTTTTTAAATAATGTGGAGCGATAGCACTATGGTAGGGTGTTTGCCTTTCACGCAGCCAGCCCGGCCAAGCCGGGTTCGATTCTTCCGCCTCTCTCAGAGAGGTTGGCAAGCTACTGAGAGTATTCAATATGCCAAACACAGTAACAAGAAGTCTCACAATGGAGACGTTACTGGGCCTGCTCGAGCAAATCGATGAACAACAGGAGGACAGTGTTTGTTTGTTTGTTTGTTTGTTTTGTAAATAATGTAGGAGTACTGCTATTTATTCAGCCATTGATTAAGATAATTGAATTGGGTCTGAACTCCATATTACTTTTCTTAAAAAATTTTTTTAAATTGGGTATCCATGAGATAGACCATTACAAAACTGTTCATAATTAGGCTTGGGCTTCAGTCATACAATGACCCAGCACCCATCCCTCCACCAGTGTACATCTCCCACCACCAATGTCCCCATTTCCCCACCACCATCCCCCTCCCCCCACTCCCACTTTCCTTCTTGCTCTCTCTATCCTTTTCCTTGAATGAATTATGGTTTGCAGTATAGGTGCTAAGGGGTCATGGTGTTTGTTCAGGGCATTCAGTATTTTTATTGGGACTGTAAGCTGAAGTGGCAGCTTTGGGGTATGAATGCGACTTCCAAGGCTTCTGGAAGTACAAGGAGGTGGAGGGAGGTAGCCCATCCCAACCCTGAGAAAGCCTGGAGATTTCAGTTACAAAACCCACATATCCAAATTTTCAGCAGATTATATCTTGGTGAGGTCCGTCCTGAGATGGTGGAGTCAGGCCGGGGATATGGCAGCGATTTTGTATTGTGAAAGCAAGTGACTGCCATGGACTCTGCTTGGGTGGGCAGAGGCCATCCCAACCCCCTCTGATCTACCCCAGTCTGTTCATCCCTGTGCGGGTCTGAAAGTAACTGTGGCTTTTGATCTCTTTCAAGATTTATCTATGGGTATCTGAAATAAGACCAATAAGTGAACTTGTATAGTTGAGCCAGAGGTGGTTTGTGTGCATGGCTCCCACATATCTATCTTTTGGCCATTTAGTTTCTTGGTAAACTTGATCCTAAATTGTTGGGGTCTAGCCAAAAGCACAGCAGCAAGGAGCAATTTTGGGGTGTCAGGAAGCCTTAAGAAGCCATCAGGCTGCCGATGCACTTGCCCTGCAGGTAGAGGTTGACTGTTGGTGACACCATACCGCCATTCAGCTCTTTTTCAACCCAAGTTCATTTTTCTTTGTCATCAAGTTCTGCTGTAGTTGCCAGTTTGGATTTGGTAGAGTATAATCTATTTCAGATTTTATTGCACACAAAATATTTCTGTGTTGTACATAAGTAATTTGGTGATTAAATATGGGATATCTTATTATCTTTATCTCAAATGCTTGATGGTTTACATTTCTTTATTTGCCTTATTACAAACTTGCCTTATTATACATGTGTCAGGGAGGAAAACTTTTTCCTTCTTCCCTTCTAAGTTGTTGGCTTAACGGTTAAGTTAATGTAAAACAGGTTAGTAGGAATAAATCAAATTTCATACATACCAGAGTATGAAAGAAGGGAGACCCAGAGACAGGCCATTGGAAAAGGAAGAATTGGAATTTAGTGGCTCAAAGGGGCAGGAGAGAGGCAGTTCACAGCATGAGAATAGCAAATGTTTGGTATGTGTGCCGCGCCGTGCAATCACCCGTTATCTTTGGTATTTGCTCTTCCCTGGTGCAGACACCTAATATTTTTTGGGGGGTGGGGGCAGGGGTGGTGAGGGTTTGGCCCCATACCCTGCATAGCTCAGGGACTATTCCTGGCTCTGTACTTTATTAGAAGAATGACCCATGGTGTTGCATGGGGACCATATGTGGTGACGGGGATTCAAACTGAGGTCCCCAGAATGCAAGACACATGCCTTCCCCCCTGTACTCTGTCTGGTACAGGCACATACCTCATTCTTCTAGGCAATATTGAGGAGAGGTAAACAATCCTTCCTGAATCTGTTGTACCTTGACTATCTTTAGCTAGAAATAATGCACATGCCGTAGTGGCATATTTGGGGGTCACATGTTCAGCTCCCATTCAACTGTCTGTGTGACCTTAGCTTGTCTTGTTCATCCATTAGTAAAAATAAGAATTAGTTTATAGTTGAATTGATTAACTGGGAAGAAGTTGACTACAGTTATTTTATTGAGGAGGGCGGTTCAAGAGTAGCTAAGTTTTTTTCAAGAGCCTTTAAATGCCAGGTTTAATTTGTTGATTTCAAGAGGAGATGGGTAAGTATTTTGGTATGATTTTGACTTTTATCATTCTCCTGTAACTTGCTTTTGTTAGTATGTGGAAATTTTAGTTTATTTGAAACTAAGCCAAATAATCTGATGGAAAAATTGCAGTGCATTTATTAAGTTTCAAGTACCAGTGCCTATGCTATTGATATAATAGAATTAGTGATAATAGTTTTAAAATTTATTATTAATGGGGCTTATTAAATTATTATTAAGACTTTTATTTTGCTTTTTGGGTCACACCTGGTGATGCACAGGGGTTACTCCTGGCTCTGCACTCAGGAGTTACTCCTGGTGGTGCTCAGGGGAGACCATATGGGATGCTGGGAATCGAACCTGGGTCAGCCGTGTGCAAGGCAAACGCCCTACCTGCTGTGCTATTTCTCCAGCCCCTATGAGGACTTTTGAACATAGTAATATTCTTTTGGTCCCAAGGAGTTATTTTCAGAAAGCATTGACTTTATATAAAATTGGATCAAATGAATTTTTCAGTAATACAAACTATATGTGATGTATCATTTGATCTGCTAGATATATATGTGGGTAGACATGTGTATGTGTGTTTCTCTTTTTTTTCTCATATCAAAGATATAAATAGGTTAGAGAGAGAGAGAGAGAGAGAGTGTTTTGAATAAATGTTCAGTTGTCCTTTGTTAGTTTCCGTGGCATAACAAATACTTTCTTTTTATTTAGCTTCCATGTTGTGGCCTCAAAGGGGAATCTCGAGTGTCTGAATGCCATTCTCATACATGGAGTTGATATTACAAGCAGTGACACTGCAGGTATGTTTGCAGACATCGTCACTTATAAAGTGGTAGGGGATACACGCCTCATCAATTTATTTATTCACCCGAGAACAAGAGAATGTACAGAATATAATTGCTGCTTTCTGGCAGAAAGTGCTTCTTGTGAAGTCAAATCATGGTTTAAGTTTTTGAGTTAGAGCACTAAAGATTAGAGGCTGTGATAGTCTGATAAAACTCATATGTTTCACCATCCAAGAGAGAAATACATATAATGAGTACAAGTCAGAAAAAAAAGAATTTGATTAAAAAAAGAGTATTCTCTGCCAATCCTCCTTCACTACAGAGTTAGTCTTTCGGGAATCTCTTTCCTGCCCTCTTGCACCCCCCAGCCCATTTTGTTGTTTCCCTTTAAACAAAATTTCAATGCCATGTTCAAGTCTTATTTGTAGATACACAGTCTCTTAGAGGACTTCGAATTTTAGTTGAAATATAAAAATTAGAGAATTACCCTTTTTATGAATTCGTCTCTGTCTCCATGTTCACAACTGTGCTTCCAGTGTGGAGATAGAGTGTGAAATCGAAGCATCGCCCCTCTTTGTCTTTCTCTTCCTGCACCCTTTACATGCCAATATTGAATTTAATTAGTCTCTCAGGTATGGCTTCCAGTGTTTAATTTTTCTTCCAACTTTATTGTTTTGGTGTGCTTGTTATTTGTTATGAAAATAATCAAACTGGGTTAAATTCCTTAGGCACTGAAAAGATGCTTGTAACTTAAATATCTTGTCAACTAATGTTTGGAAAAAGTAAATCATGTCTTTTTGGGAAATTATCTATATTTTCCATGATTTCTATTTTAGGGAGAAATGCTCTTCACCTGGCTGCAAAGTATGGACATGCATTGTGTCTGCAAAAACTTCTACAGGTAATAAATAGTGATTAATACTGAAACTTTATTATTATTTGGTTTTTGGCAATACCTGGTGATGCTCAGGGGTTTACTCCTGGTTCTGCACTCAGAAATCACTCTGGGCAGGGCTTGGGGGACCAGATGGGGTGTTGGGGATCAAACCCAGGTAGGCCACACATAAGGCAGGTGACCTACCCGCTATACTATCTCTCCAGCCCTTAAAACTTTATTATTTTGACTTCAAATAATTATGTTTTGAATGTGTTACTGGCATCTGAGATCAAAGAAAATAGTAGTCTGATTTTTTCCGGCTTTCATAATAGTTTTTCCATCATTTATGAAAGAATGTGAACAATAAAGCACAAAAACACTGAGGGAAGTGAATTGCATAACTCCAGTGTATTAAAAATAAATAACAAAGGCTTGACCTTCCTGTTGACATTAGCTGGGGATTGGAATTTTCTGTTGTCTCATATATAACATAAGATAAAATGACACCGCCTAGCATCTTTCTTCCTAGATAAACATTTAATAACTTAGATTACCACCACGTAGTTTTAATCAGGCAGACACAGCATTCTATGAGTGTGTGGGCTGTGTTATGGTTTCAGCTCAAGAATCCAGTCATATATTTTCATAAACATTTTGCCACTGGTTTTCACAGTAGAACACACTTGTTTTTCTGAATCAGTTCAAGTTTTTATTCTTGCTGAAACACTACCCAGATAATAACATAGTTTCTATATCCCCATGCCATTGTCATGTGCCTTATGTTTTTCTGTTTTGGCGAAATACTGTTAAATTTTGCAGTATAATGTTATTATATTTGTTCCACGTCAAAATATTTAATGACTTGTCATCTTTAGCTTTTGGATAAATGGAATAGTTTAAGCTTGAATAACAGATGTTCATTTGAGCATTGATACGTATTTTAAGCAAAACTCCTAAATGATGAAGTTTCTGTGTTTGAACAGTACAATTGCCCCACGGAGCACGTCGACCTCCAGGGGAGAACTGCACTCCATGACGCAGGTGAGCGAGGGCTTCATTTGGACATAGACAGCTACCTGCTAACATGGCTAAGCTTTCCCTTATGCTCAGTGTGTCAGTGTGGATATACTTGTGTAATTCATAGAGAAACAAAATATTAAGAATATCGTATTCATGTGAATTTGAAATACATTAGGGTCTAGGCTTAGAAGAGATTCATTCAGCCAGTAGTTATAGGCTAGTATACTAGATCATAAAAGTCCAAAGTTGATGAATTAGTCAAAAGTGACTTTCAAGTGTTATAGGAAATGTACAATGGTCAAAAGGCCAACCCAGAAAGAAGATAAAATGGTTATTAATATACATGCACCAGAGGTGGAGAGATAGCACAGTGTGTGAAGCATTTACCCACATGCAACTGACCTGGGTTTGATTCCTAGCACTATATATGATCTTTCAGTCACCACTCTCAGGAGTAATCCCTGAGCACAGAGACAGGAGCAAGTCTTGGGTATAGCCAGGTGCGACCCAACCAACCAACAAAACAAAAATATGTACATGCACAAATATAGGTCTAATTAACAATTATTATTGGGCCTAAGGGGAATATGTTAACAACAATATAATATTTGTAGGGAATCTCAACACGCCTCTGACGGTAATACAGATCTATTAGATAAAATAAATTAACTAGGAAATCACTTGACCACTTTATTGCTTGACATCCCGTTACTCATCCCGTTACTGGCTCGAGCGTGTGCCAGTAACATTGCCATTCATCCCTGTCGTGTACTAGTGTAGTCCAGTGGCGTCTGTTCATACTAGGAACACAAAGAGCCTCAAATCGATCATTCAGGGTCTTGAAGAAGAAGTCTGACCATCTCACAGATGGGCAGTCACATGATCTTTTGATGTCCCGTGGAATCTAGCTGGTAATGGCTCTAGTCCAGCAATCATCTCCAAATCGCATTATTTGTCCAGCCCATCTGATTTTCGATGCCTTAGCAAACAAGACAACATCCTGGATTCTTGATTGTCGACAGAGTTTGGAACTCTGGATTCTTTCTCTCACTTGAGTGAAGTGTGATACTCCAAGCATAGCTCTTTCAGTTCCTCTTTGGGAGACCCGAATAGTGTTCTCATCCTGTTTTCGTAGGGCCCAGGTCTCTGAGGCATATGTTAATGCAGGAATAACAGGGGATTCGAAGAGATCTGCGCAGAGCCAGAGGTTCTTTGTCCCTTCGTTATTTCTTTGACGCTCTTGAAGGCGTTCCAAGCCGCTCTCTTCCTCCTGCACAACTCAGGTGACAGGTCATTCATTATGTTGACTTCTTGACCTAGGTACACATAACTGTTGCATTCAGAGATGTTCGTTCTGTTGAGAGCAAATGGAATGTCAGGAATAAGACCCTTTCTCATAAACATTGTCTTCATGAGAGTCAGCTGTATTCCGACCTTTCCACACTCACGGTCGAAGTTGGCCAGCATTTGTGCCACATGTCTAATGTTTGGTATTATTAGAACAATGTCATCAGCGAAGCGGAGGTGGTGTGGTTGCCGACCGTCTATCTTCACTCCCATTCCTTCCCATTCCAGTCGTCTCATAACGTTCTCAAGGGGTTCAAATATGGTTTGAACCATGGGAAACCTGCAAATGCGATTAGAGGCAGCCCTAAAAGTCTCTATCCCTTTCAGAAAGCCTGGCAACCTACTGAGGATATCCCGCCCACATGGCAGAGCCTGGCAAGCTATCTGTGGCATATTCAATATGCCAAAACCAGTAAATCAATGGGTTTCATTCCCCTGACTCTAAAAGAGCCACTGATACGGCAACATTAAAAAGGATAAGGAAGGAGAGACTGATAAAATCTCAAGGCTGAACTAGGCTGCCAAAATGGAAAAAGATGACGGTTTGTACTTTCAATTGGATGCAGCCATTGAGGACCTGATGGTGCAAGCGTGAAAAGATCAAATACGACGACATCGTTCTAACCGAGATGAGAAGGCATTAATAATATCACGCCGTTTTCGACACTGGAGAAGAACTGATCCTCAGAACATGCGACAAAAGAGGTTTTGGTGATGTCAGTGTCCTTGTCAATACGAAACTTGGCCATGAGCATTGATTCATTCGAATGCCTAACAACCCGAATTGGACAACTTGAATAGATGTGGCTCACTGCCGGCAGTTTCTATCTTCGTTGTCTACACACCAACATCCAATTTATGATGAAGGAGAAATTGAGAAGTTCTACATGGAGCTGGAGAAGTTCTATAAAGAAGACCACTCCTTCTATAAGATCATTGTTGGTGATTTTAATGCCAAGATAGGACCGAGAAGAGCAGCTGAAGAACTCCACATTGGGACCCATGGCCTACCCAGAAGGCCAAATCTAAACACTGGACATGGGAGTCTCCCAGTGGACGGTTCTGCAACGAAATTGATCACATCATATTCAATCGACAGTTTTGCCTGACTGATGTCGCTGTTGTCCCAAAGTTCCAAATGGGATTGGACCACCGTCTCCTTTGTGCATAATTCTACTTCATGGAGCAGGGAGAAAGGGCTGCAAAGTTTAAGAAGAGAACTCCCAGAATGACTACCAACTGGGAGCTCTTTGGCACTATTGCAACAACATAAGAAGATGCCATCATTGACAACATTGATAAAGAATATGATAGACTTGTTTAGCACCTCCATGATTGTGCAAGGAATGACGAGAGAGGTAGCCACAAAAAGACACCTGTTTTTGAAAACTCTTGAGCTCATTTGCCAACGTGGCTTGGCACAAGCCTCATGCAACCACAAGCAAATGTCTGAGCAGTGATAAAGGAAGACCTCAAAGAGAGAAGGGCAGCAGTGCTGGCAGCTGCGGCAGAAGCCAGGAAAAGCATTTGCAATGCCTGCCTGTCCTTCACCAACTACAAGACCAAGATGACTGCCCTCCAACGTCCCGATGGATCTATAACATCTTCCAGAAGGGCAATGGAGAAGATTATCCACGACTTCTACTCAGATCTCTTTAATAGCCACGTCCACCTCCCCACATACCAAATTCTGCAGGATGGATATGTCATTCCCAACATTCTCCCTTCCGAAATCCGACACACCATTTTTTCGATAAAGAAGTGAATAGCACCTGGCCCAGACAAGGTCAGACCTGAACACCTCAAGAACCTGCCATCAGTACTCATCAATACACTGGCTCGGCTCTTCACATGCTACCTGTCTGAATGCAAGGTTCCATCCCAATGGAAAACCAACAGGACTTACTACTGTACAAGAAGGAAGACATCCACAACCTTGGCAACTATCGCCTGATCTGCCTGTTGTCTGTTGTCTACAAGCTGTTCACTTGAGTCATCCTGAATAGGATTGGCAGAACACTAGATGAAGGACAACCATGCGAGCAAGCCGGGTTCCGAAAAGGATTCAGTACAATTGACCATATCCACACAGTAGCCAATCTCATTGAGGTTTCTCAGGTGTTCAAGATGCCGCTCTGTCTAACGTTCATTGATTTAAAGAAGGCCTTTGTTTCTGTGAGACTGAAGTGGTCATCGAAGCCCTAGCCAAACAGGTGTTCAGACTCAATTCATCAGGATCCTCCGTGAGCTGTATTATGGATTCACTACCAGGATCTCACCATTCTACAAGGAAGTGATCATCCATGTCAAGAGAGGGAGGGGTTCAGCAGAGTGATACCATTTCATTTCATTTCATTTCATCATCCTGTTAATCGTCGATTGCCTCGAGCAGGCCCCAGTAACGTCTCTTTCATCCTAGCCGTGAGATTATATTCACGGCTCTTTAGGAGAATGAGACCCATCATTGTTACTGGTATTTGGCATATTTGGTACGCCACGGGGAGTTTGCCAGACTCTGCCCTGTGGGCAGGCTACATTCGATAGCCTGCAAGTTTGTCCAAAGTAGGAATGAGATAATAAGATGTCGCGCGGCCGCGAATGCGGCCGCGCGGTTCCGGGATCTGGATTTTATAGTCTCTGAGTCTTGGCCGCTGATGGGATTACACGGCGCCAGGGGGCCAGGTGGTGGGTGTGACCCCCGCCTACTGGAATTTGGAGGATCTGGGTGGAAGATGCTCGACTCCAATTCGAGTAGGCATGGAGGTCTCGGCCCCGGAACCCGCGTGGCTGTGTCCCTCTGCCAGTACCTTCATGGGTGCGGAGAGTGGTCTCAGCATGGTGGTGGCTGGTCCTGGAGGTCTTCGGCTGCCGTAGCCCTGGTCGGGGCGGGGAGGAAAGCTCAACCCGCTCCCCTCCAAGGGACTCCGGGAAGGAACACCCAGGCGCGGGGGCAGAGACTGCACTGCTCTCGTCCGGGATCTGGATTTTATAGTCTCTGTAATTTTATAGTCTCCGTGTAATCCCATCAGCGGCCAAGACTCAGAGACTATAAAATCCAGAGTGATACCATTTCACCGAAACTCTTCAGTGCCACCCAACCAGGAAATAATACCCTTAAATTAAGTAAAGAATCAGGTGAATTTAATAGATAAGCACAAAAATTTCTATCACCACCAAAGTGAACGTACAATTTTTTTCTCAAATGCTCATAGGACAGTCTCAAAGACAGATTGTATCTTGTGACATAAAAGAAGTCTCAATCAATGGATATTGAAATGATGCAATAATTATACCAAGTGTCATTTCTAATTACAGTAGTGTGACTCTAGAAATGTTATAAAAAAGAAAGCTGGAAAATACTACATAGCTCAAGACTAAGCCACATATTTCTGAGTAACTTTTGGGTCAAGAAAAAGAAATAAAAAATCACCTGGAGACCGTAAAATGAAGACATGAACTCTCAGATCCTATGGAATGCTTCTCAGAATCTAGACCACTTCAGAAGAAGTCACAAATAAACAATGTAATCTTCCACAAAAGGAACTAGAAAAAAACAACAAATGGAACAGCAGAAGGAGGGAAATAAAAATTAAAACAGAAATAAATGAAGTGAAAAGGATAATACAAGAGAACAATGAAACAAAAAGCTATTCTTTTGTAAAAATGAATAAAATTGGTAACTCTGTATCATTAAGAAAAAAAGAGAAAACCCTAACCAAAAAATGAGAAATAGAAGAAGAAATGTTATAGCAATTATGGTAGAAATACAAAGCTTATAAGACACTATTATGAACATCTACGTGCCAACAAGTTGGACAATCTTAAATATATGATAAATTTTAGAAGTTATAAAATCTTCTGTTTGACTGTTCTCCAAAATTATTACCTTTGCAGATGTCATGATAATGCATATAGGGAGTCCTAATTACTCACACAGAACATTACTAGACATAATTAGTGGGTAGTTAAGTAGTAGGATATAAAGCAAATATATGTGTGTGTGTGTGTGTGTGTGTGTATACCTGCTGCATTTCTGCATATAAACAGTGAATTTGAGAAAAGAGAAGTTAAGAAAACAGTTTACAGGTGGAAGAAATGAATAGCTTGACCAAGTCATCATAAATACAGAAATCAAAATAGCATTAACAAGTATCCCCAAGAACAGAAACCAGGAATTAGATGACTTCACCCGTGAATTTTTCCAAACTTTCAGTGGTAACAGTATACCGTCGCCTCAGTATAATATCATTGTCATGCCTATTGCATTTGAACGTGTGTTCAATATCTTCTAATGATTGTTTATTTCCCCCTGGTTATTTCTGTTTATTTTCAGTTTTTAAGCTTTGTTGAGTATTACTGATATGTTAAAATTGACGTAGTAGCCAGTGAGCTAGCTCATGTGGCAGAGGACACTGTCTCTGATGTACAAAACCCTGGTCTCAAGTCCCAGTAGGCATGACCCCCCCCACACCCCCCACCCCCACCCCGAGCACCTGGTAATCCCTGAACACTGCTAGATGTGGCCTTGGCACAGCCCACCACCATCCCTGTGGTCTGCTCCCGCCTGTGAGCATTGCTGGATAGAGTCATCAGGCTGACCTTACAGGGCCAAACATTTTCTGGAGTGGCCCCTCAGCTTTTCCAGCACTGCTGTTTCTGGCTCAGAATTTTAAAAAATATGGCATTATATGCTTTTGACGACATCAGAAAGATAGACCGCATGTTAAATGTATGCCCCTGCCTTCATCACATACATATGTATGTGTGTGTGTGCATACACCCACATCCGCCCACACACCCACACACACAAATGCACACAAGAGTACGAGGGATTCTTTAAAGGCAGTGTAAATCCTTAGTACCTTGACTCCAGTGATTGTGTGGTGTCACTGTATTTGCTTACCAAATGTGTATACTTAAGATGTGCCGTTTTTGTGTTCTATAGAATTTATTATCCCTATATTTAAAGCCAGTGTAGTTTAACCACTTGAAATCTTAATTGTTCAGTAGGTATATGGATGGTGTTTGATTGAACACTAAGCTGACATAATAGGACCACTCCAATATTAGTCGCTTAACAAAAAATAAATATATGATGAGTGGTGTAGGTTGGCAGCACATGCAGTCACACCTGTGTTCAGGCTAGCAGGAAGGGGAAAGAGAGCATGAAAGAACGCCCCAAAAGCTCAGTCCAGGTTTCAGTTGCTCCTCTCTTATTCTGTCAGGGGAGAAAAGTCAATGGACTGTATTTATCTGCAAGTAGGGCTCAAAAATGTAATTTTTGGTCACTAATCGGGTTCCACCACCTGCTCTGTAGAGTAAGGGCAAACAGATTCTGGCAAAACTGTTTCACTCTCTACCACAGCCCATTTCTGGTCATCCAGATGTGTGTGTAGACCGAGCTTTCTGCATGAAAACCCATATTCGATTTCTAAGGGAGAGGGGGCTGATAAGCCAATCCATTTACTGTAGTTAGCTCAGAGTCTAGAATTTCTGCATGAGCTCAAAGAGAAAAACATCCATGAACTCAAAGAGAAAATATCTGTACCTCAAAATATATGTTACAATGGAATGAAAACAGTTATTGGAAAATTACAACGATAAACACAGCTGGTGAATAACAGATATCAAATGTCACAGCAGCAAACTTGCAAGGCTGAGGTATTGCAGTAAATGTCTTGTTCTCCTCTGGATAATCTTCCTAGTTCTGTTTTCTAGAAGAAACCATTTATCCATTGTGCCTTCTGCTCCCTATTTCTGTCTGTGGAGAGAGTTTTGTCTGTTCCCTGCCAAGGTTACAGACAGTCTCGGTGTTGGAGATTATGTCCTATGCAGAGGCAGTCTACAGGCTGGAGCAATCATGAATTTTCAGCTGATGAGCTTTTTGCTGAGCTTCTTGCGCTTGGGATATGGTAATTCCTCCAAACCTTGGTAGATTTCTGGTCTGTTGGTTGCCAGCTTCTTGCCTATGTCAAGAACTATCTTTCTGGACATATGGCTTTTAACTTCTATGTCCTTATTTCTAGACTCCTGACTCTCTTTTAGTGACTGCCATCTCACAACATTTGCAATCATTTAATAATTACGGATATTCTTTTTTTTTCCTTTTTGGGTCACACCCAGCAATGCTCAGGGCTTACTCCTGGCTGTGCACTCAGGAATTATTCCTGGCGGTGCTCAGGGGACCATATGGAATGCTGGGAATCGAACCCGGGTTGGCCACATGCAAGGCAAACTCCTTACGCACTGTACTATCGTTCCAGCCTCAATTACAGATGTTCTTAATCTGATGTTTATTCCAGGATTGACTCTTCCCCTCACCACCTCCCCCCCACACACACCTTTTTTACTTTTTTAATAGGAGTTCTTTGTGAAGAGTTGTGAGCATCAGTATCCTGTTGATTGTTCTAAAGAAACGATTGGCCTCTCCATACCTGCAGTGCCCCAGATGCTATACATTTCCATCCTGTCGATATATGCTTGACCTTCCTTCCACCCCATACTTTTCCAAAAGAAGAAAGCTGATGTGCCAACATGCCGACAGTTGTGTGTTGACCCTTCCCCAAGAAAAGCTCCCTGCTCCATCGCTACAGATGAAAGGGCTCTATCAGATGTTTGGCTGGAGATGAGAAAAGTCACAGGTTTCTTTATTTCCCCCCTGTGCCCCACTACTAGAGTGATGGTATTTCATTTAGGTGTTTGTTATGGATGCTCCCCATTTTTCTGAGGGGCCTCCCAAGAAGGGGGCACTGGGAGCCACTCCTAATGGTTCTCTGCCAGCTGGCTTTGGGCTCAGTGCAAGGGCCTGAGGACGCTGTGTCAGGCCTTGCAGGCGGGGAACACAGAAGGCCAGCTGACGGCCTTCACGGCCACACCAGAGAGATACTGGGTGCCATGTTGTCCAGGGACCTAATCAGGTGCCTGGCCCTGCATCCCACCCGTAACAGCAACGAAGTTTGGGATAAGGCTAAGCTGCTGTGATAAAGAGACTCCAAAACAACCTTGGCTTAAAAAAAAAATATTTTTTCGATTTCGCTGTCCCGATCCTCAGTTTGGCTTGTGTCGCTGCTTTGTGTGGTCACTCAGGGACCCAGATTTTCTTCCATGCTAAGTTCTATCATCCAGGAGTCTCGGCCTTGATTTCTGGGGCAGCTGAGAGCAGACTCTTGTGTTTTTCTGCTGCAAGAAGGAAATGATTATGGCAAGATACACCCACTTCTTAGAGCCTTAGGCTCAGAAGCTGGCTGACATCACTTGGGCCAGATTCCATGGGCATGTCTGTCTCACCTGCCTGCAGGACAGATGCAGGACTTGACCTCTCTGAGCAGGCCTGTGCCCAGCACCATGTCCTTACCTTGGCCGGCGAGAGGGACGTGAGCTCACTGCACAGCCAACTCTTAGTACTTTGTGTTTTAGGATACTCTGGACTTTCATGCTTTACATTTCTTATTGGTGTTTATAATTAGGCCCAAATGGTTGTTATTTGTTTAATTCTCACCTTAATGTTTTAGTTTCAGGTTGTCATTTTATGAAGGTTGATTACAAGTTTTATGTGATACCCTTACTGAATGAAGGACTTTAGAATGAAATTTTGCTTTATTTTCTAATACGGGTCTTTGATTTTCTTCTATTGAATTTCACACTAAAAAACACTGTTCTAATACTCTGTTATTAACTCACATGACTTTAGAAAAAAAATATGTGGGAAATATAAACACAATCCAATTTTACAATGTGTGTGTGCGTGTGTGTGCGCGTGTGTGTGTGTGCATGTGTGTATGTGTAGTGTGTAATTGGGCCACATTTGGTGGTGCACAGGGGCTATTTCTGACTTTGCTTGGGAGTGACTTCTTGCAGTACTTGGGGGACCGTATGTGGTAATGAGGATTCAAACCAGGGTTAGTGGGATGCAAGGCCCTAACCCCTACACTATCCCTCTGGCCCTAGCGGGTAGGGCGTCTGCCTTGCACGCAGCCAACATGGCCGACCCGAGTTCGATTCCTCTGCCCCTCTCGGAGAGCCCGGCAAGCTACCGAGAGTATTTGATATGCCAGACACAGTAACAACAAAGTCTCCAGTGGAGACGTTACTGGGCCCGCTCGAGCCCTTTTTATTAATTTAATGATACAATTATGAGTTCTAGTGATGGTCACAGGAGAAGCGTCATGCAATTTTTATAATGTAAATTTTATTAAAAATGACCATACTTTCTATCTTTAAGGGAGACGTTGTGATGTTATACTTTAAAAAAGAAATATTAATTATCAGAGCCATGCTTTGTTTGTATGACTTTTCCAGATTAAAAAAAATCTGACTCTTTAAGAAAAAAATAAACTAGAACCTTAATAATTTAGTTATAGCCTTGTTTAAATATGTAAATGGAAAATGTATTCTGATTTTTAATTATCTGAATCTGCTCTTAGAATAGAAGTAATTTTTTGGGTAATTTACATTATGACAGTATTCCTGGGTCCTCCCAGATTGTACAAATTTATTAGATGATCTTGTCTAATGAGCATCTGGATAGAAAGTTGGGCTTATTAGGCTACACTCAAAGTGAAGGCTGTGAAGTTTGGAAGTTTGGAAACTTAAAAATGAGAGGATTGATGCTCAGCATGGACCTTGCAAACTTCTCATGAATCTGACCAATGCTTGCTGTTTCCCTTTGTCTCTGGAAGCTATGGCAGACTGTCCTTCGAGTATCCAGCTCCTGTGTGACCACGGCGCCTCAGTGAACGTGAAAGATGTGGTAAGTCCGCCTGGGTTCGCTCTCATTTCAGCTCGGGTATTGTCACCTTCACGTTTGGGGAGATTGATTGTCTTGATGCTGTTTTATTTTTCTTGTTGCTTAGGATGGGCGGACACCGCTTGTTCTAGCCACTCAGATGTGTAGGCCAGCAATATGTCAACTGCTGATAGATAGAGGGGCGGACATTAACTCCAAAGACAAACAAAACAGGTAATTCCGTTATCACAGCTCTCCAGACATCAGCTGCATGCGCAGTGATCGTGAAACAGCTGCTGAGACGTGGCCTTTGATTTCCTCTGGCTCCCCTCTTCCTTGGAATTAGCACCCACTTCTAATCCCCATCCTCCCCACTTCCCCCACTCCTGATCCCCACCAGAGGAGGGCTTAAGAAAGAAGCTGAGGGAAGTAAAGGAAAATGAGAGGGCACATGTTGAATAAAACACGTATGAGGGCTTGTTTTCTGGTCAGAGAACTGAGGGGAAAGAGGAATGGCATCCCAGTCATGTGAAGGTTTTAAGAAGTCTTCAATCAAATGGGTGCAGATAAGAAATAAGGCAAGCATAGAGCAGCGTCCGTTTACATTGTATGTGTGTTTTCATTAGTGAAACATGAGATGCACTACTAAAGTGGTTGTGTAGTGGGCTGAAGCTGGCTATGTCCCACAATAGACGTTCTGAAGGTCTTTTTATTTCATACCCTGTCCGGGCACCAGGCTAATTCCTTCACCAAAACTGAGTTTGTTCTCTACCTCAGAATTCCCTGAGGTTATTTTTATATTTTACATTATTTTTTGTTAGTATGCACTAGTAACTCTGTCTATAATTCTCCCTTCCCCCTTCTCTAGATTTGTCTTTCATAAACTCTGTTGCTATGTGTAGCAATATCTCTATTATTACTAGAGCTATTGTTATTTTGATGCTTTAGGTCTCAACGTTCCTGACAGCAAAATATGTGAAATATATCTCCTTTCACTAGTTAAGTTTTGCAATATTGTAAATCACTAGTATTTCACTGGTTAAATATTTCACTAGTTAAGTTTTATAATTTTGTAAATTGGGAGTATTATTATAAAAAATATAAAAAATGATTATTATTATAAAAAATTTTTTTACTTAATTTTATTCTTTACATCTAAACATGCATCCTACTGTAATTTGTTGGAAGTTGGTAAGTGTAATAAAAGTCTTTAGATGTCATATTTTATGACATTTGTTTTTATTGTTTAGACAGCTCAAAAAAAGGAAATTCTTAAGCAGTTAAATCATAATGTGATTATTAAGAAAGTGATTTTGTTTACTTTGTTTTTGCAGTTTCTATAATCTGGTTTCAAGCATGGCTATAATTAAATATAAATGTTATTTTAAATTTTAACATTTAAAAAATTTTATCGTTTAATGTTATTTTTAATCAGAGAGGGATGATCTAATTAATCCATGTATAATGGCTTGTCTTTTCATTTATCTTAGATTGTTCAAGTATGTTTGTGTCTCTTTATTTATTTATTTGCTTTTTGGGTCATACTCGGCTATATACAAGGGTTATTCCTGACTCTGCACTCAGATATTACCCCTGGTGGTACTCAGGGACCATATGGGATACTGGGAATCGAACCCTGGTCAGTCACATGCAAGGCAAATGCCCTACCCACTGTGCTATTGCTCCAGCCCCCTGTTTGTTTCTTTTTAATTGAAACTTTACCAAAACAAATGCAGGAGGGTATTGAGTAGTGTATAGTCTCTATTCAATGGTTTTTTTGTGGGCATGCAGATTGATATCTGCAGATTAATACTAGTATGCAGAAATTTCCTGCTTATATCCAAGATGTATTGCTATTTAAGATATGATATGCTGAACAGAATTTTCACTTTATAATATTACTTAAAAACAAATACACAAAACACAAACAAATTTTTTAAAAAATTCTTACATTTTTTTACTTTACCATACTTACACACATTTTTTTTTTTCTGTTTTTGAACCACAATGAACAGTTCTCAAGACTTAGTCCTGACTCTGCAATCAGGGATCATTCCTGGCAGTGCTCACAGGATATATGGGCTGCTGGAATCAGACTTAGGCTGGCCATATGCAAGGCAAGCGCTTTACCAGCTGGCCTTATTAGTGCTAATTTTTGAGACCCTTGAGCATGGAGCCAGGAGTAAGCCCTGACCACTTCCAGGTGTGACCCAGAAACAGGAAGGTAGGAAGCACTGGACTATACAGCAAATTAGGCTTTCTTTCTGTTCTATCTATAGCATTTTCCTGGGTAGGGCGTCTGCCTTGCACGCAGCCAACATGGCCGACCCGAGTTCGATTCCTCCGTCCCTCTCGGAGAGCCCGGCAAGCTACCGAGAGTATTCGATATGCCAGACACAGTAACAACAAAGTCTCCAATGGAGACGTTACTGGGCCCGCTCGAGCAAATCGATGATCAACGGGAGGGCCTTTACTCCCTAAGCAACAAATTCTTTATTAATAGCTATGTTTAGAAAATTGTGTAATTGCAACTATAGGAGAGTCTTAAAGAGAAATAGCAAAAACAAGAATCCTTTTCTTTCAAAAAATTCAACAGCTGAGTTAAAGAGGGAAAAAGTCACTTGATTTCATTATGCACTGATTTCTCAGAAGTAAAAACAAAGGATGTGGATCAGTTGTCTCACAGCATTATTGCTATTTACTTATATATATATACTACAAACTGTATACATGCTGATGATTCTGCCGTGACAGAATAAAGCCGTGATTCATTTACTAGAGTTAATTTAAGAGTTGTTTGAGGATACAGATTTTAAGTTAAGTGTGAAGATGTGAAAAGAAAAATTAGGACAAGGATTTGAATTCTTTTCTTGAGAAGAAAGTATTTGTTGAGTAAGTTTTCCTGCTAAGGTTTATGAAAATAACTCGAATAGTTTTTTGTTATAGATTTTGTGCAAATAATATAACAGCATCAGTTGTGCGAGATTTTTGTGGTAATTTGCTTGTCAGGAATTGATAGACTGGAATGAAGAGAATTAGTTTGGGAGTAGAAGTAACAAAAATATTAAGTTTTGAGGGGGCTGGTGTAAGTTTTTAGCTCTGTAAACTAAGACACAAAGCAAATATTTTATGAAAGTGGTGAAGTTACACTAAGATAAAGATGTGAACAAGAACTGGTTTCTGTACCAAGTATGATATTTGAAAGAAATATCTGTCCTTTACGGAGCTCCTCAAAGAATATTTATGAATTGTTTTTTTTTTTTTTTTGCATCTTTCTCAGGGTCTTTTATTCTTCTGTTTTCCTCTTAGAACTGCTCTCATGCTGGGCTGTGAGTATGGCTGCAGAGATGCTGTGGAAGTCTTAATTAAAAACGGTGCTGATGTCACTTTGCTGGACGCCCTTGGCAATGATTGTTCTTACTATGCAAGGATTGGTGACAATCTGGACATTCTCACCTTACTGAAAAATGCCTCAGAAAATACGTACAAAGGTAATGGGTTTCTGTGACTAGATAAGAGTGCTTGAGAAGCTTAGAGGGCAGATGTGCCATTTGAAAGAAGGGACACACCTTACTGACGAACAGTGTTTATTTGTCTTCCTTTATACCCGGGCTTGACATTTTTACAGGATAGTCGTTTGTCTTGAGGCAGTCTGTGTGTCAGATTGTCTAGTTTATTGAGTCGACTAGACTGTGGGTGATTTAAGAACTAAGGAGAAAGGTGCCAATACGGTGTTTTTTCCCCTTTTTCCTATGAGAAGGGTAAAGCTCATAACTCTTACATTGGACGATTTAAAAGATATTTCAAATGTATATATAAAACATCCAAATAATAGTTATCAAAAACTTGTGCCAAGTATTTTTTTATGCTTAAGAGTCACTAGAAAATGCATAAAACCATAACAAATAAAATTATTCTTCCTACTTGGAGGACAAAAATCTTTCCCATCTTTTCCTGGGCATATTGTTTTTATGTGTAATATTTTCTCAAGAGTGATTTTCACTGTTGCACAAAATTCCTTAGGTTTGATTTCATTTAATTAACCAGTTTCCTATAGATGTTATATAAATTGTTGTTTTTTAATGATATAAATAACATTTTAGTAACTGCCCTATACATAAATATTTTAACATATTTTTATTTTGCCTTTTGGGCTAGTTCCTAGAAATTGAATTACTAGGGTTTTAGAATATGTACATTTCTTTCAAGATTTTTTAAACTTACATTGACAAATTATCTTTCAATTAAAGGTATCTCAAAGTTTTTATCTTTCCTTGCATTTCCTCCCTAGCATTGTATATTTACCTACCTGATTGTTGTTGCATTAAAAACAAACTAGGTCATATTGATAGGCCTATATAAATTATTACAGCTATTTTAACTGAAAACAAAATAAGTTAAAACTCATATTTGATAAGTTTTTTTTTTTAATGTCCAAGGCTAGTACCCATAACCATGGAAGCTGTTTATTTCCACTGGGACACTGATGTTAAAATAATCTCCCATGTTTACTTAATTGAAAATTATATGAATACATATATATTCAGGGTAACCTGCTGTTTCATTGATCCTCTTTCTCATCTCTTTAACTTTTAGGGAAAGAACCTTGGAAGAAAGGGCCATCTTTACAACAGGTAGGACTTAATTTTAGGTTTTTATTTATATGTATTGTGTAAATTTAATAATTGAGTTTAATTGAAGTAAAATTAAATTTAGCTAATGATAACATATAAGTGTCTTGAGTGTAAATGCATGCTGTTCTCTCTCCTCAGTTAATCATGCCCACATAGAACTTAACAATAAAGAATATTCTCTAATATTCTCTAATATTATCACTTAGCTTGAGTCAATGGATTTGTTTTTGGTTTTGGATCACATCTGGCTGTGCTCAGGGCTTACTTCTGGCTCTCCCTGTGCTTGGGGATCACTCCTTGGTGGATTTGGGGGCCAAATGGGGTGCCAGAAATCGAACTTCAGTCAACCACATGCAAGGCAAGTGGCCTACCTGCTGAATACCTCTCCAGCCCCAAGTTAATGGATTTTTTTAAAAAGTAATTTTTATTAAAAACACTATAATTAAAAAAAAACACTGTGATTTACAAAGTTATTCATTCTACAGTTCGTTTCAAGCATTTAGTGTTCCAGTGAACATTTAAAAAAATGTTGTCAAGTATGAGATATTGGACCTTGTTGAGATTCTTAAATGATGACTTTAACCTGAGGCCATAGACACTTTTTTCCCTAGCCTGCCTTAGTAGTTCCAAGATGCTCACTATTAGGGGCAAGTAAGAAGTAAAGAACACAGCATTTGAGACTTAAAGTTCGGAATACCAATTTTGAGTTTTTATTTTTAACATCAAGGAATGAATATTAGTTTATTAAGAATTTGGTGGGTTAGAGCAATAGCACAGTGGTTAGGGCGTTTGCCTTGTACGGGGCCAACGCATGTTCGATTCCTCCATCCCTCTAGGTGAGCCTGGCAAGCTACCGAGAGTATCCCGCCCGCACAGCAGAGCCTGGCAAGCTCCTCGTGACATATTCAGATATGCCAAAAACAGTAACAACTGGGGCTGGAGCGATAGCACAGCAGGTAGGGCATTTGCCTTGCACACATCTGACCCGGGTTGATTCCCATCCTATATGGTCCCCTGAGCATAGCCAGGAGTAATTCCTGAGTGTAGAACCAGGAGTAACCCCTGTGCATCGCCAGGTGTGACTCGCAAAAAAAAAAAAAAAAAAAACCAGTAACAAGTCTCACTTTGTATTCCTGGAGCAAGCTGATGCCATTGGGCTACACTAGCACGTGACAGGGATGGATAGAGACGTTACTGGTGCCCGCTCGAGCAAATCGATGAACAACAGGATGACAGTGACAGTGACAGTGCTAAAAATAAATTACACTTGGTTTTTTAAAAGCCGAACCTATATTCTTAAAAAGTTTCTTTCGTTGGAGTTTTAAGTGGAAATACTGCCACCTTGTGTTCTGTACAACAGAATTTAATATAAGGTTTATATTATAATAAAATACAATTTTTGTTCTGTACAACAAAATGAAATATTTAATTTTAAAATTTAATACATTTAAAAATAAATTAATTTGGCATAATGCCTCTTGAGGAGAATGTGCATACTGTTTTATATTTGCTCTGTTTCATTCTGTTTCATACTTGCTAAGTCATGTTTTCATGTTTTACCAAAGCGAAATTTGACACACTTTCTAGATGAAGTAAATATGAAGTCAAATCAGAGGGATCATCAAAACACTCAGGTAAAAAGGAAAAAAGAAGCTTTGTACTTTCCTTTGCAGAGAAATCTGGTATTTGTCACATAGTGTGGAAAAGAGAGGAGAATGGGCTGGAGAGAGAACAATTTATTATGTTTTGTGACTCTTTAGCTTTGCCTAATCCCTTCTGAAAGAATTTTGATATTTGAGTTTTAAATGCTTGAATGAGTATATATTGCAGAAAAGTTTTAAAACATTTATTAGGGAGCAAATAAGTAACAAGTTTATATAATTTTTACTTATTATATCTGTTTGGAATTCTATACCAAAATTTATAGTCATTAAAAATTATATTGATAAAATGATGATTGTTATTATAAGTAAAATACAAAATCAACTTTGAAAGCATTTTTACTCTGCTTAAGCACTAGATGTAACCTAAGGACAGTCATGGGTACCTTGGTGGTGGTGAAGATGCAATGACTTTATATATAAAAATCATAAGTCTTAATACTCTAGTAATAATGTTAACTGAACTATAATAAATTTTAAAAGATAATTAAGGAAATTTTATATTATTTCTAATGTAAATAAAAAGTGAATCTTTTTTAAAAAAATATTTATTTTGATTAATAAAAATAGTTTTATTAACCAGAAAGAACTTTTTTATGTTTGTCTACATGTAAAGAGCACTCTTATTATGTTGAAAGAATTCATAATTAAGTGGTTTATTTATTTCTTTTTATAATTTATTTCTTTATTGAATCACTGTGGGAAAAGTTACAGAGCTTTCGGGTTTAGGTCTCAGTCATGTAAATATCAAACACATTTCCCTTTACCAATACTTATTTTTAACCGGGAACCCCATTAGAACCCCACCTCCCACCCCTCCCAATTCCTGTGAGGCAGATGAGTTCTAGTTAATACTCTATCTACTTTGACTAGATACATCGTTTCGATAGAAGATGCACCATTATTGTTTAGAGTTTACGACCCCCACCCCCCCAATCAGACATGCTGAAATGGCGCTGTGAAATGATTTGCTTTCTACAGCTGGGTTTAAGAATACAATGATGTCGCATGGCCGCAATAGCGGCCGCGCGGTTCTGGATTTCTGCTGTTTCACTTATTAACCCTGGAAGTATTTCTATTAAAAGTTAGATAGTTAAGAGATTGGTTTCTGTGCTCTGGAGTCGTGGCCGTGCCGGAGAGCCGCTCGTGGGGGGCAGCTGGTGACCTCGGTAGGGCGTGAAGTACGACCAGAACGCCCCCCTTCCCATGAGGTCCCTGCCGCCCCCACCCGCGGCTCAAACCTGCTGTCCACAAGGCTCCCGTGCGGCCGCCATCTTTCTTTCCAGAGAGGAGAGGGTGAATGGGGCAACACCCTTTCCCCTCCGGGCAGGCATGCTGGCGCGGTTTAACACATAGTCCATTTGCTTTTCTGCTCCAAGCGGGTGGCTTTCTGTGCTAAGACTTTGTGCGTCCGGGGCCGTGGCTGTGCCAGAGAGCCGCTCGTGGGGGGCAGATGGTGACCTCGGTCGGGCGTGAAGGACGGCCCAGAACGCCCCCCTTCCCATGAGGTCCCTGCCGCCCCCACCCGCGGCTCAAAGGGTGGTTTATTTTATAACTACATACCATTAAGACATAAATTGAGTAGCTGTTTTCCAAATGGCAAAACCAAAGCATTTTATTTGTATTTTCGTGATTTTTTCAATGTAGTATTAAGAAAATGAGTGGTAGCCTTATGCTAGAGCCTTAAGTATATTATCTGAGGACTGACATGATGATTAGTTTCACAAAAGCATTAGAATAGTCTCACAAACTCGAGTCAAAATATTGTTATTTTCTATTTCCAATAATGTGTTTGTTTTTCTAATTTGAAATATTGGTCTTTTATGTACTTATAATTAACATGTATAATTTTATTATTTTTGATCTGGAGCCCGGCAAGCTACCGAGAGTATTCGATATGCCAGACACAGTAACAACAAAGTCTCCAATGGAGACGTTACTGGGCCCGCTCGAGCAAATCGATGATCAACGGGAGGGCCTTGATCTGGATAAAAATAATTTATTTATAACTGGAGCGATAGCACAGTGGGTAGGGCATTTGCCTTGCAATTGGCCATCATGGAATTGACCTGAGTTCAATTCCTCTGCACCTCTTGGAGAGCCCGGCAAGCTACCAAGAGTATCTTGCCTGCACGGCAAAGCCTGGCACACTACCCATAACGTATTCGATATGCCAAACACAGTAACAATTGTCACAATGGAGACGTTACTGGGCCCGCTCGAGCAAATCGATGAACAACGAGAGAACAGTGACAGATTTTAAATCATTTAATTATCATTGAAACTCTTCTTTCATTGTACCTAAAGTAAGAAATATGTGTACATATTTGTATGTGATAGCAAAAAAAAAAAATTCTTACACAAGAATTGCTCTTGTAAGACTGGTTTAGAACCTGGTTTTTTTTGCAATTTAAGGACCTGGAGATTGAAAATGAAGATTTGAAAGACAGGTTAAGAAAAATTCAGCAAGAACAGAGAATATTATTGGATAAGGTCAATGGTTTACAACTACAGCTCAATGAGGTAAATGATTGTGTAATAGGAAAGAATTCCAAAGCTATTTTAATATTTCTAATGATAATGTCAATACCATAATGTCAAAATCGTGGTTTTAGGTGTTAAAGGAATGGGATCAAGTCATTTTCCTTGGAGAGAGTAATATCTTGTAGGTCCTTGTGTGAAACATATCTAATATCAAACTAATATCAAACTTTAGCACAGAGAATATATTGGTGTCTGGTTCTATTTGAGTCCTCTGAAGAAGAAAGAACAAGTAGGAGTTAATCTTTGATGGCTTTTCAGGAGAATTCAGTGTATTTCTGAACATTGTGATAGAATAGACACTTTCTTCTCACATCTTTGTTCCCAATTGTAAAGCTATGCTAGTCTTCTAAGAAAAGATAGTTGTCAAACCATTCATACTTTCCAGAATAAAAATAAACTTTTTCTTTTTGAATTTAGGAAATTATGGTTGCTGATGATCTGCAGAGGGAGGTATGATGATGAATTTACTTTTAAGCTATTCAATTTCATGTGAACTAAAGATGTTATTGCAGGAGCTTAATTCCTGAACCAACATGGAGATGAGGATTTCATTTCTGCTTAAGAACCAAAGCCTGCATGTGACTGTTAAAATTAACACTTTGAGTGTGGTGGCTTAGTTATTCTGGGCATTTTGTTGTTATTGCCACTGCATGTCTCATTTACTCGGAAATGTTTTCTGAAAAGATGCAGTGTTCTAAATATAAGGAAATGTCTGAAAAAGCAGTACCCAAAACACAGTAATTTGAATTTTATAATATTATTTATCTATATTGTATGTTCTATTAGTAATTTTTGGAAATTATCAAGACAACTAATACTTAAAAATTCACCAGATTGGACATTTTGTTAACTCTGGTCTTCAATTTAATTCTAATGTACATCTTCTAGAACACAATTTTAAACTAATTTCAAGCACCAGCTGATTTTGCTATGAATTTATTCCTTTCCATTTCAGAAAGAAAAGCTGAAGTCACTTTTGGCAACTAAAGAAAAACAGCAGGAAGAAAGCTTAAGAACTATTGAGGCTCTGAAAAGTAGATTTAAGTGTTTTGAGGTATTGAAAGTGTAAATAAATTATTCCATAGAATTCAGAAGGGCGGTGGTAAAGGCTTGGAATCCAACTGGAATTTGGATCACTTTCTTCTTTATAATGAGAGCTTGAGCAGTTTTACATAGTCTTTGAGCTTATTGCCTGTTTGGTAAAATTGGGGTAATTATTCCTTTCTCCAAAGTTGTTAGAAAAGTTAAAGGAGATCATTGAAATGTAACTATCATTTGGCTCATTTTACTTTTTTCTTCCCCAGCATCCTCTTCTCTGTCACCTTTTCAAAACTGCATATGTTTGCTTATAAGTTTGAATATTTATAGTGGCAACACCAGCAAAGTTTTATGAATGAATACTGGTATTTCCAGGATTAACTCGGAAAGAGAGAATCCATATAATGCATCCATGGATTAATTAGGGCACTTCTCGAGAGTAGTAATAATGAGACTCAGATAGTATACTTGTCTGTGGTGGAATCAATTAACTTTTAGTTTTACTGGAGCCATTAAAAAAAAAAACAACCTTTTATTGAAGAACACACGTGATAAAGTATATGGGACAAAGCCTTTCACAATTTAAACACACCCAGATCAAGGCACAAACATCCCCAGTACGTTCCGTTTCTTGTCACTGCCCCCTCCCCCACCCCCTGCTGAATGGGGCCACTCTCCCCACCACTAACGGCACAGTTTTATTTTGCAAGGACATGTATATATATATATATATATATATATATATATATGTATATTTGTGGGCTGGAGCTATAGCACAGTGGGTAGGGCGTTCGCCTTACAAGCGGCCAACATGGCCGACCCGAGTTCGATTCCTCCGCCCCTCTCGGAGAGCCCGGCAAGCTACCGAGAGTATTCGATATGCCAGACACAGTAACAACAAAGTCTCCAATGGAGACGTTACTGGGCCCGCTCGAGCAAATCGACGATCAACGGGAAGGCCACCATGTATATTTGTACACACATATATATACACATATATATTTCATATGTGTTCATCTGGGTTCACTGAAGAAGATGGCTGACTCCATGTGATCTTTACCTGAATTGTGGAATAGAATTAGCAAGTCTATAGCAAAACTAGTGTTTACTAGATAAAAAGTTTCTTATACACACACATAAAAACACACACACATATATAACATAACAAAAATTTTTCTTCTTTGTAAATAAAAATATCTGTGCAGCTGTGAGAGAGAATGTAAAAATATGGATGAAGCTTACTCGGGTAGTGTGGCATGAGCTAAATCAGACTCCAAGTGTATAATGCATGATTCCTTTCATATGGAGTTCAGAAGCAGATGAAACTTAGCTGTGGTGACAGAAATGAGAAGAGAGGCTTGCCTTTATTGGGAAGGGGGGCGGGGGGAGGGTGTTACTGATTAGGAGGGTTTCTAAGCTGGGAATGTTCTGTATCTTGACCTAGGTTGATTCTACAAGGCATACAGAGGCAAAGATTCATTGCACTCTTCATTTAGTATTTGTATACTTTGTTGCAGATGAGTTATTCCTTGATACATTTTTGCACAGTAAATGGAAAAATTGTTTCTAATATCTATATGGCTGAATTCTGAAGATTGTTCAGAAACAGTTTTAAGCATCAGGGTCCCTGGGCTCAATCACAAGTACCACATGTGCCCCTTAAGCACCCTGGGAGTGATCCCTGGACAGCTGGAAACAGAGCGTGAGCACTGCCACGTGCAGCACCCCTTAAACCCAAAATATCAGAGACACATTTACAAGTGGCTGCTATCTCTTGCACAATGTTTGAAGACTTTTTGAAAGTTACTTTCTAAACTAGCAAGAGCTCACATCTTTCATAGCACAGACCACGTTACCAGATTCCATTCTGTGCCCTTTACGTGTATGACAAACTCAGCCACTCTTTAGAGGGGTTTTTATTATTGCACTTTCTAAGTGAGGAAACCAAGCTGTTTTTAAATAGGTTTGTAAGTATAACCAGCAGAACTTGCACCCAGACAGTCTTGTAATTCTGTGCTCTTAACTCTTAACTCAATGCTAGTTTCATATTTTGAATTGTCTAAGAAAATACAGATGTATGTGTGCATCCTTTGAATAAAATTTAACACCTTTAGTTGGATCCCATTTATGTGTGGCTTTTTTCTAAAAGGAGACTCTTAAGAGTCAAGTCCCTTATTTTTCAAAAGGCTACTTATAATAAACAAGAGAAAAATAACTTTTCTTATCACATAATAAATCTTTTAGAAAAATGGAAACCATAGTTTCCATTTATATTTATATTTTTTAAATTTTTATTTATTTAGGCTGGCAAGCTACCCATGGCGTATTCAATATGCCAAAAACAGTAACAACAAGTCTCACAATGGAGATGTTACTGGTGCCCACTCTAGCAAATCGATGAACAATGGGAGGACAGTGCTACAGTGCTTATTTATTTTTTGCTTTTTTGGGGTCACACTCAGTGATGCTCAGGGGTTACGCCTGGTTCTGTAATCAGGAATTACTCCTGGCAGTGCTTGGAGGACCATATGGGATGCCTGGGATTGAACCCGGGTGGGCGGGGTGCAAAACGCCTTACTGTACTATTGCTCCAGCCTGGAAACTATAATTCTAACAAAAACTAAAAAGCACCTCTCATTCTGGCTCTCTTAATACCTGATGGTCCCCGTTCAGACCTTACCTGTTTGTCTTACAGACACCTTCAACAGCTGGGATCAGATTATATGTCTACTTTATTGTAACTTTCTCATTCAGTGTAACTGGGATTTCTTCCCAAACCTGTTATACTCATATTTTTTAAATTTTTAATTAATTTTTAATTGAATCACAGTGAGATAACAATTACAATGTTATTCATTGTTGGGTTTCAGATATATAATGTTCCAATACCTGTCCCTTAACCAGTGTGCATTTCCCACCACCAATACCCCCAGTTTCCCTCCCGACCCCCAACCCCCGCTTCTATGGCAGGGACTTCTCTCTCTTTCTTTTTCCCTTTGAAGGTTATGGTTTGCGATACAGACGCTGAAAGATTATCATGAATATGGGTTCGACTCCTCCGCCCCTCTTGGAGAGCCCGGCAAGCTACCGAGAGTATCTGGATATATTCAATATGCCAAACACAGTAACAACAAGTCCCAAAATGGAGACGTTACTGGGCCCGCTTGAGCAAATCGATGAACAACGGGAGGACAGTGTTTGTTTGTCCCTTTACCTACTTTCAACATTCAGTTCTTGACCAGGTCATCATTTTGATCATACTCATTTTTATTCTATTTTATTTTATTACCTTTACCTTTAGTATTAAATATTACATAGGATAGGTAAAGGTAAAAAGGTAAAGGCCCTCCCGTTGATCATCGATTTGCTCGAGCGGGCCCAGTAACGTCTCCATTGGAGATTTTGTTGTTACTGTGTCTGGCATATCGAATACTCTCGGTAGCTTGCCGGGCTCTCCGAGAGGGGCGGAGGAATCGAACTCGGGTCGGCCATGCTGGCCGCTTGTAAGGCGAACGCCCTACCTGCTGTGCTATCGCTCCAGCCCATTACATAGGATAAAGAACTTAATTAAGCTTACAGATGTTTTCCCATGATTACTTAAAATGATTAGTAGAAGTGGCATTAATTTAGTCATGTAAATAAATTTTATTGTTCTTATTATGGTCATCTTGCTCCAAGTTTGACACACAGCTTTTAGTACTAAGCACATAAATACACAAACACAAACTGCATATAAGTTTATATTTGCCTTTGAGGTTATGATATTTTAATTTGTGTTAGATTATTTATATTTGGCTTACTTGGGGAAATGAGCAATCTAATCTTATCTTGATTCAGGCTATCTGAAGTTTCTTTATTATTCTCTTTTTTCTAATGATAATGCTTTGATAGATTTATTATTGTGTGTAGGTCTTTGACTTGGTTTTATTTTCTGTCTGTCTGTCTGTCTGTCTGTCTGTCTCTCTCTCTCTCTCTCTCTCTCTCTCTCTCTCCCCCTTTGCCCTCAGAGGTAATGGGTATTTTAAAATTCTGAAAGAAGCTATTATTTCACAGCCTGTGAGAAAGGGCTCCCACCCCCAACAGTGGTAAAGGAAAATGAGTACTTTATATGAATGGGACTTCTTCCTCTTGAGGTAAAGAAGTAGCAGACTGGACTGAAAGTTACTCAGGTTCATTTGGAACTCACCTATATTTCTCTCTCTCTTTCTCTCTCTCTCTCTGTGAAGTTTTTCCTTGAAACACTTGGGTGATTTTATTAAAGTGCTTAGTGAAGTAGTTTATTCCCAGCTGATCTTCCTAATTGTTGCTCGTGTTGTATCTCTTTGTGGGTTTGAGTAGAATATGATACTCAGGAGGAACAAGGAATGCTGAAATGTGGTGTTAATGATTGGACCATTCTGAGCTAAAATAGATGTTGAATTTAACAAAATGAAGCAGTATGGTAATGCATCTTTCTGATTTCAGGGTGATCATTTAGGATCAGGGATCCATTACAGTAACCGTAAGTAGAAATTGTTTCTCATTACAGTTCATCCAGTTAAAGCAAAGATGAGTTTTTTATGCCAAAAGATTTTGTCTTTCTGTGCCTCGGCATGGGTCTCGGAGGAGGTTAAGATGGTTAACATAGCTTCTAGTGTAAAATTTGATAATCCTTGAAGCTCTTACTCCCTTTACCTCCTAGATTTTTAAATTATAGACTGTATAAATTGCCAAGTTTGCCTTGTCAATTAGTTGACATTGTCTTTTGATATCTGGGGCTCATTCTTTTGTGAAAAAAAGCATGAACATAGTTTTCTGATTTGGAGAGATCTTTATATGTAGTCTCAATATCGATTTGCATTTTAAAATTCATTAGAAGTCCCATAAACGATTTTCAAGACTATACATATTTTTCTTTTATTCTCTATTTTAAAACATATTTTTAGAAAATTTCATTATTGCTTCACAAGGAATATTAAATTATCCTCTAGCTAAATGCAGTATATAAATTCTGTAGATTGTAAAGCACACCATTTCTGTTGTCACTGAGTAAAAGATACATATTCTATAATCTTGTGGCACTTTTGTCCTGTAACAGTCATAACTTAATATATAATTCAGAATATATAAAATATTATATATTACAGTATATAGACCTAATAAGAAAAATATGGACTTTTAGAGCAAGAATAATATAAAATTCTATTACAACTCAACAATTTTCTTTTGTTTGAATGTTAAAGGGAAGGAAAGTAATATCTAATATTTGGCCACTCTTGCATAGGAATTTAAAGTAAGATGTAATATATTTATAACATTTTTAGGAAAAGAAGATATGCTTCTTAAGCAAGGTCAGATGTTCCCCACAGACTCACAGGTAAACACTATTTTAAAATTCTAAATATATTTGTGTCTTTCTAAAAGAAAAAAACAGTATCAAGTGTGTATACATTGAGTATAATTTTTATTACCAAAGAAAAGTTAGGGGCCAGAGAGACAGTACAAGAGGTAAGGTGCTTACCCTGCTTGCTGCCTATTCTGACTCAGTCCCCAGCAATGTATATGTTACTTGAGCACTACCAGAAGTTACTGCTGAGCACAGAGCCATGAGTTAAGTCCTCAGCACAGCCAGGTAGCTCAAAAAACAAAGGAAAAAGAAAAGAGGAGAAAAGAGAGAAGTTGTATTGTTCAGTGTAATAAAAGCAGATATCACTGGATTTGGTGCCCTCTGGAGTGTTTCCATGACAGTGAATTAAATGAGAGATTTGAATTCCAATTTCATTGTCTTTTGTAGTAAACCTCTATTCATTAAGAACAATCAGTTAACTCTTCATGCTTTCTTCTATAAAAGGAAAGACAGTTATGAATAATTCAGCTGCTATTTGTTTGTGTTTTGAAATATATTTTCCTTGCATTTATGCATGCATATATGCCTCTGTGTGTTTTTTGAAAATCACCTGATAATAGAACTTTTAAGAGGTAATATTGTGTGCTTTTCTTACGTTACTATTCCTACTTCTAATTTCCAGGTGATACACAGTTTGCATTTCTAGCACTTCCTGGGTACTACAGAATTGACAAATAGTTGGGTTTTGAAGGTTATTTTTTTAACATACCTTCTTGTGTAGGCAGAGAAAACTAGTCTACATGATGTCTGAAATTGCTTTAAACTGGAAATTCCTAAGATTCTAAGGAGGGAATGGCCATCAGCTGAATGTAGTTAGAAGATTAGATAAATATGTAACTCTAATAAAGATTACGGAAATTGTGAAGCTGTGCGAGTCACTTGTTAGTAAATTATAGTAGTTTTAGTCTAAAGGTAATTGGTAATTCGAAGCATATAGAAGCAGACCAAGCCTGAAAAATTACTGTGTTGTTCATTTTTTTCCTTCTCCATCCATAGAAAGAAAGTTCAAATTTAGCAAGCAGTCATATTTGCATAGTAAAGTAGTGGGATATACTCATAGCACACAGCTTTTATCAATAATTTAGTGCTCATAAATGATTCTTATTATAGAAGACTGAATATACATAGTTAAAATTTAGTCTTTCATGATTATGTCTTTTATTTATGAATGATTCCACCGAGAGGTTTAGTTATACGTTTTTGGATAACATTTAATAGAAGAACAATGTCAATCAAGTTTTGTACTAAGATCATATGCTAAGTTCTCTTTTTCCTTTCGGGTTTTTTTGTTGTTGTTTTTGTTGGGTCTTTGGGCCACACCTGGTGGTACTCGGGGCTTAGTTCTGACCCTGTGCTCAAGGATCACTCCTGGCAGGGTTCAAGAAACCATATGGAGTGTTGGGGATTGGATGCTAGTAGGCTACATGCAAGACAAGTGCCTACCTGCTGTGTTATCTTTCTGGCTCCTCATCTGTCAAATTTTTTCTAACCCATCTTTCTGTTTGAGAGAAGAAAACTTCCCGCTTCTTGTGAGTTGATTAAACATTATTCTTTCTACGACTCGTACTAACTGGGTTTATTTTGATGGTGTTTTTATGACTAACACAGGATGTTACATTGGAGATAGCGAATGTCCTTAGAGGCCAGCTATCTTACTGAAAAATAATATATAGTTCTGTTATTGGCATATTTAGAATGGCAATTCTCTATTTTGTTCTGATGTTCAGGATTGGAAGTTCTGAGTACATGGTGTGCCATTAAACATAGAACTAGTAACTATATTTTGATAGTTGACATTCATGTGGGGGTAGGTGTCGTGACTGGGGGAAGGGAGAGAAGTTAGTGCCAGAGGCGACAACTGTTTCTCCTTCTTTGTTCTGACAGAAAAAAAGAAAACCTTCAGTGAACAGACTTTCAAAATCACTGCCCTAAGAGCCTATTATGGACTCTTGCCCAGAGCTGTTTTTTCTTACTTCTGAGTTATGAAGAAAAATTTTCTCACATACTCATCTGAAACCCTCAGTTACTGATAATGTAGAAATGTCCCATACATACACTTGGTAGATATGTAAGTGTCTTCTTTAGGCATCGGTGACTGATTTTCCCCCCTCTCTTGGCAGTGTGCTTCCTCAAGTATACCAGGCCACATGCAGAGCAGGTCTATGTTAAGGCCACTGGAGCTGTCCCTCTCCAATCAAGCCTCATATTCTGAACACGAGATGCTCAAGAAGGAGTTAGAAGCCATGAGGAACTTCTACGAGTCTGCCAAGCAGGACCGGCTCCAGCTCCAGAATGAGCTTGCTCACAAAGTGGCCGAGTGCAAAGCTCTCAACTTAGAATGTGAACGCGTCAAGGAGGATTCTGATGAGCAGATCAAACAGCTGGAGGATGCATTGAAAGATGTGCAGAAGAGGATGTATGAGTCTGAAGGAAAAGTCAAACAAATGCAGACACATTTTCTTGCCCTGAAAGAGCATCTCACGAGCGAGGCAGCCACCGGGAATCACAGGCTCGTGGAGGACCTGAAGGAACAGGTGAGAGACATGAAAGCGAAATATGAAGGTGCCTCAGCAGAAGTGGGCAAGTTACGGAACCAGATCAGACAAAACGAGATGCTAATAGGGGAGCTGAAGAGGGATGAAGGCAGGCTGAAAGAAGAAAACAAGCAATTGCAGAAAGACGTGAGTATGGGCGAGGCGGAGCAAGAAAAAAAGTGGAGGAGGGCCACCGAGGTGGAAAGCCAGCTAAAGGACCTGTCGGCAAAGCTGTCGCTCTCCATTCCGGCAGAGAAATTCGAAAACATGAAGAGCTTATTATCTAATGAAATCAACGAGAAAGCGAGAAAGATCGCCGAGATGGAAAGGGAATACGAGAAGTCGCACTGTGAAATTAGACAATTAAAGAGAGAACTTGAGAATGTTAAGGCCAAGCTTGCTCAGCATGTCAAACCAGAGGACCACGAGCAGCTGAAGAACATAGCAGAGAAAAAGTCTGGGGAGCTTGGGAAAAAGATCACTGAATTAACATTGAAAAATCAGACATTGCAAAAGGACATGGAAAAGTTGTGTCTGGATAATAATCTCCTCAGTCAGCAAGTACATAGCTTAAAGATTGAAATGAAAAATCACTATGTTCCTCTAAAAGTAAGTGAAGAGATGAAAAGGTCCCATGGTGCGATTGTTGATGACCTGAATAAAAAGTTCTTAGATATAACACAGAAGTATACAGAAAAGAAGTTGGAAATGGAGAAATTGCTGAGGGAAAAGGACAATTTATCTAAGAGCGTTAGTCACCTGGAGACTGTATTCATACCGCCCGAGAAGCATGAAAAAGAGATAAAGGCCCTGAAGTCCAATATTGTTGAACTTAAAAAACAGTTCTCTGAACTGAACAAGAAGTGTGGGGAAGACCAAGAGACAATACAGTCGCTCAGGTCTGAAAACACTAACTTGAAAACGACTCTGAGTAACCAGTACGTGCCAGTCAAGACCCACGAAGAGGTGAAGAGCGCACTGAGCAACACACTGGATAAAACCAACAGAGAATTGCTGGACGTGAAGAAAAAATTGGAAGACATGAGTCAGCAGTTCATGAGCTTAAAGGATAAGAACGAAATACTGAAAAGAAACCTGGAAAACACCCAAAACCAAATAAGAGCGGAGTACATTAGCCTGAAGGAGCACGAGGAGAAGATGAGCGCTGTAAATCAGAGCATGAAGAAGGTGGAGGATAGAAGTGCGGAGATTCTCGCTGACTACCAGAAGGGCCAAGCCAAGATTGTGACGTTGCACGCGGAAATGGAAGCCCAGAAGAAGGAACTCGACACCATCCAGGAATGCATCAAGTTAAAGTATGCACCCATCATCAGCTTCGAAGAGAGTGAGAGAAAATTTAAAGCCGCCGAGAAAGAACTGAAAGAACAGCTGTCTGAACAGACACAGAGGTGCAGGGCCAGGGAGGAAGAGACGAAGAAAAGCAAGCAAGAGAACGATGCCTTGAAGGAGGAGATCCTCAGTCTGCAGAAGGATGTAAGGGAGAAGAACCTTCTTGCTGAGAATTCTAGAGAAGTGGAAAGAGCTTTAAGCAGGAAGACAGAAGAGCTCAACAGTAAGTTCAGAGACCTGTTGGAGAAACACACTGAAGCAAAGAAGGAGAAAGAGAAGCTTGTGGGAGAAAATGCCAAACAGGCGTCTGAGCTTTTGGCAGCGCAGACGCTTCTGCAGAAACAACAAGCGACACTGGAACAGGTCGAGACCCTAAAACAGTCTCTGAATGGTACGATTGAGAATCTAAGGGAAGAACTTAAGAACAAGCAGCGGTGTTATGAGAAGGAACAGCAGACAGTCACCCAGCTGCAGCAGATGTTAGAGAATCAAAAGAACTCCTCTGTGCCCCTGGCTGAGCATTTGCAGATTAAAGAAGCCTTTGAGAAAGAAGTGGGACTCATAAAAGCCAGCTTGAGAAGAAAGGAAGAAGAAAGCCAGAACAAAACGCAAGAAGTCTCCAAACTTCAGACTGAGGTGCAGAATACTAAGCAAGCCTTAAAAAATCTAGAGACCAGGGAGGTGGTTGATTTGTCCAAATACAAAGCAACAAAAAGTGATTTGGAGGCACAAGTTTCCAACCTAAGTGAAAAGCTGGCCAATCTGAATAGGAAATATGAAGAAGTGTGTGAGGAGGTTTTGCAAGCCCAAAAAAGGAAACTGTCAGCAAAAGATGAGAAAGAATTGCTACATTTCAGCATTGAGCAGGAAATCAAAGACCGGCAGGAACGGTGTGATAAGTCCTTAACAACCATCACGGAGTTGCAGAGGCGAATACAGGATTCTGCTAAAGAGATTGAAGCAAAGGATAATAAGGTAGGCACCCAGCAGTCTGCCTGGCTTTGCAGAGGATGCCCCAGAACTGCCAGTTGCAGGGCAGGGTTCCTGAGACAGGATTACACAAGCATTAATGAAGGGATCCATGATCACTGGCTCTTTCCAGTTTCAATACTGGGGTGCAAACAACCTCAGCATTGAAAAAAGTAAAGTCTCCTCTCTCTCTGGCAAGCTCCCCGTGACGTACTCGATATGCCAAACACAGTAACAACAAAGTCTCCAATGGAGACGTTACTGGGCCCGCTCGAGCAAATCGACGAACAACGGGAGGGCCTTTACCTTTACCTCCTCTCTCTCTCTCTCTCTCTCTCTCTCTCTCTCTCTCACTTGCTCTCACTCTCCCTCCTCCTCCCCCCTCTGTAATTGAGTAAATATAAGGAAACTCAGATTGACCTACTTCATTGTTGACTGGTCAAAATCCAGTGGGTTTTAGGCATCTGAGTAATCTGATGATGGAGAGAGAGCTAAGAGCTTGCAGGAGTTGAGGAGGCCAGGGAATGTGCCATGCTTGCTGCTGGCAGTCTCTCATGCCAAGGCCCTGCTACACTACCCCCATCCCATCCTATACACTGGGTCCTCACTCCAGATGCCCAGCCTCCTCTCTCCTGAGCAGCATCCTTATGAATAGGACTTTATCACTTACCTTCCTCCTCCTCCACTGTCCAAACTGCCTGCCCTATGGCGACCTCTCTCTCCCTAACACAGTTACACTGAGCTGTCCATTTGAAACAGATGCACTCCCAGATCAACACTGTGCAGTTGGTCCTCCCAACCATTCATTTCGAACAGGTTTACAGCTTAACTTTCTTTCTCATCATTCACTCTCATACAGAATAGAGGCTCAACGGTTTCTCCAAAGCTGGTAGTCACAAAAACTGTGCACTGTGACAATGAGACATCAGGGTGATGGCAGGCAGCATCAGCCAGCCTACAGTGGTTTACTAAGTGTACTCTCTGCTTGCCAGGTGCTATGCTTAGTTCTGGGGTAAAGCAGACACAGCCTCAGGCCTCTTAGTGTCAAGTCACAAACACTACTTTTCTGGCACATCTGCTTTTAGGACCCAGGATTTCAATACTCTTTGCTTATTTGGAAAGTGATTCTGAGTACAATAAGATGTGATGATTATAGCAACTCATTAACATCTCTTCCTAATTGTTACCGTTTATTGAGCATATACTGTGTGCCAGGCAAATAATCATGATTGTGTTGGTTTTCTTAACTATGAAAAGTGCTCCCTTTCACTGATTAGGAAGCTAAGTAAAACTCAGAGAAACAAGGACATTAGCCAGGTTCATACAGCTATTGAGCACTAGTTCTGTCTAACTTTAAAGCCTGCTTGTCCTCATTCTACTCTTCCAAGCAGCCTCTTTCCTCTAAAATAGTCTAAAATCTTCCTGAAAGGAACAAGGTGCATAGGTTAATTATATATTTACATGAGGCACACTGGTTTCTTTTTCAAACTTTGCTGGAAGAAAGCAATCCCATCTTAATTCAAATGACCTAAGGTGTGTGTACATTACTTACAGAGAATCTAAAACTAGGGTGACTGGGATCGTACTCAGACCTTAGTGTATTTGTTCTTAATTTGATGATGCTTTTGTAAGGAATTTAGTGAAAGATTGCAGATTGTACATACTGTTGATGAACAACGTTAGTGACATGTGTTCCTGTTAGGCCTCAAAACTGAAAGACAAATGTTGGGTCTCCATGAATGGTTTCTGGGTGATAGGTGTTCATCATAGATGACCAAGTGAATCCTCTAAGCTCCGCCCGCACTGGTTTTCTCCCCCTCTCTTTTCCATAAGATAACTGAGTTGCTTAACGATGTGGAGAGACTAAAGCAGGCCCTCAACGGCCTCTCGCAGCTCACCTACGCCAGCGGGAGCCCCAGTAGGAGGCAGAGCCAGCTGGTGGACAGTCTGCAGCTCCAAGTGAAGACTCTGCAGCAGCAGCTGGCTGTGAGTCACGGGCCCCGGGTCACTGTCATTGCTCCTTTGTAAAGGCTTCATTAGAAATCAGGAGAAGGATCACTAAGAAAATGATGGTTGGAAGGATCGGTTGGGATGGGAGATGTGTGCTGAAAGTAGAGAAAGGACCAAAAGTGACGGCCTCTCGGTATCTGTGTTGCAAACCATAAGGCCCAAAAGTAGAGAGAGAGTATGGGGGAAATTGTCTGCCATAGAGTCAGAGGGAAGGTGGCAAAGGCCCAGGGGTAGGGTTGGGGGGAACTGGGGAGATTGGTGGTGAGGAATGTGCACTGATGGAGGGATGGGTGTTTGATCATTGTATGACTGAAACTCAGTTTGTAACTGTATCTCACGGTGATTCAATAAAATAAAATTTGAAAAAAAAAAAAAAGGAAAATCAGGCAGAGTTGTGACTCTGCTCGGATCCAAGAATGTGGTCCCACGTGCCAGAAGATATTAGCAGGGTCATACTGGGTGCCTACTTCATGCCACGCACCACACGAAATGTTTTGCCCGCCCTCTCTTCCCATTTTATCTTCATCACAATCCTACTAGGTTTTGTTCCTCCCACTCTTTTGTTTAGGAAAGGATCTATTAAAATACGGGACGCCTCTGCCCATCCAGTTAGAATGTAATCATGAAATTAAATAGCTGGCTCCAAGTCTGGCATGGGTCCCAGAGACTCCAGATACTGCAACATACTTTCTGAAATATTGGTCTACCAAACTAAAGGAGGAAGAGTAAGAGCAATCCTCTGGGCATGTGAAAACAAGAGGCACTCCTAGGGACTTGTACCTTATATCCCTAGGCATAAGAGAAGACATCTCTGTGTGTTCAAACATCTGTTCAGATAGATGCGTCTATAAGGCTCTATATCCTATACTTAGTGAAAGAAGCCGAAGAGGAGAGCTCATTCCTGAGCTCATTCCTATGGCTTCCTCATCCATAAAATAAGAGCTGCTTAATTGCTCGATGTTTAAACTGAATTATCTAGTACTCGTTGAAATGTTCAACAAAACATAGCCCAGTCAAATGTAAATTATTTTCAGTATTTTCTGATTCTTAGAAATTTCTTAAAAGTTGTTTTTTTAAGAGAAGGAATCTACTTTTTAAAGTGTTCAGATATGAGCCACAGCAGACCACAGACTTGGTGTTCAAATGGATGTGACTGTCATTTCAGCAATCAGGGATATCTTCTTCTTTATTGTGCCCATGACACTGTGCTGGACACTGACAGGCTGTAAAGAACCTGAAGCTCCTGCCCCAAATGAGTTCTGGGTAGTGAGAAGGGCAGAAATAAAGTTACAGATAGTAACTACAAATACTAAAATGACCAAATATGAAATATCAATATCAAATATGAAATAAGGTCCCAGGTTCTAACTGTTATTTGTCCCCAAGAAAGGAGGAAAAATTACAGGGACAGTAGGAGCTACTTTCTGAAAGGGGGAACTAGAACTGAACTTACAAATTGATGGTGGTCGGAGAATCTCGGGGATGGGAGCAATAGTAAGCAGGTAGACCACTTGCCTTATGCAGCAGGCAGGGTTTGATCCCTGAAACCCCATATGTTCTCCTGAGCCCTGCCAGGAGCCAGGAGTAAGCCCTGAGCACCTTCGGTGTGGTGCCAAAACAAAAACCAAACCAACAAAACCAAAAAAAGGTAAAGTGTAGAATCTTCCTGCAAAGGAAAATAATGTGAAGAAAGACACAGAGGTGAAATGGACGCAAGTGGCATGTCCAACGCTGGGCATGTAAAGAGTGAGCATAGGAGCCACCTTGAGGCCAGATTGTGGACGCTGTTGCAGATCAAGCTGATGCGGCCAGAGTTTCTCTCACCTACAGTGAGAAGGCTTCTGGGCCAAAAGTAGCATAAAGGGCTACCCGAATGTCAAGCATGATAGGGTACAAAGACACAACAGGAAACTTCTGCGGGAATCCAAAGCATGTATTGATTAAGTGTCTCATAATATCACCTTGTTAGATGTTTACTAAGGCGAACATTTCCTGCCATGGAGGCTCCATGGCATTGCTTTCCATGGCTCTGCTTTCTCTTATAATATCCCCTCATATTTTTTTCAAATGTGATGTTCTGTAGTTATGTTATAGAAATCTGCCTCTGGTGGTTCAACTAACCTGTTTGTTCTAAGAGGTAGCAGAAATACCTTCATCCTATCAGTTCTTTGTAGCAGCCAGCCCTGGGACAGTATTGTCATAGCCTTCGTGTGTTTGTGAACATGATGCTGATACCGGTCCGTCTCTCCACATTTCTAGGATGCTGACAGACAGCACCAAGAAGTAATTGCGATTTATCGGACACATCTTCTTAGTGCCGCACAGGTAACGCATTGCTTCTCCTTTGGGAAGAAGGTAGTTAAAAGAGAAAATTGCTATTTAAATTTTTTTCAAGTAAATTTATGTGAAAATCATTGGTGTTTAAAGCAGTTGTGCCCCATATGCTTATTTAAAAATAATTGTGGCCTTTTTTTTTGTAATCATGGCTTGCATTTCTCCAAGAGAAATTTACAAAGCTATATGGCTCCACAACATCTCAAATTTAGTCTTCTCTCCATCTGCCTGTCACTCATTTTATAGACAGTTTGGCAACATATGATGGCAGCACACGCTAATGGTATTGTGAGACAAAGGCCCTGCTTTGACACGGGGCTGTCAGCTGAGAGAGGAGGTGGAAGGGACTTCACTGCATCCTGATAGCTCAGGATCCCTTCTAAGAGTACAGAAATGAAAGTTAGATGTGCATAGGATTAAAATAATTTAAGAAAATAAATTGGTTCTCTTAGGAAATTAATATTTATTGAGCTTGAAAATTCAATGAAGCATAGGATTAACAATTCCCAGGGTGGGGGCTGGAGAAATAATACAGCAAATAGGGTGCTTGGCTTACACATGGCCAACCTGGATTCCATCCCCAGCATCCCACATGGCCCCTAATCCCCACCAGGAATAATTCCTAAGTACAGAGCCAGGAGTAATCCCTGAGCATGGTCGGGTGTGACTCCCCAGACCCACCCCTCCTTAAAAAAAAAAAAAGAATTCCCAGGATGTGGGGCCCAAAGATAGTGCAGGGTTTAAGATGGTTGCCTTGCATGTAGCTGGTCCTGGTTGTATCCCTGACACAGCAAATCTTCCCCTTCACCTCCAACCAGAGAGCCAGAATAAAGCCCGGAACCAGGTAAGACCCCACACAAAACAAATAAATAAATAAATAAATAAACCTTCCAGAGTCCTGAGCCTGAGATAAACTCAGTGGGAAATGTATGTTTCACAAACTTGGTGGACAGCAAAATAAGACATTCAGGAGAGGACACTATAGGAATATGGAAAGGAGGAAAAGTATGTTAGAGAAGATAAGGAACTGACTGATTGAACCAGGGGGAAGAGCACACACTGGCCAAAAGACACACACTGTCACAAACCATCCTACTCCAGGTAACAGTATGCTTCCAGAATTTGAAATTATTTTCTATTGACTCCTAGCGAAAACAACAAAAGCAGTGGGCATCTGAAATTTGTCCTGCCTTCTGGCTGCGTAAAGTTAACTAAGAACATTTAGTTTAAGTCAACTCTGGTTAATGTTTGAAATTTAATCACCCTGCCATTATAGAAACAGATTTTGGATGCAAAAGATTTTATATTAATAGGAAGTGTTGATGACGAAGCCTCGTCAAGTGATCAGGCGAAGAACAGGGAGAAGGGATGACGAAAACCCATTTCCCAGTTTTGTGCATTGCTTTGCTTTGAATCATAAAATATTTCTGCCTTTCTTCTTTCTCTCCAGGGTCACATGGATGAGGACGTGCAGGCAGCCTTACTCCAGATCATTCAGATGCGGCAGGGGCTGGTGTGCTAGCGTCGGGCTCATGCAGCCCGACTCCTGCCCTTCCTGCTGGTGCTGAGCTTTTGCCGCCACAGGGCCTTACTGTGACAGTGTCATGGAAATAAAGCATACTTTGTTCCACCCGTAGGGTCTCTTAGTGAGATGACTCTCTTTCTGAGTTTTCCAGCATCACTCCCAACCTTCCGTGCTTTCTCTAGATGTTCAGCCCACAGCGAGACCCACAACCTGTTATTTTGCCTTGGACGGGCTACATATTTCTAAACTGTTGAGCCCCTCTTAAAACAGGGGCCATTGACTGGGTCCCCTGGGAAAGGGGTTAGGCTTAAATAATCATGTAAATATTTCTTAAAATTGATTTGGTGGCAGCCACTTTTAAGTGGATCCAAACATCTTTTAGGTCTTCAGATGAGCCATGAGACCTAGTGAGATTTCAAGGAATACTTGCAACTTGGCTGGCCAGGTTGCATTTTTTTTTTTTATTGAAATAATGAGTGTCTTTGACTTTTTTGAGGTACTGATAGTTTTCTTCTTACACTTAAAACTTTTGTGCCTTTTAAAATACTTTCTTGTCAGAAATGGTTTGCAGTGCAAATTAGATTAAGAACAAGGCAGGGGTGGAATATATTGGGAATTTATAGTAAAACTTCCTCATAATCTCTACAAACAGTTATCTTAATTTTAACTTGTGGTGACTTTTCTTGCCACAGTATTTAGAGAACTATGATAAATGATAATACTAGATTTCTCAAAGTGTCAAAAATGTTAGACTTGTTTTAGCAATTACTTTGACATTTGCTACTATAGTAACCAAGTCCTCATTATACATTCATTCTCCAAATGTTTCCTACTTATTTATAGGAAAATTGCACTAATGAGATTAATAATGTGAAATGCAGTTTTCTTACAAAATTAGCATTAGAGAATTGGTTTTAGAAAATAGATCTTTAAGGTTATGACAGAAGTGCAATAATACAGTAAACTAAAAATATACATAGCAAAAAAAAAATAGACCAGTTCACTATTTATAGAATTCTCTAGTGTAATCAGCCATTTTTATTAACTACACCTCATTAAGGAAAATTTGTTTTGCAAATTTTATTAATATTTTGTTTACCATTCAGATTGAAAGATACTAATTTGTTAGCAAATAAAAGAAATTAGTAATTTAGGTAGGTTTTCTGGAATTGTAAAATGTGCCTTAGCATACTGAACCAGATTTTATAAAATGCTGTTATTGTATAATAATGACAGATAACCATCAAAAAAAGCTTTCCCACAAAAGTTAAGCCATCATTTTTTTTTAACAGTCTGGAAGCAAAACAGTGAAAAGTCAGGATTGGGTCTAATTTCATTTCTTTTTAAGTGAAAATATCCAGTTTACACGGCAACATTTGGATTCTTTCATTTATGTTTTATGTTCCTCTTCAGGGATAGTTTTGATTCATGAATTTTAGGTCACATATTGAAGCTCTATAGAGTAGAGCAAAGTTCTCAAGTGAGTACTCACATTTCAATGTTGGATCTTCCTCATTAAGGGAAGGGAAACGTGTATTTTATCTTGTCTTCAATGATCAATAAAATGTTCTCTGTGGAAAGGTGTTTTGAACATGCTTGTAAAGATTTATAAGCCAAGCCAGTCCATTGTATTGTCTTTCGGAGGATGGTGTTGAGAAGATGGTGTGCAGATCACGGAGGATGACATCCATTTCTAGTCCATTTTCAGCTATGTGGAGAGAAGTATCAGAACACCCTCCTTGAATTAATCCCAGTTTCCCATTCACTCACCTTTTGCTATCTGTGGCAGTCTCATATTATAACACAGAAAGCTAAAGCCTTTTAGAAGAAAATAAATAATAAAAAATACATAATATGTGAAGCTGGTCTTTTTACCGTTGAGTGTCCAGAAAAAGCCAGTATCTGAGCTTTATGCTTAAACTTTCCATGTTGGGCTGAATGCCCTGCGATGCGCTCTGCAGGCACAAAGTCTCTGGAATTTTCTCTAGGATCTCCAAACTCTTCAATTCCCTGAAAGAGCAGGAAGTTAGTTGGACTATTGCATCTAAGTTAGTTAGACTATTGCATCTAAGTCACTGAATTTCTGCTGGTGGAGTGCAGTTCTTTGCTAAAAACTTTATTAATTTTTACATCGTCTTTTCCTTATCACTCTTGCTTATCAAAAAACTCATTCCATTTGACAGAGCATCCATGTTACAACTTGCTTTTAAAGTATAATCAAATAGTTATGGCAATGAACATCTTACATTTTTTAATAGTATAGTGACTGTAATCACTAACTATATCTGTAGCATACAAAAATTTGTAATGAATTTAGCTTCATTCCTCCTTCTGGCTGGCTTTGTAAATTTTTGGTATCTATGATGACTAGATATATCAGTGCCTGCTTATAATAATGCTGAACATTAGGGAGCAGTGTTTACCAGCTTCTCTCGATAACTGCTGTACAGCCGGTGGGAAGTAACTACTTCCTAGTGCCTGTTTTATTTCCTCCTCGCTGGCTCCTGCAGCCTTGTGATGATCTTTTTCTTCTGCATTAAAGTAATGGCAGTTCCTCTGGGGCCAAAATAAGGATTGAAGGAGGAGTACTGTGAAGCATGTGTAAAATATGATTGCACGTGTCTGGACCTTGCTCCTGGCTGTTAAATGTTGTGAATAATCTTCTAAGAGAAAAGAATGGCACCAGAAAATATATCAGGCACAAAGGGAAAAGAGACATTTCAGCTCTCGTTTCATTCTATATTGTTCCTGGCCACGGTGACACTAAGACTTTGTTGTTGGAATCCATGATTTAGCCATGGCTACTTGAAACAAGACTGGTTAGATTCAGCCTCTTCCCAGCACACACATACACACACACACACACACACACACACACACACACACACACACACCCTGTTTTGCAAATCATAGAAATAGTTTCTGTTTCTTACTGTATATACAGGTTTTGGACTCATAAAACTCATGGAGGAGAAGATTTTTTTTTTTAAAATGATGAAGCTGTAGCAGAGATGGCATTCCAGTAAGACTCCCTGGGCAGCGAGAATGCTTGTGTTTAGCATAATTGGGCATGTGGCATCACTTATGCATTAGAGGGCATTTTCATTATTTATACCCGCATGAACAAACATTGATGATGAATGAATTCAACCCAGAAGGGAAGGTTACAAACATGTCGCATGTAAATGAAAAAGAGCTAAGGCTCATGACAGTTGCTTCCCCTGTTATATATGTATAATCATATACCTACATAGTGAAATAATGGATGAGACATCACTAAAAACAATGTCCCTTATCATTGATATTTGGCATCAAACAGATGGACTTAACGGGTCCGATTTTTATTTTAGATTTTAAACAGGTTTACAGTGGTCTTTTTTTTTTTTTCCAAGATAGCAGTCCTGGGAATATTCTGAATTCAGAAAAGAGTTTAGAGAGGTTATTGCCTTCTTAATAATTTAGAGCTTCTATTGCTCTGCCAAGTCAGAAGATTAACATTTAATAGAAAAAAATTATATATCTATAATTCAGTCACGGCTATTAGATCAGATGGATTTTACATTAAGTGAAAAAGATGTCGAGCATTTAAGGACCATTAAACTGCAGGACTCTTTTTATTGAGTTTTAAGGCTTCCAAGCCTGGGTCCTGCTGTGAAGAGTATTTATTTTACATATACAGAACACATTAAGGATGGGAAAAGGGCATGCATTTTAAAAGAAAATAGGCCATGAAAAAGTGTGATTTTCCACACCGTGAGCAGCTACCATACAGATTCTGTCTTATTTTATAATAATTAGTTTTATGCATCATTAAGTAGCTTTCTTATAGACTGGAAGAATGTGGTGAAGGCCACTTTAGAAGTGGTACCTGAAGAAACCCAAGTCCAAACGTCCAAACTCTTCTCTGTTGCTGTTTCCCTTCAAGAAGCCACACATTTCATATTTTCCTGGTCACCCTATATTGTGACAAATTTAAGCCTCTTCCTGTGGTCTTAAGGAAATGAAAGAGTATGGGGAAAAGGCCGAAAGAGGTAAAGTTTCTTCAAAGTTTCTCTCTCACACACACACACACACACACACACACACACACACACACACACCCTCACTTTTTAGTGATGCCCAAATTACCAAGGAAGGAGGACAGGAGGAATTCCACTCTTAAAAAGAATTCCTCGCCTCTAGGGAGAAAGTCTACAACATTTTTTTTTAAGTACTCAGAACAATTTATAGTGTTATAATTAAAACATGACAAGCAATACCTTAATAGAGTCTTTCCTTACAGTTTCTGCCCTCCTTCCCGTTCCTTCCCTGACCTCCCAAACAGGAAGTTCTCTGTAGTTGTATAAAAAGCAAATCGTCTCGGGGAGGATATGGAAATGGAGTTAATATAATTCGTCACTCCCCCCCTCCTTTCCAATGTCCAAACAAATTTTGATTTCTCTGTCTTGCTATTCTGAGCTTTTTTTAATTGCCTCTAACTAAAGTGGCACCTTATGGGCTGCTTCAGAAATTCTCTTCGGGATTTAAAAATGAAGCCAATTCATATTCAGAGTTTCTCTGCTGAAATCTGTTAAGCCAAAATAAAAAGGACTGCTACTTAAAAATCCCCCTCTTTGCTGTTGCTCCAAACAGGGCCTCCTTTGCAGGGTTTTTGTTCAATGGAGAGAGAAGCCCCTGCCGGCACAAGCCCCGAGGATGGCTCTGCCCACCTCCATCAAAGAAAGGGGAGCTGCTCTCTTGAGCTGGGAGCTTTTCTTTTTTAAAGTGAATTATTCCAGTTGGCCTTAATCCCTCAGCAATGTAGCTCCTCTAAAACCATCTTTATTCATTCACACCAATTGACACTTGAAGAAATTCCCCCAGCTACTGTTCATCTAAGTCTATATCTGTTAGACTCGAATGCGTTTAAGAGGATTTGCAATCTGTGATTATCCAAAGTACTATTCATCGTCAATATTTTTGGTGTGCCATAGCCAATCTTGTTAAAGCGTACACGGCCACTTAACGGCAGCAAAGCCCAAATACATGGCAGGGAGCGGGATCTAACCTGGAGGGGGGCTCTCTTCCAGCTCTCCCGCGACTGTTCTGGCACAGCCTGGAGTGGGGTTATGAACATCAGAACGATTCCTTAATAAGCTCTTGCTCTCCTTCCAGGCCCTTTTGGGCAAGCTCATCCTCCATGTTCTCTAAGTAAGAGCAGTTACCAGGACAACAGAGAATTGGAGGAAGATTTAATTGTGATCTGATGTCTAGCCAGAATAAAGAGCTGGTGCCTCGAATTTATATGCTAGGTTCCCAAGCAAATGTCAATATGCATATTTATTATTATTATGAGTATTGCCTCCGCCCATGCTTCAGAAGAAGAATTTGGAGGCTTGCAGTGTTTCACCCTTAATAGGGGGATGGAAGAGGGACGGTAAATGCAAGAAGGGCATAAAATAAGCAGTAGACTGAGAGCCAGCACATACGCACCAGTTCTAGATCCAGCCTCCTTAGATAGAGCTGACTTCTGCTTGACTTCTGAGGAGCCATCCAAAAAAAGAGAGCAAAGACCCCCCTACAAAGGCTCCTAAGCCAGAGTGGCTAAAGAAGCAGCTGCCACTCACTCTACAGAGCCATCTCAGAGTTCTCAGGCCCCACACAAATGTCCTACCAAACCATACCCCACACCCAGCAACCCTGAAGTCTCATTACCTTGGAACAGTAGCGGGTCAGTTCAGTGCACCTAGCCTGTTAAGTGTTCCCGCAGAAGGAGCCCTCCACCGCTCTTGTCCCCGGGGGCGCTGTCACCAAAACAGCACTGAAAGCTGCTTTTGCTTTTCACCTTTTGTGGTAAAAGCAGAAATCCACTTCAGATTTCTGTGGGTCAGGGGAGTCAATGTTTTGTAAATGCCAAGCGCTTACTTCACTGGAGTCTTTGAAGATTCAGGGGATGCCCATATCTCCAGAGCTTACGCAGTGCCAGGACAACCTGGGGACCTCATCCATCGGCTTCTAGTGGGGCTTGTCTGGTAAGAAAACGGCTCTTTCTAATTTAGAAAAAATTTTTTTTACTTGGGCCTGATTTGCAACCTATGAGATGATGAAAGCGGAGTAATAATAGTCTACATTTTAGGTCCCTAAAGAAAAACTCCGGTTTTGTTTGTTTTCTCTTATCCTGGGTACACACATGTTTCCAACACATTTCTAAAGTAGACGTCGATCTGGCGTTTTTCAACTTCCCGTCTGCTCTCTCATTTTTCATCCATTTCCGATGTCTGTCCAGGGCCCACTGGCTCTCTCTGTACCTGACACCCACACTTTGGTGTTGCGTTTTCCCTCACCCCTGCTCCTGTTTCCCTCCATCTCCCCAACCTCTCTTTTATAATAATATATAGTGTGACTCAAAACCAAACTGGTGCCAGTTATATGTTACTGAAAATATGGTAACTGCTAGAGATGAAGTCTCAATGCAAGAGCTCATATTTTACGCCCATCAATGGTAGGTAATCTTAGGAAAATAATAATACGAAGAGGAGAAATTCCTAATTGAAGAAAGGGCTTACTGTCAGTGACTTTCATTGCCCTTGGGCAGATTTTATGCTCATCCCCGTTTCTGACAATTCTCCCCAAACCACTTTCCCCAGAATCCCCTCCTCTGTATTTTAAAATGAAAATTGTATGTGTGTGTGTTTGTGTGTGTGTTGTGTGTGCGTTTCATTTACTGCTTCCTGGGCTACCCAGCAATGTGAACTACTTTTCTATGTCTAGACAATTCTCTGCTTTATGAGTCTTAACAAGATGAAGATATACCAGCTAGTTGTAGAGACAGAAAGTTCCAAATGTTTGTTTCTCCCCAGCATCCTGAGATAAAGATACAGGGTCCAGATCAGGCCATTCCAGCAAATGTGCCTTGGACTTTGACTAAGGGGCTTAGGAATGGAAAGAGGCAGAGATGGAAGTGCTTTCTCTGGTACAAGGGACAATTGTGTTTGCTCCAAGACTAAGTTTCTGGTGCAGAGACAGAGGTAATTCAGATATGAACAGTGAATGCTTGATAGAACAGCTGTTGTTTCTTGCACTTGCAAAGTCCCCAGACAGACTTTGTAGTGTGATTCAAGAGCTGCTTCTCTCTGTTCAGGCTCAAGCCTAGTTTTGTGCCTTCTCTGCAATTCAGTGAACTACCTGTTACAACCTTAATAAATTCCCTACTTGCTTACAACAGCCAAAATTGGTTTCTGTTGCATACAATTTAGAACCTGGGTTGAAAGAAGATTATGTGTTATTTCTTACAATAAAATCATAAATCCATTTATTATATAAACATATTCCATGTTAATCAATTATGATAGAAATAAAATGATTCCTTGCTTTCCAAAACAAGTACATTCAATTTAGAACATTTCAGGAAATACAGTACAAGGAAAAAGGATATTTTCACCCCTAACGCAAAAGAACCACTGTAAGCACTTTGATGTATCTTTCCAGTACTCCCACGTGTACCTTTTCCCAGGATAAGCCCTGTGGGATCTCGTCCGGGATCTCGTCCAGATCCCGGACGAGAACAGTGCAGTCTCTGCCCCCGCGCCTGGGTGTTCCTTCCCGGAGTCCCTTGGAGGGGAGCGGGTTGAGCTTTCCTCCCCGCCCCGACCAGGACTACGGCAGCCGAAGACCTCCAGGACCAGCCACCACCATGCTGAGACCACTCTCCGCACACATGAAGGTACTGGCAGAGGGACAAAACCACGCGGGTTCCGGGGCCGAAACCTCCAAGCCTACTCGAATTGGAGTCGAGCATCTTCCACCCAGATCCTCCAAATTCCAGTAGGCGGGGGTCACACCCACCACCTGGCCCCCTGGCGCCGTGTAATCCCATCAGCGGCCAAGACTCAGAGACTATAAAATCCAGATCCCGGAACATCTTACTATCTCATTCCTACTTTGGACAAACTTGCAGGCTATCGAATGTAGCCTGCCCACAGGACAGAGTCTGGCAAACTCCCCGTGGCGTACCCAATATGCCAAATACCAGTAACAATGATGGGTCTCATTCTCCTAAAGAGCCGTGAATATAATCTCAGGGCTAGGATGAAAGAGACGTTACTGGGGCCTGCTCGAGGCAATCGACGATTAACAGGATGATGAAATGAAATGAAATGAAAAGCCCTGTGGAAGGATAATAGTACAGGACTTGGGATCAACTACTTCCTAGTCAGGGACTCAAATAAGTAGGCTTCCGACTTTTGTTTTAAGAATTGGTGGTGGAGAACGGGCACTGGTGGATGGATGGGTACTCGATCATTGTATGACTGAAATGTAAGTATGAAAGTTTATAAGTCTGTAACTACACCTCATAGTGATTCATTAAAAATTAATTGATTAATTAAATAAAAGAATCTCAGGTGAAGAGTGCATACTTGTATTGGAGCAGATAGACAAGAATTGCTTTTAAAGTTGTAGCTAATGTATTGATCATCTATAAAAAGAAATCAGATAAACTACAGTTACTTCCTTTCATCTTGTTATTTGGTCTTCAATTAAAAAAATTTTTTTTAGATCTTGTGGTGTAGGGGATTGAACCTAGGGTTTCCACAAGCCAAGCACATGCTCAGCCCTTGAGCTATCTTTCCTGCCCTGTTCTTTAATTTTATTTCACCTATATGTCAGAATCTGTAACTTTATACACAGAACTGTCAATCTTTAAGGTTTCTTGCACTGGTTTCTTGCACTTCTAATTCTTACCAAAGATATTCATCTATATTTTATCTAGTTCTTTCATCATACTCTTATTTATATTTAAATAGTAATCCACTTGCAATTTGTTTTATGGTGTGATGTGAAGTACAAGTTCTGAGTAATTATCTGTACAGCGGTAGGGCATTTGCCTTGTGCGCAGCCAGCCCAGCCGAGCCAGGTATGATTCCTCCACCCCTCTCAGAGGGCCCGGCAAGCTACGGAGAGTATCTCGCCCGCACGGCAAAGCCTGGCAAGCTATCCGTGATGTATTCAATATGCCAAACACAGTAACAAGTCTCACGATGGAGATGTTACTGGGCCAACTTGAGCAAATCGATGAACAACGGGAGGACAGACAGTGACAGTGTGTTATCCAGTTTGTTTGATCAATTCATTTGTTTGATCAATTTGAAGCTTCCATACTTATTTGACCAACTATCCCCTTTTCAGGAAAAAAAAATAAAAAGTCACTCACTGCTCCCCAGGAAATCTACCTTCTTTATAGAAATAAACAGAAACATCCCCATAGCTGTACCCTGTTGTTCCAGTGGCCCCTGAGATTGGCGTCCCTCACTTTGGTAACACTGTATTTATTCCATTATCTTTCATTTATCTTCAATAATATTTGCTTTCTCCTCCGGTTTATAATTTTACCTTGAGAAAGACTTCGGTTCTTTCATGTGCTCGAACTATTTTTGACTCTTCTATTCTGTTAGCCCACCAGCCTCTGACCTTCACTCAACTAACTATAGATTCTTCCTGTTCCAATCCTTTCTAGAATTGCTCTTGGAAAAATAAATGACTATGGATAGAGAGTCAAAATTTTGGAGAAATTGTCAATTGGGATTGACTATCTTGGAAAAACGCTCTTATTTAAAGTGGGCATGGCATGGAATGTTCTGGTTAATATTACAAGTGACTGTGCTGAAGAAATTAACTTCGCCCCTGAGAATTCACCAGACCCGTCAAGACCTTGTAGGGTCTCAGGATCACATTATCATCATGCTGAAGGTGTACTGATGGGCTCGTTCGCAGAGCCTGAGCAGAATGTGAGAGAAAGTTGAGCTGGCTGTGCTTTTCTCCGTGGATAAGAGGAGTGAAGTGAGAGTTGGAGCCTTGGAGAGAGGCCTCAGGCCTGAAGGTTTGCTCTGTGAATTACCATATCTGCCCTAAGCTGATGAGTAGACGGTGTGAGTTAGAACTAGTACAGCCTGGTACCTAAGGCAGGAATTCACACATCTATTTCCTAAAGGTGGGAAGTTGCCTTCTGGACTCTGAGCTCCAAATAGTTTTCAGACCAGAGGGCCAAAACAGTAATACCATAGAATACCTCTCCTTCCCCTCGAGTCTTAGAAGACACGTCCATAAAATTTCTCACATTGGCTGTATGTGAGGAGGGCTAATGGTGTCCTGTGGGAGGACTGAGGGATGAGTGAGCTGGGCACTTGTGCTGCTGTTTCTCCCGCTTTCCCTCCCAAGGATTCTTCTCTAGTCTAGCCGAACTGGCCCATGTTCGCACCATTGTCCTAGGCCTGCCTGCCTGCTTGCTCTGCTCCTCTTATCCCACCTCTCGCAGTGATGTCATATTCCATTTCTTCCTTGAATGTCATCCTTTTTTCATTCAGCGTCACTTTGTTATGCCTCTGATACGAATGACCATGTCCCAGCCAGGACCTCAGTCTGTATGGAGTTTGCCTGTGCTCCCTGTGTTTGTGTGGGTTTGCTCCAAGGCCTCCTGTTTTCTCCCTCATCCCATAGATGTGCTGTGCCATGTTGTTTCTCAGTGTGCCTTACTTGCCCTAGTCTGTCTATGTGTGTGTGTGTGTGTGTGTGTGTGTGTGTGTATACTCTATAATGAAAAGGAATTCTGCCCAGAGATAGCTCTCACCTTGCATCCCGAGCAGCCAGGAAGCCAGGATAGGCTCTGGATTCCCGTGATTCTGAGCTTAATAAGCAGGTTTAATGAATAAACTCAGCTGTTTTGTGTTTTGTTGGTGGTGTCTGGAACCACACACAGTATTGCTCAGTACTTACTCCTGGCTCTGAGCTGAGGGGTCACCCTTGGTGATGCTTGGGAAAGATAGGGTTCTAGGGATCAAACCCCGGGTCAACTACGTGTATAGCAAGGCCCTAACCACTATACTGTCTTACCAGCTCCCACAAATGACTGTGTAAGAGGCATTGGTTAAGGTGTTTACTCAGAAGTTTGGTGATTATTTTTGTGACCAGAAGTACATTATTTAAGCTTATTTATGTCAATCAGCCTATGGGAAGGTTGGCTTTATATGTTGTCATATGAATCAAGGTTTCATTTAATCAAGATTTTTATCAGAAAAAAAAAATAACAGAATAGGCCCTGGTAAGAAGCCTTGCTTCTGCTAAAGGGCAAGGAGAAATGAATGACAAACCACAGGAAAATTGCATCAGCTCACAGCCTGGATTGCCTGAGGCGCACAAGCAGTCGTGTATCTATCTGATGGTGGCTGGTAGTGGTGCTCGAAACTGGAGACTGGCCAAGGGATTCGTGGAAGGGCATATGCCAGTGGTCACAGTTCTGAGCAGACCAGACACTCAGAGGATGGATGTCGACGCTGGCCAATATCATCCTTAACATCTGTGACCTTTCAGGTGTGGCTCAGACTGTAGTGCTGACAGAAACTTAGTTCTGGGGCTAAAACTCTAAGGACAACTTGAAGCAGAATCCTGGTGTTTTAGGTTCCCGGCCACTGAGATGGCTGAGTGCCCTCCCTCCTTTCAGAAAATTGAATAGCTCAGAGATTTTAGTGAAAATTCTAACAGAGATGCTGTGCCTGCAGAGCACATTGCAGGGCATTCAGCCTGACATGGAAAGTTTAATAAGCATCTCACAGACGGCAGAGAATAGGAAGCAAGCTTAAGTGGCAGCAGTGACTCCGAGGGAAGAGGAGAAAGACGCGAGACTTAGGAAAGCTGAAGAAATTCTATGGGAAATATCTAAGCATCCATTAGAAGAGTGAATAAAGAAACAACGGGCATTTGAGGTGGGGAGGGTGGGGAGGAGCAAAGACCCTACGTCAGGGAAAGAATAACTGAGAAGTTCTCAAACCTGGGGAAAGAACTAACCAGAGATATCCAGGGAGCAGAAATAACAGCACATATTTAAAGTTCAAAACAACCTCCATGTAGAATGTTAAATTATGAAAAGTCAATAATAAAGGCACTGGATCTTTGGTGGGTGGGTAGGTCAGGGGGAGGCAGTGAGCCTCACACAGCGAGATGTATAATTCTACCTCTGAAACTCCTTTTCTAGGAACCTATCAACTGCATTAAATGTGGGCTCATGGTATGACTCATCTAAGTTTTTTCTTCTTTTTTTTTTTTTTGGTGGGTGGTTGTTTGGGCCACACCTGGCAATGCTTAGGAGATACTCCTGGCTCTACACTGAGAAATCACTTCTGGAGGTGCTCCAGGGATCGTATGGGATGCCAGGAATTGAACCTGGGATGGCCACGTGCAAGGCAAATGCTCTATCCTCTTACTCTTCCACCCCTAACTCACTTAATTTTTCAGTGACCAATTCAAATCCAACTTCCGTGAAGACTTCTGAAAATTCTCTTTGTGGGGAAGGTGGGGACATCTCTTACTCTGCACTAATGTAAACACACACTTATATGCATATATATATGTATTATATAATGCAACTTCTTGACAATTTTCCATATAGTTGAAATTCAGTGCTAGTCAAGTTGGGAAGTATATAGAGTTCCTATGGCTTATGGTTTCTATAAGAATTGACCACAAATGGGATGGCTTAAAACAACAAAAATGTATTCTCTCAGTTCTAGAAGCCAGAAGTTTGAAATCAGTTTTACTGGATCCAGATCAAGGGGTTGGCAGGGCTGCTGCTTCTCCTGAGACCCAAGGGGAGATTTTTGTTCCCTGCCTCATCCAGCTTTTGGTCTCTGCTGTTTTTCTTGGCTCATGGCCGTATCACCCCATCTCTCCCTCCATGGCTGCATTGCTTTTTCCTCTTCTGTACATAATTAAGTCTCCTTCTGCCTCCTTCCTAGAAAGATATTTATGGTTGGAGTTAGGGCTACCTAGATTATCCAGAGAAAACTCTCCCCCTCTCAAAATCGTTCATCACATCTGCAAATCCCAACCCCTCTCCACTACCATGTTTGCCACATGGACTATCATGTACAGCAACTGAGTATTATGGAGACATAGATGACTTTTAGAGGTCAGCAAGAAGCAAAACAGTGATCATTGGCTTTATCACTTGTAACATTTTTAACACTTAGGACTGTGATACTGTGGTTTTTATCTGCTAAGCCAATTTATAAGCTACCAGGTGGTAGGATAGTATTGGGAACCTTGAATTTCAGCAGCAGTGGCTGCACCAGTCCATAGTATTTGTCTTGAATAGATAAAAGTATAAATAAAATGGCACATGAAAAAGATCTGAGAAAGGGCGAGGAAACAAGCACTCTGAAAAAAATATACACATACATTCACTTTCACCTAAGACATGAACCCTCTTATAGAACATTCTAGCAACAACACAATCATCACAATGGAGAAAAAATAAGTGGTTGCTAAACGAGAGGTGGGACTGTATATGAATAATAGGACTGAGTGTCATGGGATAATCCAGAGGAGATGGGACAGTGAGGGTGAGGACTAGGTCAGTATCTTGATTGCCATGGAGGTAGATTGTGGCACAGCTTGGGCTAACCCAAACTGGAAAGAAGCACACACTATAACAATAGCAAGTCTCTGGTTTGGACATTTCCTCTGATTTCTGTAAGCTGTACCCATTGGAGGGAAGGGTGTACAGGAGCCAGCACCTCTCTGGAATATATAAGTATGGCCTGCTCTTTGCAAGTCATTGTTATGCTATGTCATAAAGTTTGTTTTATGAAGCTAACTTTGTACCCACTTTTTGCTAACTGAAAGAAATCTGGAGGGGGGCTTGGTTTTAGCAACGGGAAGAAAGTGAAGACAGTATCAGTGTTGGTTTTGTGCAGCTTTGTAGAAGCCCAGAGCAGAAAGTGCAGCTTCTCCTCCAGACTCCTTCCTGGGGAAATCCTTAGTACAGGCTGTGCTTCTACCATCTCATCTCTGGTCTTACTATATGCTGGTGCTATTTTGGAGATATTTTGGAGATATTTGGAATGTGGTGTTTTGTATCAGATGGTGATTTTTTGTGTGTGTCTTGCAGTGCTAAACATTTTTTCATATAAATGAGTGCGTCTTCATTTTCTGCCATTTCAGCTGTTTTGCGCAACACTGGACATTTGGGGGAGGGAGGGCCAGAATTTGTAGATTTAAGACTTTAGTGACTATAATACACCAAAATTCCAAAATAAATTCACCTTCTTTTTTTCAGAAAAAAAAAAGGAGTGACTTATAGAAATATGCATTTGGCAAGATAAAAAGTAATACTATTAAGAAAATGGGTGGGTTAAGATTAAGCCAGGGATGAGGATGAGGGCCTTAAATGCATTGGGCTGGAGCGATAGCACAGCGGGTAGGGCGTTCGCCTTACAAGTGGCCAACATGGCCGACCCGAGTTCAACTCCTCCACCCCTCTCGGAGAGCCCGGCAAGCTACCGAGAGTATTCGTTAGGGCTGGAGCGATAGCACAGCGGGTAGGGCGTTCGCCTTACAAGCGGCCAACATGGCCGACCCGAGTTCGATTCCTCTGCCCCTCTCGGAGAGCCCGGCAAGCTACCGAGAGTATTCGATATGCCAGACACAGTAACAACAAAGTCTCCAATGGAGACGTTACTGGGCCCGCTCGAGCAAATCGACGATCAACGGGAGGGCCTTTACCTTTACCTTTACCTTAAATGCATTGTAGAGCAGCTCTGAGGTTCCTCATGATCCAAGAAAATCATGAGTCTTTTAGGGATGCCTTTGTTTTCCCCTGAGCTGTGTCTCTCAATCCAGATAACAGCACCTTTAGAAGCTGACCAATCAAAAGAGTTTTCCTATTTTTTTTTTTGGTATTAAAATGAAAGCTTTGAGCAGTTTCCTATTTTAATACTTTCTCTTCTTCATTTGGAGTCAAGTGTATACAAGAGCTTGATCTTTCTGGTTTATACATTGACTGTAACAGCCTGCAAGAAAAGCCAGGACTCATGGTGAGAAAACCAGAACCATGGAATTGATGAAATGTTGAGATCCTTCCAAAATTACTCTGCATGAGAGGAGATATTAATGTCTTATGGAGAGAAATTAAGTTAGATCAATCAAGAGAAGTCTTTTAGAAATTAGTGGGCTCAATTGGATGTTGTGACTTGCCTTTGTTGAGGAAGCATCTTCATTTCATTGTGTGGCTCAGTATCAGATTAGATAAGATCTCTGGACCCTCCCAAGATGTATTTAACTATGTGAACTATACAGAGGAAATAAGATTTGGTTCTGACTCTTACTTATTGATTGTTGTGACCCTGTGTAAATAATCCTACCATCTACACCTGAATGAGAAGGGAGATACTCTGAAGCACAACAACAAAAAAGCTTTTTCAGGAGGTTATTTTCCTGGCATATTTTTCCAGGTTTGTCTTGGCATTTGGATCAATCTTGCATTTTCCATTTTTTTCCACATTTGGAATTTTGATGCTGTGTCTGGTTGAGATGTATCTGTATGCAAGTCTGTGACCCCTCACCTCTGGAGTTATGCATTCAGTGCCTGTGGATTGCATTAACTATAGAGGTTAAAAAAAAACACACAAGGGAAAACCAAGTCGTACCAGATATAAGAGCTACTCTGCTGTGGCTGAAAAATGAGCCACATGAAAGGAGAAGAGATTAAAAGAACAGAGTTCCAGGAGCTCACTTTGGAAGTGGGAAGTTGGCGCTGGAAAAGGACTCAATGAGGAAAGATTCCAGGGCTGCTTAAAGTGACTCATCATGCTCCTTTAACCCACTTCAGTCTGTTGATGGGTGATCCTACTTCCTGGGCCACTAGTCCAAAAGTTAGAGACCCTATTACTTTCCCTTAGGAATTATTTATGTAGTATCTACCAAGGGCATGAGCAGATCCGGCCCCAAGCAGCTCCTCGGAGCAGGGCGGAGACGAGGGCAAGTGTCCACGTGACCCTCCCCGGCTCCCTGCCTGGGCCACCAGTCTGGCGCCTGTGGAAAGGTAGGACTACAGCTGAATCTTACGAAGACAATGTTTATGAGAAACAGCCTCGTTCCTGATGCCCCATTCGCTCTCAATGGAACGACCATCTCCGAATGCAACAGCTATGTGTACCTAGGTCGAGAGGTCAACATGACAAATGACCTGGCACCCGAGCTGCGCAGGAGGAAGAGAGCGGCTTGGAACGCCTTCAAGAACGTCGAAGAAATAGCTAAGAGGACGAAGAACCTCCGGCTCTGGGCACATCTCTTTGATTCCACTATTCTTCCTGCATTAACATATGCCTCAGAGACCTGGGCCCTACGCAAACAAGATGAGAACACTATTCAGGTCTCCCAAAGAAGAATAGAAAGAGTTATGCTTGGAATATCACGTTTCACTCAAATGAGAGAGAGAATCCGGAGTTCTGACATCCGTCGACGATCAAGAATCAGGGACGCTGTCTCATTTGCCAAGGTGTCAAAAATCAGATGGGCTGGTCACGTAATGAGATTTAAAGACGACCGTTGGACTAGAGCTGTTACTGATTGGATTCCACGGGATGTCAAGAGACCGCGTGGCCGCCCACCTACCAGATGGTCAGACTTCTTCGTCAAGATCATGAATGATCGGTTTGAGGCCCTTCATGTTCCCGGAGCAAAGAGATGCCATTGGGCTACACTAGCACGCAACAGGGACAAATGGAGATGTTACTGGCGCCGCTCAAGCAACTCGACGACTAACGGGAAGTTAAGTGATTAAGTGATCTACCAAGGATTTAGACAGCCAGCTGTTTAACTGGAGAAGAAAGCTAATTTACCGTAAAAAAAAAAAAAGCCAGGAAGCTCATGGAACCACTAAAAATATAGAAGGACAAAGTCTGAAGGTGACATGGTCAAGTCAAGCTGCAGATTTGCAGACATCTCGGGGAGATGCCACCCTTATCAATCACTCACTGCCACCTCCCGGGTTTGCATCTACGCTGCACCAAGTCCTTGTTATGTGTAAAGTAATTGTGGGGGAGTCCTGAAAACTGAGCACTTGTGTCATCAGCACTTAAGACTCATCACTGAAGACTCTGCAGTTGGGAATTTTCCAACTTTTGTAATGGCTCAAGGTCTGGGACGCAAAAAAAATTAAACAAACAAATAAATACAGAGGTCCATGAAAGTCTTTGTGTTTGGTGTCCAAGCACATCAAGCCCTGTTGTAATGCCACAAGTAAGTTACAAAGACATTCAAGTCTGTAAAATGTGAGGGGTGTGATTGGTAAAGCAAGTTAAATAAATGGGTGAGACAGCACAGCTAGCTGGAGTGTGGATCTGAGAGTCCCACTGCATAATTCAACTGGGTCCATGTCCCGGCTGCCATATGGTGCCATTTGGGGCAGCTGTCAGTTCCAACTTAAATATCAAGAGAATGCTTCTGGATTCTGTAGTGGGAAGGGATTCCAGAGCAGTTGCAGTGATTATAAAATTCTTCTGCTTGGTTGGTTCCCATTTATTGTCCTGATCTGAGAAGAATATTAGTGATGGAAGAATATATCTCCTCTCTACCTCTCTCCTGTCCCACACAGGCTCCCTGCTATTTTCCTACTTGACTTCATTCTCCTTCAGTATTTCTCAGTCTTCCTACAGAAGAAGCCTTCCTCAATTTGAAAACAGGGGTAGAGCAGAGATCAGAAGCAATTACCAATCTGTCTATATCTTAGTTTGCGTTATGATGTGGTCTGTTACTGAAGAACTAATTTTTTTACCTTATCAATAAGGTTTCTTCTTTACATATTTTGCTTTTAAAACCAAAGTAAAGGTAAGCTAAAGGTAAAGGCCCTCCCGTTGATCGTCGATTTGCTCGAGCGGGCCCAGTAACGTCTCCATTGGAGACTTTGTTGTTACTGTGTCTGGCATATCGAATACTCTCAGTAGCTTGCCGGGCTCTCCGAGAGGGGCGGAGGAATCGAACTCGGGTCGGCCATGTTGGCTGCTTGTAAGGCGAATGCCCTACCGCTGTGCTATCGCTCCAGCCCAAAAAACCAAAGTAAGGCAAAGCAAATATGTAATATTTACAACCTTCACATAGTAAAAATATACTCATGTTTGTTCTCAAAGGAAGACAACCCAATGTCACCTAAGAACTATGACCAGCCCAAGTCCAACTGACAAGTCCAAGTCCTGAGTCTCTGGGACTCCTTCCTCCTCTTGTTCTGTCTCAGCCTTTCTCACCATTCTGTGAACTGACCTAGAACAGGGTCAACTAACTCAGAACTAGAGAATAATGACAGAAAGGACAAAGAAAAGGAGTTAAGACCAAGCATATACACGGAATGCCCAGAATTACAGGTATCTGCTCCAGTTTCAAATTTTACAACAGGACCAAGGGCAAGATTAGAATTGCCCCTCACAACACTCACCTTGTCTTTAGCCAGTACCTCCACTGAATTATTTAATGAGTAAAGATGGTTCCAAACTGTTCTTGAGGAATCTGAGTCCTTGATGATCCTTTGTGCATGGACATTCTTATCATTGGTATGCTGGCTCTGCCTTGTTTTGGCTCATGCAAATAACTTAATCTTTCAGCAACACTGTAGACAATTTGATTAAAATGACCATGTTGTCACTGTCCTCCCATTGTTCATCGATTTGCTCAAGTGGGCCCAGTAACATTGTGAGACTTGTTATTACTGTTTTTGGCATATCGAATACATCAGAGGTAGCTTGCCAGGCTTTGCTGTGCAGGCGAGATACTCTCGGTAGCTTGCCAGGCTCTCTGAGAGAGTCTGAGGAATCGAACTTGGGTTGGCCGGGTCGGCCGCGTGCAAGGCAGACGCCCTACCGGCTATGCTATAGCTGGCTTGAAAAGACCATAATTAAAAATTATACAAACTTACAACTTTTAAAATTACATGATAAATATGCCAAACCACTTCCTCTTTATTTTACTATTATCTATCTGTGTGAAATTATGTCTTTCACACGTATGATAGAAATGCCATCTAAAGATATGTTGTATACTGGGTTCACCTTATCACAGCTACAGTATCATCACAGAGTCCAGTATCATCCTTGTTGATAGCTTGAAAGTAGTCTTGGGAAGATTTTTTGTTCTAAGGACATTGGCAAACACTACAATACTGTGCCACTGTGTAAAGTTTCCGTTCACTTTTTACCTCTGAATATCACAGTTTTGAGAGAAATCCCAGGGGATTGATTCTGTAGCTTCCACCTGTACTTTTTTATACCAGCATTTTGTCCCAGCTATGTTGCAGTGCCATAGTAGCATGGTTTTGGTTTGAAATCTAAATTCTTTAGGATGGTTGATCTTATTCTGAGGCTCACTATTTGTTTTTAGCATTACAGCCCAGACCTATTAATTCATTCTTCCCCAACCCTCTATCCCAAGCTCCTCCCCTCCCCCAGCCTTTGCATTTGTCTAGAAGACACATACTTTCACATGCCCTCTACCTTGACTCTGTAGGACTTGACTGCCTTGATCCCTCTCCTCTAGGGAAATGGGCCTTCGTCATTGATCTTTCTCCTCCAGGGCATGGGGCCTTCGTCACCAGCACTCTGTACTACCCTGGAAATTCATTCTATTGCAAAAGGCTTATTAGGAGCAAGGGAATGTGCACTGGGAGATAATAGGCAGGTGTCTGCTGTAGCTGCTGTGAGTTACTTGGGTGCAGTCCACACAGTTACAGGAGTAAGGTATCCTGGGCTGATGAGAGCTGGGCTAGGACCTCTGGGCTCTTCCTGCCATGACTCAGGGGCCAGGAAAGGTGCTGTCCTCTCTGGGTTGTCTCAGCACATGAGATAATGAGATGCCACCTCACTTCGCCAAGGACAACATCTAGTGAGAACCTGTGTTGGGAACCACACAGGGTCGCCTCCAGGAACCACTGCACATACCACTTGGCCTTTGAATGACTGGAGGGAAAAAAGTTGTGTAGTGAAGATTCAGGTGTCATTCCAGAGCTGATAATTACCTCAAGTGGCTTCGATGTTTCTCCCCAGTCACTTCTGACCAATGTGTAGAATACAGCTGTTTGGATAGCAGCAAAATTGTGGAGAAATAATAGATTCTGCCTTCTTCCTTGAATGTTGCTAGTGGTGAGAAGTGCCAGATTATATCTCACAGTAGGTCATTAGTCTTTCAACTTTTTTCTTTCTTTTTTAAAAAAATTTAATTTTCATAAGGTTGTTCACATTAATTGATTACATTCAATATTTCAACACCAATCCCACCACCATTATTTTGAATTTTCCCACCACCATTCAAGCCTGCCTGCTAGGGGAAGATGCTAGATAATTTATTTTCTATTGTTTATTATGGTTTTCCATTGGGACGGAAACTTGCATTCAGACAGGTAGCATGTGAAGAGCCGAACCAGTGTATTGATGAGTACTGATGGCAGGTTTTTCAGGTGTTCAGGTCTGATGTTGTCTGGACCGGGTGCTGTTCGTTTCTTTACCGATGAAATGGTGTGTCGGATTTCGGAAGGGAGAACATTGGGAACGACATATCCATCCTGCGGAATTTGGTATGTTGGCAGGTGGACATGGCTATCAAAGAGATCTGAGTAGAAGTCATGAATAATCTTCTTCATTGCCCTTCTGGAAGATGTGATAGATTCATCAGGACGTCGGAGGGCAGTCATCTTGGTCTTGTAGTTGGCGAAGGACAGGCAGACGTTACGAATACTTTTCCCAGCTTCTGCCACATCTACCAGCACTTCTGCTCTTCTCTCTTTGAGGTCTTTCTTGATCGCATCTCTGCACTGCTTTGCGAGCTCAGACATTCACTTGCAGTTGCCTGAGGCATACGCCAAACCACATTGGCAAATAAGCTCAAGAGTTTTTGAAGACAGGCTTTTTTTGTGGGTATCTCTCTCTTGGCATTCCTCGCACAATCATGGAGGTGCTGAACCAGTCGATCATATTCCTCATCAATGTTGTCGACAAGTGATTGTTTATTATGAATATCATGAGAGATCATGCAGCCGCAAAAGTGGCTGCGTGCTTATGAAATTCTAAAATTGTAAGTGCTTGGGGGTCCAGAGACATCTCTGTAGGGAGTAATCCATTTTGAGATTCATTTGGGAGTCTCTAGGTCAAGGTTGTTGTTGTGTTGAAATGGCCCAGAGGCAGATCAAGGGCATGGCAGCCAGAACCCCAAGCAAGTGGAGAGACAAGAAGGGTCAGCTGTCTCCACTGCTGCCATGTGACCTGGAGTCTTAGTCCTTGAACCCCCAAACCTGGGTTTTGCATCTGGAAGTTGTGATCATAGGGATTTCATCTAGAGTGGGTGGAGAGGGCACGCCTCGTCCATCTGAGGTGCCCTGTTGGAATTGTCTTGGTACGGGTCCGAAGAGATCTCCAGAAAGCTGCTGTCTTCGGGAATTCACTACTTTGTCTCTGGATCAAGGCTGCTGGTGAGCTGAGATTGTGCCTAGAGGCAGATCGTGGGCTTTACAGCCAGGACCCCAAGCGTTTAGGGAGACAGGAAGGGCTGGCCCATCTCTGCTGCCGCCATGTGGCCAATTTTTTTAGAATTTTTTTTTATTCCCTTACTATGTGCTTTATTATCCCACCTATGAGAGAGATCATTCTGTATCTGTCCCTCTCCTGACTTCTTTCCTCATACGAGACCCCTCCAGATCCACCTACGTAGCAAATGCCTTGTGTTCTCTTTCCGTGTAGTCAAGTATCCCATTGTTTCTTTATCCAGTCAAGTGTTCTCAGACATTTGCACCATTCCCAAATTTGGGCCACAGTGAAGAGTGCTGCAATGAGCATAGGAGCGCAAGTAGGGTAGGTTGAAGCGGGGACACTCTGGTGGTGAGTACGGCGCTGGAACAATGTCTGTGTGAAATGCTATCATCAACGGTTTTGTCAATCATGGAAACTAAAATTTAAAAATAAATTTAAATTTAAAAGTTATTTTTGTATTAAACCTGCTCTTACAGGACTTCCACAAATGGGTGGAAGCCTAAACACAACTCACAAAGGTGGCTGAAAATGGCATTACCTGTTCGGGGTTTTGATAGCCACATTCTGTCACAGCGTCTTTCTGAACTTACCCTGTTTCTTCCTGAATTGTGTGGCTTAAGCTAAGGTACCAGAGATGTTGCAAATGGGCAGGAGATGGCAGGAGAGAGCCAGCGAGTATCATGGCAGCCTCCTCAGAACTATGGCTGTGGAGCCTCAGATCTAACTGGTGGAGAGAGAAGCACAAAAGCAGGTAGAACTTGATCCTGGGGTGAGAAGCAGGGAAAGAGGTTGCATAGAAACTCCAAGCCAGGTAACTAGAGAGGAGAGTTTGAGTGTTGGTGGGTCAAAAGCAGGAAGTAGAGTCAAATTGTCATGGAGGTCTTCTGAAGTCCCACTGCCCAGAAACAATGCAGGAACAACTTAAAGGGCAGCAGGGGGCAGGGGGAGGAACAAATAAATCTTGCCACCGGTATTGGATCTTCTATATACACTGCTAAGGGTGTTTATAAAGTTCTAATGACAGGAATATCGTGTCTTGCTTTGTTTTGTTTTTTACTTTGGGCCATATCTGGTGGTGCTCAGGGGCTACTTCCGGCTCTTTGCTCAGGAAAGACCCTTGATGGTGCTTGGGGGACCATATCTAGTGCCGGGGTAGAACTGGAGTTGACAGAATGCAAGGCAATAGCCTCAGCCTCTGTACTATCTCTCCCGTCCTCAGAAATGTTTTAAAGTTGAAACTGAACGTCATGCCATTGATTCTCATTATGTAGCAGAACTCTGTGATGTATATGCATGCGCATTGCGTGAATGCATGAATAAATATTCTGAACATACATCTCAAAGACAGAAAGAGGTTAATCAAAAAGTTAACATTTCTAAAGTTTCCAAATCTGCCTGAGAGAGAATATGTTATGTCTTTAATTAGAAACTGCAGTCAGCGTTAGCAGGCTTTTCAGTTGTTAGTAATTAGGATACAATGAAAAGAGCACTGCTTAATACCTGGAAATTTGAATTGAGCTCTTTTGATTGAATTGACTCACTTATTTTGTGCCAGGAATGGGACCCAGGGCCTCACACATGCAAGACAAGTGCTGAGCCACATCGCTGTCCCTGAACCGAACCCTTTCAAGGAAGGTTCCGTCATCCCATGGGGTTGTACATTATCTCATCCACCAGCTCATTATCAGACAGGAAGCATGATCTGGGCACCTGAGCTGGCACAGAGGATCCAGAGGAAAGAAATCTCTCTTGTGTTGTTAGTTGCTACTAAAATGACTATGTATCATGTAGCAGGACTTGGGAGAAATTTCTGCACATCGCACCACCAAGGTTAAGAGATAGACTTCATTGGGAGCATCACATAAAGTAACAATGAGCAAGGAGACATCAGGCTGTATGCTAAAAGTAGATAGAGAACCGAACACCATGGCCTCTTAGTATCTTACTGCAAACCGTAATGCCCAAAAGGAGAGAGAGAGAGAGTAAGAAGGAAATTGTCTGCCATAAAGGCAGGGGGTGGGGTAGAGTGGGCGTGGTGGGAGGAATACTGGGGACACTGGTGGCGGAAAATGTGTACCGGTGGAGAGATGGGTGTTCGATCATTGTATGACTGAGACTCAGTCATGAAAGCTTTGTATCTCACGGTGATTCAATTTAAAAAATATTTGAAAAAAAAAAGAAAATATCAGGCCCCCAATGTCACATGCCATGCTGAGGGATGTGGCAGAGTGCAGGAGAGCCACTGCCTTACGTGTGGGGACCTAGGAGTGGGCCCTAGGGGAGTATCAATAGTCTTACACTCACTTTGGGAGAAGCACAGGAGTTTCCTGCCGAATGGCAAGATGAGCAGTGGTTGCCTAGCCTTGCAGAGAAACCACTTGGGTCATTTGCTCCAAGGAGACCATCCTCGTTCTCACAAAGCACACAGCATCCTGTGAAACATGTGCATGCAGAAAGCCCAAGTCCACTGACCAGTGGAGGCCACTCAGTCATAGAGCTGCTTGGTCCTTTATTTGCAACACAGTGTTTTGAATTTTGCTATCCCACACGGGCTGTAATTGGCACATTTGACACCACATGGCCTCAGTGTCTTCTCCCTCGTGACCAGAGGTCAGCCTTTCAGCCAAGCCATCAGCAGATGCCCAGAACTGACCGAATCTGAGGGTTCACCATCACTCATCTCCAGGAGCGTATCCAGGTGCTCCCAGCCCAGTTCTCCCTCCCTCAGGGGTTCCAGACATCACCAAGGCTTCTTACCTGTGAATTTCCCACCACCATCCCAGCCTGCCTCTCCATGCCTAGACCTTGTCTCCTGCTTCTGTGCATCCATGACCTCCTCACCTGTCCCTGGGCTTCTACTACCTTCCTTCTCTGACCTTCCTGTCTTTCCCACAAGAAACAGGTTCTTAAACATAGACATGTGCTGGCATATTGTTCAGCCACAGAAGAGAAATGGATATATTCTTTCACAAGGAAGCCTCAAAGAATGATGGCCAGCAAAGATGCCAGAGGCGAAAGGCCACCGATGGTGAGATTCTGTTGATTGGAAGAGTCCAGAAATGGCAAGTGGATACAGATAGCAGATTAGTGGTTTCTAGTGGCTGTGGAAGGAGGGGTTGGGGGTAGGATGTAGGATATGGCATCATGTGAACACGTGAGATTCTTTTGGCATTATCACAGTATTCTAAAGCTGGACTCTGGTCGTGATAGCATGATTTTATAATTTACTAATTTTTATTGAATTGAACTTTTAAAAACTGGCACAGTTTGGGAGTAGAGGAAGGGGTTGATGAGAATGGATGAGGCAGAATTTCTTGTTATTGTTCTAGAAGGTTCCAGTACATTCTAGAAGGTTCTGGTATGTTCTATGTTAGGTTAATGCATGGGATTAACATTGCACCAATGATTTATCCTTTTTTACCAAAGAGATAGTCAGGGTGCTTTTATATGAGAGATTATCTAGGCATGTTGCCTTCTGCTTCTCCTGGTCTGGACCCATGTGTCCATGGAAGCACACCTGTGCAGTGTTCCCATCCTATCGCCACTGCTTCTCTTTAGGACCTCAGCTGTTTGCCACCCTGGGGTGCCAGGGTGTCCCCAGTATGGAGGCACCTCTCATATCTCCAGTCCCTTTGTCTCCTGCTGGTGTCTGGGTAATCTACTTAATAGAGTTGGTGTGGGTTATGTAAAGACTGTTTTCATATTTCCATCATTAAAGCAGCTTTCCTACTCCAGGAAAGTTTCCTGACGGTCTCTCTGCTGACCTCTGAGTGGCAGGAGTGGGGGCAGAGGGGACTGTGCCTTTTCTGGTTGTGTACTCCCAGAGCACAAGGTGGGGACGCAGGGGCTCATTCTGTATTCCTCAGGCACTAGAGAGCTTCTGAACCTTGGCACTTCTGATAAGTCAGGGCAATTCCCGGTTTGGGGGAGTTTTCCCTGTGTCCTGCAGACAGTGAGACAGCACCCCCAGCCTCTGCCCACGAGCTTCCCATGCCCCAAAGGCCCACAGTGGTCACACGCGAGTTGGAAACCCAGCGAGGCCTCCAGACCTCCCCCTGTGCCCAGCCAGAAAGCAGCTTGTCTAGAGCTTTCTCGGGGGTGGGCACTGGCATTCGGTCTGCATTGTTTCTGGGAAAATGGGCTGAAACCAGGACAGAACCTCTTGCTGATTCTGCCAAGGTGCCTAAGAGGAGCTGTGCGAGGCCTCCCTGGCTCACAGCGTCTGCGGCCCCGATTCTGGTCTGGACCCCGGGTTGGCACGAGCTGGGCTGTGTTGCTCTCTCAACTCCACATGGTGTCATCATCTAGGCAGGAGGGAGACTAGGAGGAAACTGGAGGTTACCATCTCTGCTGTCTCGTGGTGGCTGCTTGGCTGCACGCAAAGGTGAGACCCTCCTGCCCTAGGTATGGAGCCACTCGGATGACCTCTCCATGTCTTGAAGTGACCACCTGGCAGTGTTTTGGCTCTCAGCACTCACTTACTGGCTGGTTGGGTGTGTGTGTGTGAGTGTGACTATGTGTGATTGGGCTACGAGAAAAAGACATGATGTGTGTATTATGGGTCTTGTGTATGCATGTCTGTGTATGCGTGGGTGTGCTGGTGGGAGTGGTGTGTGTCTATTAGGAGTCTTGTGTATGAGTGTGTGTGTGTGAATGTGTATGTGTGTGTGCTGTTTAAAGGGCTGTGTATTCTTTTGTGTGTTTGCATGTGTGTGTGTGTGTATGTGATTGCGTTGCTGAGAGGAGATATGAGACCAGGGTATATTATGGGTCTTGTGTGTATTAATTTGTATGGGTGTGAATGTAAGTGTGTATCAGCACGTGGAAGTGTGGGTGTATGAGTATGTATGAGTGTGTGTGGCAGTGTGTGTCTGAGCACATGTGTGAGTATATATAAGTGTATGTGTGAGTGTGCATGTGCGCGCATGTGAGTGTGTGTATAATGTGTGCGTGTTATTGGTCTTGCTGTGGTCATTGCTTTCGGACCCTTATTAGGTGCATGCATGATTGAGTGGGAGAATTCTTGCCTGCCTTCTGCCCTGTGTCCCTCCAACCCTCCACCATGCCACCCCGCCAGATCAGCATCTGTGGAAACTGCTGTGTTTCTGTAGGTGCCCCTGAGGGGACAATTATTTGTGTAATCCCCGGGCTTGGAGCCTTCCTTTTGGCTTGAGCCGCCCTCCTGTTTCTAGAGGCACCCGCTCCCTAAAGTCTATAAATAGCCCTCATTTCAATATGAAATATTTACGTCCTAGTCAGGGCAGATTCCAACGCAGACTGCACCAGTCCGCAGCCTGCAGGCTCAGCTCCTCCCCCAAGGGTGCTGCTCACCTGTCTCAGGGTGGGTCCCTCCGCAAATGCCCCCCAAACAAGCATTTGAAAGCCGGTTGGTTGGGGGCACAGTGGGCCTGGAGCCATGGGAGAGGGTGTCGAGGTGAGACAGGAAGGAAGGGGGAGAAAAGCTGGGAGGGGAAGGGCACCTGGCATAGGGGAGGCTGAGTTTGCTCTTCATGCCTGCCCAGGTGGAGCTGTGATAGGCCCCAGGAGCCACTGGATGCTCAGTGTTTCATTGAGTATCACTCAGCTCAAGCATCCAATTGTCAGCCTGTACCATCAAGCAAGCATTGCAGTGGGGGAAGCTGTTTCCTAAGGCCTGGGAAGCTCATGAAATGAGTCAGTTTGAGCTTTCACCACCAGGGATAGCACCTCGTCCCACTAGGGACCTGGGAGAGCCTGGGGTGCGACTCCCCCTTCGCCCCCCACAGCTGAGGCTACAGGGAGAGGAAGAAGGGTGACTCAGTGGGTGCCACTCCTGCGGACACTTCCAGGAGCATAACCGGGCCCCCTTCAGATCGCCCCACCAGGCCTGGGTGGGCCGTTGAAGGGAACCAGGGTGGCATTGATATCAGCACATTCATCTCTGCCTCTTTTGCACACTCAAGGCTCACGTTGGTGTTAAGGGAGGGGCGACCCTGTCGCCTGGGGGGTTTCAGTGATTCTGGTAGAAATTCAGCCTCATCCTCTCCTCCTCACCTGCTTTCCTCCACGATGGAGACCCCAAGAGCACTCCTTCACAAGAACCCCACTCCTGCTTGCAGTCTCAGGACCTGCCCCCGACAGCCCCTGTCCAACCCTCTGTGCTTCTTGATTGTCCATCCTTAACCTGAGCTTTGACTGAGAGAATGCAGGCAGTGACCCTCTGACTGTTTTCCTTTATGGTGGGGCACTGTTGGAGCACTGTTTGGTGCGCACTGTTTGGAGCACTGTTCCTAAGCAGTGCTCAGGGGACCCAAAGACATTCCTGATGAGATTCAACCAGCATATTGGTGGTTCAGTCCTCAGCCCGAGGGCGCAGTGTTAGGGGCCACCAAGACCACCCTCCACAACCATCAATGTGCAAGGCCCGGGTATGCTGGTGCCAGGCATGCTCCAGGTGTGGCCTCATGCATGCCAGGTGTGCGCCTGAGCCCCTATGTGGCCTCCAGTTCCTTCTCCCTGACTTCTGAGTCCTTCCCAGGAGACCTGCCTGGCTGCCGAGCACACAGGCTGCTGGAGGAAACAGGCCGATGGGAGACTCCCTCCCCGATGAGCACGGTCACCTCAGATTCTCCAGATCCCCCCCTCCCTGGGCCACCCTGCTCAGTGGAATATGGCTCCAGAGATGAACATTGCCCCCTGAACCACCCAAACTCTGGCCCAGAGAATTACTCCCCAGCGGATATTGTCTGAGACCCTGAGTTTGGGGGTGACCTAGAATTCCCTCCCAGTGCAGCAAAGAGCCTGCCTGCAGGACCAAGAAAGGGTCCCAAGCCAGGGGACTGCTCTGCAACGGAAGCCTAGGAGGGGCTCCCACAAGGTTAAGCGCAGCACTGTTCCCCCAATCCCAGGTTCAGTTCCATCACCCCTCGGCCTGCCCAGGCTCCTCTCCTCGCCCCTCGCCTCCTGGAACGGGAGATGCCAGCGCAGTTACCTCGTAAGCTTCAGAGCGTCCAGGCGGAAGCGACTGGCTGCCAGGGGCAGCGGCAAGGCCCAGCCTTCTGCAGAATCACCCTCCGCCCCGTGCTGCTCCCGGCTCAGCCCCAGCGCAGAATTCCCTTCTGTGGGAGCTGGCTCCGAGTACCTCCATCTCACGAGCTCATTATTCATCTGATTATTTTCATGCCATCCCAGTGGGGGCTAAAAGCCATCAATAAATCACGGCACTGCTGAAGAATTATACTCAGCGACTGGGCAGCGTGCCTGGAGGTGCCAGGGGCTGTAACTGGGAGGGTCCTGTGGGGTGGTGCTTCTCCAGGTCTAGAGCTCCTGCAGCCAGCTTCCCACACTGGAACCCACACTGGCCCTTGATGTCCTCAATGCGCCTGAAATCCAAGAGCACTGGTCCAGCCCAAGGGTACGAATGCAGCCTCCACAATGGTCATGGGATATGGGACGGCTGCTTGGCCTCTGAAGTCTTGGACTCCTTGTCAATTAGACAGCCTTGTTGTGAGAGTAAATGGGCAGGCGAGCCTAAGCTCTGCAGATGGGATGTGTCCTCCGTGCACCCTGACGGCTGTTCTTTCAGAAGAACCATAACAAGGAGAGGGGGACGGGGACAGATACCCTAGACAGACACCAAGGAGCCATTGAGCATTTGCCGATGGTTTTTAAATCCACAGAAACGTTTCTGTGAATTCCAAATGGGCCCGGTTGTCTTCCCCCCATCAATTTCAAAGAGATACTGTGAGGCGCAAATCAAATAACAGTTAGGGGAGCCCTTTGGCAAAGCGTTAAGTTGTACAGATGTGACATGCCTTGCCGGATCGTTCCTTCTCTGAATTCTGCCATTTGTTTTGTTTTTGCCAATCTTCTTGACTTGTCTGGTTTTCAGCATTATTAAGAGTGTTCCACACCAGGACTTCCTAAATAAATCAAAAATATTTGGGCCAGTTGATTTGTGTGTGTGTATGTGTGTGTGTGAGCGTGTGTATGTGTGGGTGTGTGTGTGCAAGAAAGGAACAGTCATTTATGTAACACCTAGTAGAATTAAATTTTAACATCATTTTTCTCTTCAAAAGGAGTGAGAAAATGGGTTCCTTCCTTCCTTCCTTCCTTCCTTCCTTCCTTCCTTCCTTCCTTCCTTCCTCCCTCCCTCCCTCCCTCCCTCCTGCCCTCCCTCCTTTCCTATCTTTCTTCCTTCCCTCCCTGTCTTCCTTCCCCCCCTTTATTCCTTCCTTTCATCCTGGTTTTGGGCTCACAGTTGTCTGGGTTTGGGGTATACTCCTGGCAGATTGTGCAGGGGTTACTCCAAGGTTGATCCTGATAGTGCTGGAGTGACAGGCACACACAGGATTGAACTCTGACTCTTGCAAACAAATACACCTGATCTATGAACTATCTCCCTTGCCCAGGTGTTGGATGACAGTTCTAAGCATTTTAGGATTAACTTTGGTTTTGCTTGTCCTTTCTCCTCCCATAGGGAGCTTAGGTTTATTGAGTTACACCACCACAGTGCTCCTGAGGCATACCCAATTCCATCAGGCACTTCCAATTCTCTGTGTTTAACTTTAAGCTATCCTTTGTGTTCTTCTTCCCCTATCTGTTAACCAGATATATATTCCCCAAATCATACCCTGTAACCTGTAAAGTTAAATTCTTCTAAAGGCTCTGGATTTTGTATATGTAAATGAAATATTGCTTTTCTCTTTCCTTTATGTCTTTACATAGTTTATTTTAGAGCAATGTTCTTTTTTGTATAGACACAAGAAGACAGTTAACACTTTTGTAACATGGGAGTTAATTGACTCTGAATAATATTTACTCCTGAGCATCCGTCATATTTACTTTTCTTTTTCTTGAAAAAATTTTTT